>NC_133800.1:9040348-9640348 GCF_043250625.1 Sebastes fasciatus
TGCTTTTTTCCCTGTTTTTTTTTATTATTCATATAATTTTTCTCCAAATCTGCTGATAATAACTTCTGCTGTACTATTCTTTACTATTCCACTCTATCTATACAAGTTAGCCCTGGACTGTAAATCGCGCAATTTAATAATCTATGGTATAAGGACAGTATGTGGAGCAAGAATTTGAAAAGTAATTTTTTTTTTAGGCAAAGAGAAAGAAGTCAAGTGCACCAGAGAAACCAGCCAAGAAACCAAAGAGCGGAGAGAGCTCCAAGCCAGGTGGATCATCCAAGGGCAACAGTAATGAGGACGACAACATGTTCCAGGTATACTGTAGTTAAAGCTGTTGAGATGGAACATTTTAAACTCAACAGAAATTGCATCAAATGTGTACTCCTTAATTATTTTATATTCAACAGATCCATTTTAAATGTAGGTGATGGATATGAGTATGTCACATTCATGAATACTTAAATAGACTAGAAGATCAGATTCTGTTTTAATTTGGTTGTAGTTCCCTATTACACAAGCTTCTCATATATGAACAGCGCAATGTTTAGTCAGGCTATTCTATTTTACTGTTGTTAATAATACTTATATACTTAATACTACAATACTAGTATTGTAAAGGCCATTAAATGTACTTTAATGTACTGAGAAAAGTCTAGTTGACAGTTTGCTTCTTACAGATTGGAAAGATGAGATATGTCAGCGTCAGGAACTTCAAAGGTAAAGTCCTGATCGACATCAGAGAGTACTGGATGAACCCAGATGGGGAGATGAAGCCTGGCAAGAAAGGTAATCACATCTGTCAGCCCTGCATATGCTGTACATGTGTTTTTATGATTCAGTAATCTACATGCGGTACATATTTATCTGTAAAAAACTGGTTTGCAGTTGTGGTGTATAGGACACAGTTTGAACCTCTGTTTTACATTTCTTGTACTGTAGGTATCTCCCTGAATCCTGAACAATGGACCCAACTGAAGGACCAGATTTCAGAAATCGACGATGCCATGAAGAGAATATAAGCATTCCTTTTAATGTTATCTGTTGAACTACTTGCGTTAAACTAGCTAATCAGTTTTGTAAAAAGCCTTGGATTGTTTTCTAATGGACTTGATTAGATTGTAGTTGTATGGATCTAGTGTCGTCCGCATACTCTGGTTTTCTGTGTGAAATTTAATTTTTGAGCCGTCGAAGTATAGTGTGGGCGGCGGCTGAGTAGGTGGTGGATCATTACAGTCGGTGGGTAGAGTGTATGAATACACTGATGTTTTTGTATTGAATGATAAAAACGAGGCACTAGCTTAATATTGTTGTTCTATGTGTAAGTTTGTGTTCACAGTTTCACTGTCGTGTAATTTTTTTTTTGTTTGATCTGACTTTTGTAATCCGTAGCACCCCAACATCAGTGCTCGTCATTTCTGAAAGCTGAGTCCACTCTGTCATGTAGTACCTGGTAGATTCATTGTGAACCATGGGTCAGCTTTTAAAAATAAATGATACCATTAAACAAATTGGCAAATTAATTATTGAAAGCGTTGTATCACACTTGTTCAGTTGAATGATGGCTCTGGGGTAGAAGTAATGCCCTGTAGTGCTTTCCAGATGGCAGCAGAGAGAAGAGATGGTGGTAGAGGGGTGAGTTGCATCCTTCAGAATGCTGCTGGCTCTGCGGCAGCAGCGTGATCTCAAGATGTCTTCCAGTGAGGGCAGAGGAAGTGCAATTATTTTTCTGGGCTGTGTTTATGACTCTGGAGAGCTGTCTTCTGTCTGCTGCTGAACAGTTGGTATACCAAACCGTAATGTCAGTACACTGCAGTGGTAGAAGGGCACAATGCGCTTCACAAACAGGTTGGTTTTCATATAAATGTCCTTAGGACAGGCGCTGTTTAGCCTTTTACCAGGGCAACGGAGTTGGTTGTCCACCTGACGTCTGGGATTTGTGTTCCTAGAAACTTGAAGTTGCAAAACCTCTCCACTTCTACTCCTGTGATGTTTAGAGGAGAGGGGTTCTCGTGGCGCCTCCTAAAATCTATGATTTTTTTTTTACGTTCAGTAATAGTTTTCCGTACACCATCCTGCCAGTTTGCAGATTTAATATTTGTAGGCTATCTCGTCGCCATTCGAGATTAATCCCGCCACTTGTCATCTACAAATTTAATGTGTGTGGGGATGCAGTCATATAGACACATAGCTCAGGTCTATGTATAAGTCTGACATTTTTAATTCATTTAACCACGTGTGTCCCATTGAGGTCTATTGCAAGGGGAACTGACCAAGACGGCAGCTTAAAAACCTGCAGACATTCATAAAGCAAGATTACTAGTTAAACCAGGCTTACTTCAGTGACCTTATTTTTTAAAAAAAATCTTATTTTCATTCTGTTATATGAAAGATGTTAAAATAAGCCTGACCCAGGGTTATTAAAGTAAACTAAAACTGAAGCAAAAATAAGCCGTGGAAAATATTGTTAGTAAACAGAAGCTAAATAAAAACTATATCCTTTAAGACAAACTAAAACTACATTTCCTGGCTAAAAAAACATAACGATAAAATTAATGTAAATTCATTTCAGTTTTAGTTTTTTTTAACTACTGAGAAAAGACAACTCTGGTGATCTTCCAGAAGATAACGCTATGCCACAATTGCATCACATCAGACAGCAGAGCGAAGATTAAACATTTAACAATATGGTCATTCCTACAGTCTCCAACCATGCATTTTGTATGTATATGTAGCTACATACATCTGAGACATTATACCTGACCCTAACAAAAACAAAACTACTGTTCAACTAAGACTAAATATATAAAAACTAAACCTTTCTGAAAACCTGAAACTAAACTAAAACAAGCCAAAATTCTCTGAAAAATAACTAAAACTGAACTGAGATGAAATAAAAATAAAAATTCAAAACTACTATAACCTTGGTCTGACCTCAGTTTCCATGGACACTTACTCTAGACTAGCTTGGTCCCGGTCAGGCTAGTTTTCAAGCTTAGCTTCACCTCTGGCTGAACCAGGGTTACAATCAATCTGTCAGACTAAAATACAGTGTTTTCTCCTCAGTTCCCCCCCAAAGGTTCCTCTTTACTGTGAACAATTTGCAGTTCATATCAATGTCATCACATTTAGACGTTGTGGGCTGCACTTATTACATAATTAAACTGTCAACATGTATGCTTTTCAATGCATTGCATTATATTAAAGCTGATTATCTGGAAATGAAAAATACGAGAGGCAGACAGTCAGTCTGAAGATGTTTAAACGGTATGTCACCAGAGGGAGACTGTTATCGCACTTGTACAAACTAAGAAGCACAATACAACTGATGGAGGGCTTTAGTTTCTGAAAAGTGCTAATTATCAACCTTTCTTGCAATAAAATAAATGACATGATGGGGTCCTATTCAATACTTCGAAGCTGTTAACTAGTATGTTACATTTTATACATCTACATGCTAATTTTCAGCTTCACTAATGAAGACTGTATGTTCACATTACTCACACAGGACTTGAATCCACTGTGTCTGTGTTCCAAAGTCAGTTGCTTAAGCACAAAAACACTACATACAATTCACACAACCACACACAAGTGGCAGAACACATCAGATCTTTATTGCAAAAGGAAACACTTCATTCAAAAATATACAATAATTTATCAAAACCCAATTTTGTCACCTTATTGCACACACATGGTTCATACAATCTGATTCAGTTTGAACCAGTTACACACTGCTGTGCTCAATCTAAAACACTTTTTTTTATATTTCTAATGATATAATCTGGGTTTGATTCTTTTTTTTGAGATATTATTAGAGTAAAGTACGTGAATATATTGACCAAACACAACACACAAGACCAGCGGCACACTGATGAAAATATTTATTTCTCTCCCCATTGTAAAAACAGTCAATACATCCATGCATTTCCAAAGGTTGCAGAACAGAGCATATTCTATATAAGATAATAATTCATAAACACACCAAGACAAAAAAAAAAGAAAGCACCTGTTTTTATAGTGCTTATGCCTGATTGGTGAATTTACAATTAAACACCTAAGTGTCTGTACACCTGACGGACGTGTTTGATCAATTGGTTCATAGCAACGTATTTTTGAAAGGCAGACATATTATAGATTTCTGTGTCCAATGTGGAGAAGTGTGTGTAGTGTTTTGCAGATAGTGTGAGGCTGATAAATGTGCTTATATAGTTGTGCATATCAGGGCTGGAGTTTTACTCCTCAAGTGTCAGTTTCAATAATTGTGCTTTATGTGTCATTTTAGTGTGTTAGCAACTGAAAAACACTGTAATCTGATCTCATCAAGGTGAGTGTTCTTTATGAAACAGTTTAATCCTTAATCCAGTTTTGTTAGGCTCATTCAAGACAGACAAGTCCTTATTTGCTGTAAAGTTTTTACAAAGTTGTGATATAAAGTTAATATTGTATTTTTGAAAGTGGTATTCACATAGTGAATCGTTGCACAGAACTATGTCCCTATAGTACATTATATTGACCGTGCAATTTGGAAGTTAGTATACAGCTGTGTCCATGCATTGCATTTTGGGATGACAGTGTTCATCAACACCACACTTATTGGAACTTATTACTTACTTATTATACTTTAAACCACAGTTAATTCTGTATAGTACTTTCAGCGCAGAGAGAAAGAGAGGTAGGAGAAATACTGTTATTATAGCTTATTTTAAAGGTCCCATATCATGCACATTTTCAGGTTCATACTTGTATTTTGTGTTTCTACTAGAACATGTTTACATGCTGTAATGTTCAAAAAACCCTTTATTTTCCTCATTCTGTCAGCATGAATATACCTGTATTTACCCTCTGTCTGAAACGCTCCGTTTTAGTGCATTTTGACGGAATTGCAACAGAATTGCAAAAGAATTTCAACAGAATTGCGTTGCTAGGCAACAGCTTGGGTCCATGTGTACTTCCTGTCAGCTGATGACATTCACATACACTGCAACCAGGAATAAACTGGGACACATTTAGAAGGTTTACGTTTAAAATTGTGTCAAGGGTCTAAATATTGTATATTCAAAAATCCTGACAGCTTGTTTCAAATGCAGAGTTTCTGAATATGGGCTGTGTGTATTTCCCTGTGGATTGAGTGTTTCGATACTTCCGCAGTATTTATATAGGACTAAAGCCTGCTTTATAATAAAAAAACATGAAAATCTCACTTTTTTATAATATGGGACCGTTAAGATATTATTCCAGCAGCTTATAGTAACAGAATTCTAGAGAGACATTTCAGCAGCAAATCAAGCAAAAATTGTCCTGTTGTAGCACCGCATATTGCCCATGCATTTGCTCTGAGCACATGCTCGTAAGTTAGAATCCAGATCAGCCTTCCTCGCAGGCAAGCCGCTTGTGGAATTGCCAGCAAACCTCTGTTTAGCGAGACCATTTCCTTGAACCGTTAAGGGTGTCCTGACTCTAGTTAAAGTTCACATCATCTTGGTGCCTGCTGAGAATAAAAGGGTGATGGTAACTGTTTGAACAAAATTTACTGTTTACTGGTATCCCGTCAAGTGCGGACAGGGGAGTGTTGACATTTCCCAGGCACTTTCTACTGTGTGGTCATGTTTCCAACAGGGAGAGACACCTAACAAAGCCAGGCTGAAAAACATGCTCTTCAAACATTTCATCTCCTTGTTGACTCACGCATGCCTGCACGGTTCACTCTTTGCTCCTTTGGCACGGATGACTGCTCAAGTGTAGTCAAGAGCTGAAGAAGTGCAGGAAGCCACAGCTCTACAATCAAAAACAATGATGCTCTTTGTTCTGACTTTGGAGATTGTGGATTGCCCTGGAATAACATACTTTTTTTTTTTTCTTTCTTTATACTTCCATGTCACTTGGGTGTGTAGTTTATAAATGATTGGCACAGATAAGTCATGTGCTTCGGGAATAACAAAGTGACACCACAGAGGTCTTAACTGTTCTCTTACTGCTCTTACTTAAAGGTGCAATGTGTAAGATCTGGCGAGAAATTTAGTTTAAAGGTACCGTATTATAACAAAGCGCAATTTTCATGTTTTTTTATTATAAAGCAGGCTTAAGTCCTATATAAATACTGTGACAGTATCGAAACACTCAATCCACAGAGAAATACACGCAGCCCGTATTCAGAAACTCTGCATTTGAAACAAGCTGTCAGGATTTCTGCCCATTCGTGATGTCACAATTACACAATTTTAAACGTAAACATTCTAAATGTGTCCCAGTTTATTCCTGGTTGCAGTGTATGTGAATGACATCAGCTGACAGGAATTACACATGGACCCAAGCTGTTGCCTAGCAACGCAATTCTGTTGCAATTCCATCATGCTCTAAAATGAAGCATTTCAGACAGAGGGTAAATACAGGCATATTTAGGCTGACAGTATGAGGAAAATAAAGTTTTTTTTTAACATTACAGCATGTAAACATGTTCTAGTAGAAACACAAAATAAAAGCATGAACCTGAAAATGAGCATAATATGGGACCTTTAAAACATGCAACAAATTAACATTATCAACAGAATGTGAAGAGGTTTCAGTGTTGACGTTATGTCAAAGATGTCTATGTATTGTGTTGCAGAGATATCTACTGAAATGAGCATTCTAACCAGCTAGCCCCGGCCCGTCCCGTCTTGTAATACCACTTGTACCTTGAGAGGTGATAGTGAGTCACTGTAACGTCCAGTATGCCCTCAGTTGAGTTAAGTCCCCGAGGGCTCAGTAACATTGAAGGTACAAGGTCCGTTTATGTTTTGATATTTTGGTTATTAGATTAAATCCAAAGTGGCAGAAATGAGAAAACGACTCATATTTTCGTTTCGTTCTCCCCGCCATCAGGAGACTACTTTGCCAGACTGTAAATTTAGATTGTATGGACACAGTAGTAGAGGTGAAATGCTGCCCCTTATTTGTTTGGAGCGCGTGGCTATGTCTACGATCTCAAAGATTGCTATTGTATAAAGTCCCCTGTTTCTGCCACGACCGTATCCCCCCTAGCAGTGGCAGTAATGGATTTGAACCATCCTACACCTGGTCTGGGATTGGTGGTGTTTTTGTTTGTGGACATGTTTATGTATGCATGAAACTGTAAATTGGCACTTATCATTGTTTTTAATGTTGTTAAATTGTTGTATGGCTGTGTCCCAAACAATCCGGTTATTGCTAAAACACAAGGTTATTTATCCAGCTAACAGTTAGCAATATTTAAAGCCACCACTGGAGACCACGAGGCAGCACAACACACGTTGTGTTTCTCAGTCTGTGTATGGTCATGTTAATATACTGGACCAAATGGTGCCTTTTGCACTAAATTGCGATTATTGGATTATTGGATTTCCATATTCATCCTGCACCGTTGTTTAGCCAATAGAGGGCAGCATAAACCAGCTAATTGTACATTAATCACCACTCCAGCATTCCACAGTATGAGGATGTGGAGAGGCCACGACCTTACTGTTTAACAGTTCTTTATTACATAATATTGTTGTTGGAAAAGACTGTGGACAGTCGTTTCTTCATCATAGTCGGTCACCTGCACCTTCTAACAGAGGACAGGGATATCTAGCTGCAGCACACCAGTGCTAGCGTACACACAGTGTCCAAAATAGTTATTATTCTAAAGTTATTGAGTAAAAGTGAAAGATTTATAATGTTATGTTTCACTTAAGTCCAAATTCTAACTTTTGGCAGTTTGATAAATAGAGGCCCGGAGCTGCCAACATGCATATAGCCGTGTCCTCTCTACAGTAGCTGTGTCATGCTCAACTCATTGTATCTTTCAGCTTTTTACTCAAACTATACCTCTATGCACCTCCCTTATCTCTTTCTGACCCGTATCCTCCCCTCATTACCACCTGTTCATCATCAACGGTGGCAAATCTGTCATCAGGAAACTGCCCAAAACTGGTCGAGCTCTGCCAGCTCTATGAGACTTAACTTGACCAACACAGCCCACTCACGCTGCATAGACACTGCTGACAAAGCTCTGCATGTGTCCATAGCAACCCTTAAAGAGATCAGTTGCATATGTAGGCCCCACATTACATATGTGGTACAACCAAACCCTGCTTGTGCACAGGCTAATGGCTTGATATGCTCAAAATCTTCAGTCAGACAAAACCATTTTATGTAAGCAGTCCTGCATAGACGGAGACAAGCATGCAACTTCAAGAAGACAGGATGAATGTTTTGGAAAGCCTGCACAATATAACATTGGTCAACATGTTATCTGAAGCAATATGTATAGTAGGCTACATATAATATATAATATATAATATATAGGCCTAATAATGGTTTCAGCTCACTAGTTGTAGCGGCTGCTTTCTTATGAGCGGCTATCACCAAACGCACTTTTGACAGGATGTTACGCTGCTTGTTTTTGCTTTACTCCGGGGTACAAATGATAAGAGTAAAGTTGATATAATTTGATGCAACCTGTTTTCCACTTATCTTCTTTGTTTGCACTTGTTAATGTAGTTCTAAATGGCCCGGGAATTATATGTTTTCTCGAGATAGATAACTTCTCTATCTGCAGCAGACTTTCCTTCATGGTCCAGTTTGTTTCCATTTTCTTGTATAAATACAGGAAATGGCTTGGACTGTCCCGGAAATGTGTTTATTTACAAACAGCTCTTTTATTTATTTATGAATGTGTTTTCTTGAGACACTTATGATTCACTTATGTAATGCTTAACCCGTGTGATGCAACTATTACCAGATTTGTATACTTTTCATTGACAGGTTTCATCGACAGACACTCTGGTTTGACAGGGTCCTAGAAATTGTATATAGCAGTTCATCAGTAATACTGACAGAATTCCACCTTTTGTATATTATATTATGGTTCAAGTCGAGAGCCACACTAGAAAAAAAGTACCATTAATTATTTATTGTTGTGCACTGCCATGTTACTATTGTAAAAGAAGAACACATGTAATAATAAAGGTCAAGGGTTGGAACCAAAATGATTTCACATGTAAGTAAATATCTAATATTATTGAGTTTGCTTGCCAATAATTCACATGTTAGTTAGTTAGTTAGTTAGTAACTCTATTGTCCATTTCGTGGAAAAACATTTTTTGGCTTCACCACACAAACATGAGGACAAACGGCAGGGACACAGTACCAACAAACAACATGATTTAAAATGCATAAATACAATACACAAGTAAAAATAACATGGGAGAAGGTCTAGATCAAGATATGCATTCAGTATTGTAATTGCATTTGGCAAGAAAGACTTGGCTCTGTTTGCATATCCAGCTGACTACCTGTTCTTTGACTTGAAGACTCAGTGATGCTAGCAATTAAGTAACTGGAAGTGTATTAAATGAACACAATTAGACCAAATTACATTATGTCCAAAGAGCTTTCTAGGAAATTCCTAACAAATGATGGACCAGTGATATATTGTGTTGCCACTCTCTGTTATATAACACTGATGTTTATAAGGTTACAGGAAAGGCTGCCTATTCTGGTGTTGATGACATAACTGGTTATTTACTCAGTACTACATGTCATTTCTATCATTACTTGGACTGTTATGGACGTATCAGAAGTCCAGTGTTTCCAAAACACAAAGACTCTTAAAATGATGGCTTTTAACAGTTTCTAAGCTATCCAGTTAGTCACTGCAACCACCAGTCAGCTGAGTCTGGTTCAGAATTAGGGCAGAGCTCAAACCTGGCAACCCAACTATGAGGACAGGTCTTTATATGCTTAGGTGTTGCAAGTGAGTGAAAAACAGTCTCTGGCCCAAGAAGAGTTATTTTCTCCCTTGTGAAAATTATTAAACGTCAGGCTCATGAGCCACTTCCGGTCATGAACCTCTTTGTGTAAAGGTGTTTGCAACTTAACATGTTTGTTATACCTCTGAATCATTTTATGTAGTCTGACATGACCTGTAACGCTTCACATCGGCTAAAGTCTGAACTGAATGCTCTCAGAGAGAATGACTATTATGTCTTGTTCCGCTTTCTTGGGGGTCATAAGCATGCGTAATAAATGTATCAATTCATTTTCATCTTTTATGCACTATAAAAAAATAAATTAGTTTAATAAACAAGGAAACACTGTGAATGTGCCCATTTGGGGAGGTTTGGTGAAATGATTCTTCTCATGTCAGATCAGTCTGTAAAAATGATTGTTTCCTCTCGTTGTGTGGGGAAAAACAGGTATGAGACAAAAACTTCATAAATTAATGAACTTCCAGTAGATTCAGGTTTTGAGCAAATAGATAATACATATTAGTCCTTGTTATTCTATGTTTGTCCCCTGTTGGACATTATACAATAGACAGCGGAATTATCTGATAAATAATAAAATGATGAGTAAAAATGTATAAAAATGTCTAACAGAACATCCAGTTCTCCAGGTAACAATTGAAACCCCCGGATTCCACATAGGCTGAACAACTCTAATCTGTAAAGTGTGGCAGTTCTCTTTCATATGACAGAAACCAGAGTTTCTATATAACTATCACTACACTACACTACTATCACACTACCTGTAAGCCAAAATATGAGACACCCTTCTCCATTGGTTTCAATCCTATCGCCAGACAGAACATTAATATTGGATTGGTCTACAAGGCGCTGGATTAGAGTCAATGCTAAATTCTTCTTGACCTTTCAGTGCCTAACATTTTTTCTACAATATCTGCATGAAAACTACGGGATGGTTAAAATAATAATAATAATAATGTGTTTTTTAAAATACTTTTATTGCAATACATTCATGAATCAGTACAACCACAAAAAAGTTTGTATTTTATACACCCAGTGTTGCAAACAGAAAAAGAGAACAAGAAAGAAAAGAGAGAAAAAAACAAATTAATATGGTTAAAGTATGTTTAGGGTTAGCCAACTAAAACACTTAAGGTCAGGGAAAGGTTGTGGTTATGGTTAAAAAACTGTTATTGCTGGTGTGTAACAGAAAGTAAACTCCACCAGCTTGCATTATAAGCACTACATGCTCATCCTTGAGGCCACGACCTCCACACCACAACACTACTTTCAATACAGGAACTAGGAGTCTCAGACCAGAAGTCTCAAAATCTGCCGGCCATCTCATATAGCATGCTGGTATGATTTATCCACCGCCCACCTGTGGGCTCAGCATGCTTTGGCTCAGTGCTGCTGCAGCCAATAGTGAATGACAAGCCATGAAAGGTAATTTGACAAAGGAATGTAATCTTGTTAAGGAGGATGGCATGTCAAGTACCAGAGTGGTTTAAATTCTTTAGGTTTGGGTGAGCATCTGTATCACAATGGACTGAGACAGCTGAGCTCTCATCTGTGTTTCATAAATCTACTGAGAAGTATTCACCCCTGTGGTTTCAAAGGTCTACGTTTGATAAACGTCTGCTTATGTTTTTGTATTCTGCAGACAATTTAGATGTAAATCGAAATGTATTAATAGCATATTGTAAGTGTATTTTCTTTGGAATTCCCTTTGTAAATATATTCCTTTCTTTTATAAATAGGCAGATTGAACTATTTGACCAATAATGTAGCTGAAAAGCTCCATTTTGAATACACTAAGGAAACTAAATGGAAAGGACAGATCAAGAGAAAGCAGTACATTCTATTGATCATAAAACCATTGTCAGATTGCAGATAAGGACATAATACATCCATGCAGGAAACACATTAAGACATAAGAAGACATGTTGTAGTATCAGGTTGGAATGCATGTCTAAAGGGGGGCAGTTGAACTGTTAATGAGAAACCATGTTGATTTATAGCAGCTGTTACTGCTTTTAGTTATAGCAGCTCCAATCACCCTTACAAGAAGTGAGATGGGCAAACAAAGGCATGGTCAAACTTTTTTCTTTGCGAGCACAGCTAATTGACATTCCTGTTGTCAAAGTAACAAGTCGAGAGGAAACTGCTAAGCTAGTAAGCATAATACACAGTTTCCTTGGTAACCGTTGGTGTGGAGGCAGCTGTAGGCAATTCTCGACAATGGCCATGTGACAACTCTCTTCAAACTGGTTATGAGTAGGCTATTTTTACCACTTAGACTGAGTAGCTCCACAAGTATGATCTGCTCATAACTGCAAACCAATGTCAGAAGTATTTTTGGAATTTTCTCCAGTGTTTATACACCTGCTGCTGAGATAACAGTACTTCCAAAAGCAAGTAAAAATATGACTAAAATGACAGGTATAGACTCCCAAACCTAAAATCAGACAGATGTCAGTCTTTGCCGCCTCTTATGAGCTGAGAGAGCTTGCATTTGTGTGTGTGTGTGTGTGTGTGTGTGTGTGTGTGAGAGAGAGAGTGAGAGAGATGTTTTCAAAATTAAGGATCTGCAGTATTAAAGGGACTGTTTATAACTTTTTAAGCGTATAAATATACCAGGTCGGGATCCCATGCGCACTCGCATATGCGCGCTTGCGTGTGGCCGGAGTCTCGCTCCACCTCTAGACGTGAACGCGCGCTCACTCCACACTGCAGAAGAGTCAGTTTAGCTCTGAGAATATCTAGTGAAGTGGACGTTTGTGCAGAAATAACTGCTGCAGCTCCTCCAGACCAACAGAGGTTTTCCGTGTCTTGTGACGTGACAGGGCACTGCAGCGAGAAACGTTATCATCTCCGACCGGGTGCTGGTGTCGCCCTGCGGATGCAGTCGGGAGGCGATAACGTTTCTCTTCTTGCTTCAGCCCCGGCACCGACCCGCTTGGATCAGCAGTGATTCATGGAGAGACCTTCGTCTGGTCAGCTAACATTACTGCCAAGCAGGTGAAATATAGAGTGATATTGTGGTTTTAGCTGACGTGTGTCGCCTCACTGTGTTGAGCGATGCTCGTTCATGTCTATGTAGAGCGAGCAAGCGCGAGCCCAACGCTGACTTTCGTTGACTTAACGGCCACAGGTGTCGCTGTTAACAAGCATTTCTGAAAGGTACAAATAGTCCCTTTAAGTAATTGTAAAAATTGTATTGTATTGTATTGTATAACAATCAAAGAATGGACTGAATCAGTATAATATAAAACCTGCATATGGCACCTGTGTATTTAAAATTGAATTATATGTTACACATGATTTAACACATTATCAAAAATCTGAGCGATAGGTTGTTCTCTGAGCTCCACCCTGCAAGATTGTTAATTTCCTCGCCATATGAAGTCTCATCGTTTTTTCTAATTCAGTCGATGACGGTGGTGTCATTCGCGAACTTCACAACGAGTTCTCTCCATATTGACTTGATATTTAGGTTTAGGGATTAGATAAAAACATAATTAGAATCATTGTTTTGTAAGATAAAAAATAGAAATTACATAACATGTGTCAAACTAGCAGTCAGGCTATAGTTCACATGAGGTGAAATAATGGCTGGGGATATGGGACGGTTGCAACCTAACTAAGTACTTTCATATATAGTTTAAAAACCTAAAGGCCTAAATAAACTAAGTTACATGCTAAGTTAATGATAATCAGTGTGCTCGGGTCGGGTTGGTGATGGTTGATTGTACAGCATATACAGCACTTCTTGTTGGTTGGCTAACTTCCAGGTTAGCCCTATGCTGAACCGGTAAAAAAATGAAATCCTGCGGGTTTTCTAGACTTTCCAAATGTTATCGGATCGAAACATGTCATTTTGCGGGGGGGTCGTGATGCTCAAAACAATTTATTCACCGATTTAGAGCCGCAAGGGTAGTGACGGAGGAGGGACCGGCAGAGCGTACGATGTAAGCACAGGTGAACTAACTTGGCTGTGATTGGTTAGCGAGCCTAGTCCCAGAGCACACACGCAGCACGTTCTCATGCGCACCCCGAATGACAGACACACAGAAGAGGGCCGGTAGAGAGACAGACCGGGCCGGACGGCCGGTAAAAACTTTTTGGACAGTCCGGTGGCCCACCGATGTGGCAGCCCATGCCAGATGGCTGGTGCACCACTGGTCTGCACAGATGGAAGTGACCTTAACACAACTGTTACTCAAAATGATTCCATCAATGTGGACTACCAAGCCCCCATGTATATTTGAGACATGTTACAACCGTCCCTGTACACTGGGACTGAACTAAAATACATTTTTGCAACCTGTACATATTTCATAAAACCACTTATAAATACGTTGTTCAAGGACTTGACACATTGAAGTTTATAATATAGCAAATTGGCTATTCCAGTGTAAAATCGGCATACACCGCCATCTTCACATCTTTTGGTACTACAACCTGAAACCTGTGCTCGCTGAACGTATCTGACGACCTGCACTATAGATGGAGACTGTAGTGGGCAGATGGTTAATCTGTTGTTTGTATCACAGATTATACTGCACATGTCTTCATAACTGCATAAAAGCGTGGAAAGTGTGTGTGCAAAACTGATTACACTATGCTATGTTTAATAACTAAGTCATGACCGTGGTCTACTAATCTGTTATTCACTTAAAGGACTTTGAGTCAATGTAGTCTTTTCTGCTGCATAGTGTGACAAAGATCTTAGTAAATGTTCCAGGATGCAGCCTTTTTGTAAAGTCCTAAAACTTTATTATCTTTAATGTTGTCATAGAATATAAACAGCTAAATTCCTGCAGGGTTCCTTAGAAACAGTCCTTTGAAATCCCAGGATTTTACCGGTTGTTTTGCAAAAGACAAATTATTTTAAAATGAAGTAAAGAGGTATAATTGATTTAACTCCAAAAAAACACCATGGTATGCAGGAGAAAAGTAAAACAACCATAAGGCATGTACGGTACTAATGAGACAGGAAGTATAAAGTAAAGAAGGAAGGAAGCCATTTCTTCCAAAGCTGAGAGGGGATGCATTCCATTGCAAATTGTCAACTTGGCCATGTATAGTGTGAGAATTCTATCTGATAAAAGGTTTTTGACGTCATCCAAGTCAGCAGATGATGGCCAGATGGATAATGTCCAAATCAACATCCCAGACTTTCTGATAGAGTAATAGGGAAATGGCCAAAATGAACTTTCTTTGTTGAGGCTAACGCTGAGTGGCTCCTTCTGTGATGTTTACAGCATTGATACCAATCAAAACCTCAGGCATCACTCCAAACATCCCGCCTGGATGCCACTGTTTTACAGCCTCACATGCAACTGCATAATGTCAACACTGAGTTTTATCTTTCCCTGCAAAATCTAAACACCATGTGCACTCAGCAAATGAATGACCAACACTGCTCACAGAGGAATGTTAGATTAACCGTAAATCACCATGAATTCACTTTGATGTAGTGAGTGCTATGTGATCTGGTCGTAGCGTGATACCTGAGGCTGGCCGCAGTCCTAGTTGATCCAGTAATGTTACATTCTTGAAGCCTGGGGAGTATAAAAATATGCAACTGGCTATTAAAGTGGCAGTAGGCAGTGCATTTTTGGCATCATTGGGCAAACCTTTCGGCATATTGTAATTCAAGTGTTCTGAGAGATAACTACACTTCTGCACCTCCTCATGGCTCTGTTTTCAGGCTTTAAAAAATCTTTGACCAATCACGGGTCATTTCAGAGAGAGAGCGTTCCTATTGGCTGTGCTCCGGTCATGTGACCAGAACTTGGCGTTCCTTCAACAGATTTTACAATGGCGGCATCACAAACTTTCTCATTTTTACAGCTAAACTGTGCACTACAAGATTATTCTGAAAACATTTGAGGCGAGAAAAAGGCTAATGCCTTCATTAAATATGAATCAGTATTATGTTACGTTAATACGTAACATAATATTGATTCATATTTGATCAGCGCTGCCTAGTTTGACCGTTTGGTTGGAGTTCACGAGTGATTGACAGCCGGCTCTCATAGACAGCAGACCTCAGATCAGCTTTTACAGCTTGTTTTCCTCCGGTCTGTGAAATCATGCAGATGCCGTTAGGAGTACCGGTTCCAGGTTTCCAGGTTACCTGTTTCATGTACTACTGTCACGATATAGCGACCGTTTTATAAAAATAACTTTTTTGAATCATATTTGCTCCAATCTCGCCTACTTCAGCTTTAAGCTCTTGAATAACTGTGCAATAACACAGCAATACTGTAAAAAAACAATATGGATGTCTGCTGTTTGAACAGGTGGTCGAGCTCTCACACCAAAACAATGCACACATCACAGACTCACATCATGAATGAGATTCACATTATCCCACCTCTATTTTTAGACGTTTCACAGTTCACCTATATAGCTTCTTCTGCTACGATAACACTACTGATTAATGTGAACTTGTGTGAGTAAATCTCTCCTGGGAGCATGATTCCACTCCAGGTGACCCCTTCCAAGTGGTTGTAAATGGTTTTGTTAGAGAACCAATAGCTGTGGTTACGTTGTAAGCAGATGTGCAGATGTTTAGCAGATTTCACTGCTTTTATGAAGATTGCTACATTTGAACATTAAGGACCCTTTCTCAAACTGCTCTCCCTCACTGGCACTTAACTACGGAGTATCTCTCCACATGAAACTACCGTCACAGCTGTGGATTGTTAAGGGGTGGGTATAAATAAACAAGTAAATTGTGGGATACACTCACCGCTCTCAGGAAACATCCATTACCACGGATACTGATAGACGCCTTGCTTCTGTTCCTGTCAGCTCCTGAGCCCAGCTGTTGTGTAATATGTTGTTTTTGCTGTTTCCCTGCAAATGAAGAATGTCTCCAAAACACTGAAGGTATGTTGTAAACTTTTTTAAATGCATGCATGCATAATAACCTTGACCCTTGTAACAAAACTACAAAACTGATGGTTGCACGTAAATTAGGGAGGCAACAAGCTGGATCAGTGCAGAAATGGTTTACATTGGGATGATGGTTTAATGTGAATGAATGCAAACTAAACATAGACAGGAGAATAGGAGAAGCCTAGAGCAGTAGAGGAAGGAATATTTTAATTTTCTGTAGTTTTATAAAAGACAAGAAAGGTGAGAAGGATAAGGAGAGAATTAAAAAAAAATTAAACCTGCTGTAATTCAGCAGCACAGGTTGCCCAGGGACGTGCAGGAAGTCCTTGAATTTTTATGTACTTCACTACTTTCCTTGTAGAGGAGATGTTCAGCAATTTAATATATTCTTGTAAATATCTCCTTACTTACGCACCCTCACTCTTCTTTTCTGTTCTCCCCCATACTGTTTTTGTTAGTTCCCCTCGTTTCCCCTCCTCTGACTCACTTTATTGCTCCACTTTCCTCCCCAACAAGGATTTACAGGATTATTCTGCACCCACAGCCTCAATGTGGCAAAACCAAGCCTCTATGGAACAGCTTTGCGTTGTGAGGTGATTTTGGCATAGTGGCCACACTCTGTATAGCAGCATCATGTGACAGGACAAAAAAAGCCTTTTACCCATACACAATCATTAGAAAACGAGCAACTGACAGTTCATACTTTTTTTTCCGAACATCGCAAATACAGCGACATGATTGTCAAATGACAATTTGATTTGATTTGGTCCAATAAAAGGAGGTCAGCCGGAGTAATGTGAATGCTCTCAATCGGCTTGGCCAGAGAATGACCAGTACACAAGCTCTATGGGTAAAAAATGTTGAAGCCTAAAATTTTCCGTGCATCTGCCTAGTGAACAACTGTTGTAGGAATGAATGGGGCACCATCTTGGAACGCGCTATTCAGTTCCTTTTAGTACATCAGTGGGCAAAACCTACACAGGAACAGGAAACAGGATTTTGTGATAATTTGGGTTGGTTTTGTGTGATTCTATTTTTTTTTGTTTTTATTGGTTGCTGTTTGGCATCCTCTTAGTGCCAAACATGCATCCCCCACTAAAAACCACTGATCCACACCAGAAAAGAGCAGCAGGATGCGGGAGGGTGCACACAGAGCTGACAAGAGCAGAGCAACAGATGGGAAATCCGGGAGGAGGGAACCCAGGAGACAGCGTCTAACAGGTGACTGACACACTGACAAAGGCACTAGCCCAAGGGGCTGAAAGGCAAGTGCTACCTAACATACCATATTGACTAGAAATGCTGCACTTCTGTCTTCTCTCCCTTTCTCTTTGTTCCAGAGATGGCGTAGGAGAAGGCATCGACAGCAGCCGCCAATCCTTAGCTCAGCTGGAGTGGCATTGGGGATCCACCCCCACAAGGAAACAAAGACAGAAGATCACTTCACTTTAGAAGTGAGATCTATCAAAAATAAACATCCATAAACAAACTAAAATATAAATCCAACACATAGATAATCCCAGCGTTTCATCATCGTGTCCGGTTAACTGTTTCATCTCATAATAAAATTGTATTATTGTTCCATAAAGGTGCTTGAGGGGTTTTGAATATGTGTATTATCCTTTAATTTCTGTGCCAAGGGCTCTAAAGCATTCACAAATAATCCCAGTCTTAAAGTGGCAGTAGGCAGTATATTTTTGGCATCATTGGGCAAAAATTCCATTATAACCTTTCAGCATATTGTAATTCAAGTGTTCTGAGAGATAACTAGACTTCTGCACCTCCTCATGGCTCTGTTTTCAGACCTTGGAATATCTAGCCT
The DNA here is from genome assembly GCF_043250625.1 of Sebastes fasciatus. Lineage (NCBI taxonomy): Eukaryota > Metazoa > Chordata > Actinopteri > Perciformes > Sebastidae > Sebastes > Sebastes fasciatus. The sequence goes on from NC_133800.1 coordinate 9,058,829, forward strand.
GTGACAGGAGACTTTGACCAATCACAGGTCATTTCATTGAGAGAGCGTTTCTATTGGCTGTGCTCCGGTCATGTGACCGGTACTTGGCATTCCTTCACCAGATTTCAGAATGGCGGCGGCATCACAAACTTTCTCATTTTACAGCTAAACCGTGCACTACAAGATGATTCTGAAAACATTTGAGGCGAGAAATAGTGATTAACGTAACATAATATTGATTCATATTTGATCAGCGCGGCCTAGTTTGACCGTTTGGTCGGAGTTCATGAGGGATTGACAGCCGGCTCTCATAGACGGCAGCTGGACAGGAGACCTCAGATCAGCTCTTACTGCTTGTTTTCCTCCGGTCTGTGAAATCTTGCAGATGCCGTAAGGAGCACCGGAGGACACAGAGGAACATGATTTTTTTCAGGTTACCTGTTTCATGTACTACTGTCACGATATAGCGACCGTTTTATAAATATAACTTTTTCTAATCATATTTGCTCCAATCTCGCCTACTTCAGCTTTAAAGGGCAGCCTTGTTTTGTAGATCTGTGCAACTGGAATTAATCAGATATGAGGCCATGTTAAAACACAACTATAACGGGTGTCATATAAAGTTCTAATCCATGTAACATTTTTTTGTTGTGTTTTGAAGAGGTAACTCAATTCCACACAATCAAATGCTTTGGCAGATTGTAATGACAAAGCGATTGTTGCAAAAACAGAGTCATGTACAAAGTATTGTAAATTTACCTGTCTTCTAATAGTATCAACTATTTGGGATGAAGCCAGACGGTCTATGAAGATTATGCTTCCAATGACCAATGACAAACGGTTTGCGAGAAAACTTTGCTAGAATCTTTTGGTCATATGGGTTGATGATGTTCTCCAGTATACACTATTTGTTATATTGGTTGAAATGGTCTTTACACCCCGACAGCGATCCATTACTGATGAGCTCTGAAAAAGGACCGGGAAAGAGCCGTCATCTGTAGCTGCTGTAATCCTGTAAAGATGTCAACCAATCACTGCCTCGTGGTCCGCTTGGAAAGAACCAATCAGATGCCTCCCTGCCTCCCTGCTCATACTCTACCCTTGGCGTGATCATTCACAGTGAATGAGAGATATAACCACAGTGTGCCTGGAATGTGATAGGGAGCCAGACACAAATGCATCATTATATACCTCAAGCAATAAAAGACAAATAATATCTTCAACAGTTCTAATTGGAAGGCCATCTAACCTGAGGCATACGTTTATTCACCTGAGGAATTTCAGCGTAGTTTAAAGAGGACTGCATACCGGCACTCAAGAGTGCCTTGTGCGGCGGTATTGAACGCTGACGGCCATGACAAAGCATCAGTATTTGATGCAAAGCATCAGTATTTGATGCCCTAGAAATGCGAATGGGCTGGCTGAGCACTCAACCCTGGGGGGCTCCGATGTTCAACACTTGAGTGGAGGAGGTGTGACCTGTGTGTCTGTTTGTGAGGAAGTCCAATATCTAGTTGCAGAGTATAGCCCAGAGTACTACGTTTGTCAGTTTGTAAGTCTATCCGTTTCATGGGGCTGATTGTGTTTAAAACTAAAATCACTAAACAGCATTCTGATGTAGGTGTTGTTATTTCAACATGTGTGAGGGCTGAGTGGAGATGGTATCCTGTGTGGATCTGTTGGCTCTGAATGCAAACTGGTGAAGATTCAGGCTGGCTTGGATGTTGCTTTTGATGGGCTGGAGCACTTTATCAGAAAGCAGTTCATCAGAATGGTGGTGAGTAATTGTTGTTTAGACTAGACACTGCAGACGTTTTAGGGACAGGGACGATGGTGGCTGTCTTGATGCAGGTGGGAACACTCTCCTATGACAGTGAATTGTAGAAAATGTCAGGAATGGCAAAGTCTAGCTTGGCATGTGTTCGTAGAACACGACTAGGGATGTTATCAGGCCCAGCAGCTTTACTCACATTCACTCTCAGCAGGGTTCCTCTCACAGCTGCTGTGAATACTGAGAGTGGTACTCTGGAGGCGGGGGAGGCTTGACAGCTCCGTCTTCGTTGAAGAGATCAACGTGAGCAAAGAAGATGACGAGCTCATCTGGCAATGTGGTCTCACACATGATGGAGGCGCGCCTGCTTTTCTTGCCTTTTTCCACAATGACAACAAGATGATAACTAAATAAAATAAACATTTGTAAAAAAAATAAAGAAATAAGATAAAGTGTGGTATGTGATAACATTTTGTTTTAGAAAATAAAGAATAATGTTAAATGTGGACAAATGACTAATCTAACTATCTAACTATAAAGCAAGGAATCTGTCTGTCTGTCTGTCTTCCTCTGTGTTTTTCACATATCTCGAGAACCGTTCATCCGATCCCATTGACTTCACACTTTGGCGGGTGTATTGCTGGGGACTCAAGGGCGTGCACTGTCGAATTTGGTGCAATTTGGACACGTAACGCGTTTAATATTATAAAACTGAATAAACAAGCACACAGCGCTCGGTGTAGCTATGGGGGGGCTTCAAGGCTCTGCAGACTGAGACGAGCATGTCGTCAACAGCACATTCATGCATGCTCCGAGCGGGTGCATGCATGCATGCACAGCCCTGCAATTTTATCATCACAGTTTTTGACGTATACTATGAATTCTTTTTGACATACCAAAATTTTCGACACACTATACTATGGCTTTTATCAACATACTATGGCTTTTTTCGACATACTACAAGATTACTTTTTCAACATACTATATCATGACTTTTTTTTCATGGAAATTATCAACATACTATACTATGACTTATTTTCATGAATTTTTTTGACACTATACAATGTTTTTTTTTCATCAGTTTTCCACATACCACACTATGTTTATTTTCAGCATACTATACTATAACTTTTTTTCATGAAAATGTTCGACACACTATACTATGGCTTTTTTTCATCACAGTTTTTGACATATTATACTATGACCTTTTCTCGACAAACTATACAATGACTTTTTTTTAACATACTATAAGATTACTTTTTTCGACATATTATACAATGACTTTTTTCATGAAAATATTTTGACATATGACTTTTTTTTTTTCATGAAATTGTCGACATATTTTACTATAACCACGTTTTCATGACAGTTTTCAACATATTATACTATTGCCTCGTTTTCATGAAAATTTTCGACACATTATAGTATGGTTGTTTTTCATGAAAATTTTCGACACACTATACTATGGCTTTTTTCATCACATGCAATTGCATTACATGCAACCCTGACTCAGACATAGTGTGATGTCATAGTGTGAAGTGGTAGTTTCCCCGAACAGTAAGCTCACCAAGATAGCGATTTGCCCTTGGTGTCAGAGGTTGTGAGTGCGAGACCTGATTGAGGCAAAAAGAACATGCTAATGCGTAAAGGATTAATGACGATGGATCATCCTGTACTTCTCACTTGTCTTCCTCCTCCTCTAATTGCCCGGCCCCAACCCACAGCTGCACAGCGGCTATAATCTTTCTTTTGATATACTGACTGCTATACAAATGAAATATTAAGGAAATATCACTGCTTCCAAAATTCATTTTAAAAGCTTGACAGAGAGTAGCAGAGTATGTAATGATTGGAAATTTAAAATTGAAACGGTCTTCAGTTTTTGTAGGATAAAACAAACCCTAATGATTAAAATATAGATTCTAATTAAACCAAAAAACTATAATAAAAACAAAATCCATTGCCGAAATTTGACACTGGCTATTATACAAATCAAACAGACTCTACACTAATATTATAGCTGGCGAAAGTTGGGCAAGAGTGGGTGAAATTTAAGATATGATGGAGAAATCATGATATGAAGAAACCAAATAGGATGGAGTTTAATAAAATATTACACTATAAATTCAATATTGAGACATATTTTAAAATATTGATGTTAAATAACATGTAATAATTTAAATACATTAAGGTCACCGTGAAGTCACTATTCCCTACCAGATACCAGAGTTATCATAGAAATATTATACAGAGCTTTAAATAAAGCAAGTTAATGTGGTGCTCCAGAATAAAACTGTTTTTGAAACCGAATACAATAAATGTATTTACTCTCAGAATATTTTCCCAACACACAAACTGAACCAGCAGGCTGGGTAGACTATTTACCAAGTTCACTGTCTTTATTTTGTGTCTATAAAAAAAAAAAAGTCTTTAAATCCTGCATGAATAATGCAACCCAAATGACAGAGAGTTAGCTAGAAACTAAAGGTCACTAACGCAGAGTGAAATACTTTTTTCATGCAGTCACTACTGTTTATGGAAAGCATCTCACACTGCCTTTATAACACAGAAATATAATTATCTATTATGACTATCACAATTAATTAGGATTTCAGTACCACTTTCTGATAAGGAATACTTTATAAAGGGTTTATCATTTGGAACCTATGTCTTTGGTAATGCTGATAAATCATTTAATAATGAATGCGTCAGTAATAAGCCATCATTAAAAACCTTTGTGTGTACTAACTTAACTTGCTTTGTGTTTTTAGATGGCTCTATAAATCTTTTCTATTTTTCACTACTATTTACTCATCGGTTTGATCGGTTATGATAACATTGTACTCAGCAACATATTGGTGCAAACTCAGAACACAGTTATTTTGCTATAACAGGGGGACAAACTTGAGCACATAGAAGATCAGACAGGTCAGATAATCAAAACTGATCGAATCAAAGGCCAGAGCGACAAAAATAAAAAACAAGTTGTAATAAATTGTACTTTTCCTTTAATTCATTGGGAGGACGGTTCGCTGTTAAGCCAAAGCGACCACAACCCTAGTTGTTCTTACTACTGGCGTATTACTGATCTATGAAGCATTAGTGAATCATTTATTAACCATTAATAAAGTATACTTTGTAAAGTACGCCTAATCAGAAAGTAGTACCGCAAATGTCTTATGCAGGTAGCAATTTGAATCTTTTAAAATGGACAAATTTAAAAAAGGAAATAGTGTATAAATGAGCCAATCTAAAGGTGTAGATGTACTCAAGACGATATGTGACCCAGTGTTTCTCATTTTAAGAGCAATGTGCTTAGGAATGAGGACTTGTATGGAGGATGCTGGATCTCAGCAAGGTTATGGTGAACTGAAAACCTTACAATATCAGTAGCTTAATATCAGTAGCTTATAGCCTATAGATATAGATCGAGCCTATATCCTTTTTAGTCGGTTAGCTCCGGCTGTATCATCTCTTAAAAGATTTGCTCTGCCATTATTGTTTACCAACCTTAAAGGAGCTATATGCAACATTCAGAGTCTGGGCCGGGATTGCCTGCACATGGCTCTCATCACAAGCAAACATGGAGCCAAAATGGCGGCAGTGCTAATGGTGCCAACAGTGCTGAGGGAGCTAACGGTGTTCATCTGGAACCCTTAGGAACACTTAGGAAACGGCAATCAGCGGTAACCACCGTATGAGCACAGTGCAGCGGTGGCAATTAGCTAGCCAGTGGGGCATGAAGGGAGCGACTCACGTGCACTAACGTGCACACACGGCCGGCCCGACTACTAAAACAAAGAAGCTCTGATTACAAGACACACAGAGGGAGTGTGACTTCATTCTCTGCTCAGGCAGACATTAGCCTACTCTATCTTTACATAGCAAACAGTTGTTTGCTGCTATATTAATGTTCTGAATGTTGTATATAGAACCTTCAAAGAATATTATGGCCTAAGTGTTCTATACACCAATACAATCATATACCTTTTGTATGGAGGATAAAGTGGTGCTTTGTGACTGTTACAACTGTCCTGAGTTACAATAAGTCAAAACATTTAAGGATACAAACACAAAATGTCTCATTTTTTAACAGCATTGGCTCCACTGACAACCATTGCAAAAGTCTTTGGTCACATTCAGATGTGTGATTTTCTTTGAAGGCACTGCCGCTGCTGCCGATCATGCTGCCGAGAAGTTCGATCTGATGGAGTCCTCTCGTAACTGGCGGTGCTTCCCAGTATCGCACTCTTCACTTTGTGTGCGACGCTCAATGGTAATCCTGTAGTTTTTTCTGCAGAGGAATGGATCACATTAAAGGAAAAATCTTGTTTTTCAACAAAAAAACAAATAGCCTATTCATTTCAGTTATCAACACCAAAATCACTGAGAGTTAGAGAAGCAGCGGCTAAAACAGAGTCTTATTACTTATTTGGTGATGAAAACTTGAAAATCTTTATCTAAACTATGTTGTAAAAGTCCATTACATTTTGCAAAGTGACTCTTTCAGCTTTAGCCTATTGCACATGTACTGTACTTAGATAAACACGGTACTTTTTCTTTGCAATAAAAATGTCTGCGGTGTCACTGCATAGATAGTCAAAACTACGAAAACAAGACCTAAATTGTAAAATCACATTAGTCAAGTTATCCATTTATACAGTCAAAAATCATATTAAAGAACATTTTTAATTGATTTCTAATTTCTTATTCAAAGGCATAAAAGTATGGTGGCCCTGAAGTGCAAAACACAACAGCAAAACAGAAAATACAATGGCAAAAGAGCATGAAAGCAACTTCTGTTTGTTGTACTGCAATATAACCCTGCCCATGAGAGGCAGCAATGTGCCGCAAGTCTGCTGGATATCCAAAGGAGGAGAAGTACTTCCGTTTCTCGCAGACTGCCAGACAGTGCATCCAAACATCGACGAGGAATCATTGTCCAATACGTACCTACCTATTCCGAATTTGAGTCTCACCAAATGCCGTTGCATTTTCTTTTTTGCTGTCGTGTTTTGTGAATTGCTGTTGTCTTTTGTGAATTGCCGTTGTCTTTTGCGAATTGCCGTTGTCTTTTGCGAACTGCCGTTGTCTTTTGCGAACTGCCGTTGTGTTCTGTGAATTGCCGTTGTCTTTTGTGAATTGCTTTTGTGTTTCGGAATTGCTGTTGTATTTTGTGAATTGCTGTTGTATTTTGTACTTCAGGGCCACCATATAAAAGAGTCTCTTGGCCTTTGAGTGGGAGGGCAGGTGGACATGTATAATTGACGGCTGAGCCACTTGACAGTACTTGAACACAACAGTATTAGTATACATGAGCAGATTAATATCACCTATTGTTACCTGAAAAAGTAGAATGCTATAAGCATTGCCGTTCCCAGAAGAGCTCCCACTATGACTCCAGTCAAAGCTGATACTCCTAGTCCACCTGTTTGGAAAAGCAGTTACTGGTAAAAAAAAAAACATGTACTCCATCATGCTGTAGATAACATACAAATTCCAAGTCAGATTTCACAGGTGTCGGTGAACAGTGGTGTTCATTTACATGGTTTATCCGCGACCTCCGTGTGTGCTTTATGTCTTCCTCTCAGGGTGAAATGGTCAGTATTGAAGGCAGGCAGCACCTGAAAAGTTCCATTTTCACCAAAGTAGTTGGCCACCACCTGTAAGTTAGTATACGATATTATCATCCAGTTGAAATCCCACAAGCACATTAACCATCTTCTACCTGTCAAGAAAGATATCACAAGGTTGGACATGTTTTGCTTCTTCTTACCTCATAGGTTCCTGCCTCAACATCTGTCATGGCCATCAAAGAGAAATCCCCATTTCTGTCACCATTGACATCCATAGATACCTGGCCAGCGATTCCTGTCGACCACCATGAAAACGATGAGAACATCACTTAGCTACACTCCCAAGAAAATATAGGAAAAGAATATTTCTTCTTTGTTGTTCTTGATTACTCATCTAACGTGCTATTGTCCTATGTCAGTCACTGTGGGTGTATGTGTGTTAATGTCCCAGCCACAAGATGGCAATAGCTACATTAGAAGTACAGTATGGGAACCATGCAAGTCACTGAATTTTCCAAAACATGTTCCTGCTAAATATTTCACAATAAAAGCCATGTTAGGAAATTAGGGGATTCTCCCCACTGAAATGCTTCAGGGCTTTTAATTTGGAATGTATGCTGGAAGTATCGAGTGTGTATTATGGAGTATGTATTAGTATGGCGCTTCTGCAACATGATAAATTGAAACAACATTTTAAAATATTAGAGTAGCAAATTTAGACCTTGCTAAAGTATGCACTCTGTGTGTTTTCTACTTAGCTGCTGCCTTTTTCAAAATCAGAAGCTTAAAGACATTGTGATTAAAAATGAGTGCAAACTAGAAAAGGTTAGTGTCGAAAACACTCAAATGTTGAATATTAAGTCTTGTTAACACTACTCTGAGAGTCACAAAATTGAAATTTGAGGCAAAGCAAATGAACACGTGGTTTACGTTGAGCGCTCCAGAGTTGCAGCGGCTGTTGGATGTAGGCTATAAGTTTAAAAGGAGTTGAAATGTCTCAGTTGAAGTGTAACCCTGGAAAGGATTTAAAAGTGTCGCTTCACAAAATAGGGTCAACGGTTTTGCCCTTTTGGAACTAATGGAATTAGTCTATTGAGCACAATGTAGCTTGTTATTAGCTCACCTTCCTCAAGTCCAGGGTGGCCAGAATTTTTGGGCAACCTGGACTTCTAACCTCAAAAGGCACAACTAGACTACACTGTCAACCATCATACCAAATTTGAAGTTCCTAAGTTAAATAGTTTCCGAGTTCTGCTCCAGAAACAAAATTGTGACATGCGAACGGACGGAAGGACAGACAGACAAACGGATGGAAGGACGGACACGCGGAGCGCTATATACCCCCGACTACGTTGTTGCGGGGGTATAATAACTCTACTTAGATTTTCACCACACCACACTAGTAACATAACACATAGTAATCATAGTGGTGTAGTGTGTTTTACCTTCAAAGGTTCTGTTCCACATGCGTGAGGTGATCTCTGTTCCGTTCTTCTTACTGTATCCATTTTTCATGGCTTCATGCAAGGCGATGGCGTACAGCAACATGGCATCATGGAATCCCTCAACAAACATGTTGACCTAAAATGGAACAAATAGTCTGATTGAAATTTCGATGATGATGCACAACAGTCACAATGTCTTCTTAAGACCATTTTTTACAACTTATGCTTTTTAAAGTATCAATCAACAAAAGTGAAAAAAACAAAAGTACATCTGTAACTAGCGCTGTGGCGGTACTGAGTTCCCTAGACTTTAGTTGTTCAGTCAGAAGACTGAAAAACAGTTCCCATCCACATAATAATATAAAATAAAATGCCTTCTTAATAATAATAATGAACAAATGCCTCTTCGCTAATGAACAAATGCCTCTATATTAACAAACAATTAAGGAAACTGAAATATTGGTTTGTGTTTTTCCTTTTACCCTCCTTTAAAGTTTTCCCAAATAAAATACACTAAAAGAAATGGGTATAAAGGGTTTCATTGAAAATCAACAAATGAATAGAATACAAAAATACAGCCTGCAGGCGTTAGGCTATTGTAAGGCAAGCCAGATCGTTGCACAAATAGTACCTAAACGTCCCAGTGCAGGTAACCTAATTGGTTGGCACTTAACTTGTTTCCCCAACTAGGAGTCAACACTCTCAACAAACAAAACACAAAGATCACAGAATCCCAAAAGGGCCCAAAACAGACCAGAGTTTCTGGTAAAGCTGATAATACATGTTGCATTGAGTGAAGGAGAGATCAGAATGACACTGGGTGTGCAATTTCCCTCCTCTTTTAAGCCCTACAGAAAGGGCGTCGTTACACCCTGATTGGCCAAGAGGGGAATGCACCAAGCTGCTCTCAACTATCATTTAAGAGCCAGTCCCCACACCCTGCGCAACAGGTGAACTGAATAACCCTCTAATCACTCAGCATCTCAACCAAAAAAACACCAGGGAAAAGGGAAACAACAGCAAGCACCAGAGAATTGGCAGCTGCCACAGCGCTAATAGTCAATGTACACAGCATCTGGCTGCGTTGCATTGCCCTGTCACGGCTGCCGGATGATCCGTTGCCATTCTAGTGCGTGTGCATCCACCGGCTCAGTGTCCATGCAGCACATCTAACACGTGGCTCTATTCCCTGCTCTCTTTGTATGACTGGTCTACTTTTGCTGGAGCAGCTCATGTCTCTGAAACATGAAATTCACTTGTGAATGTATATAAATAACTGCATTTGGTAAAATGACTGAAAATGTATTTCTAATGATGCATTTCTCTTGTTTCTGACTTTGTCCTCACACATACACAGCAAACTAGTTCTTCCTGTTTGTAGTTAGTAAGAGGGAGAAAAAAGGAGAAAAGCAAGGGAGGGAGGGAGACAGTCCGTTAAACCTCCGTTCAGTCCCCTCCTCCTCCCCCATCCTCCGTGGCTTATAAATACTATGTTGACCAGCACTCATTTCCAAGCTACCAAGCTGCTGATAAAATCATTATTTTAGGATCATGACATTGTAAGACAAAATAAACAAAAATACAGTTTAATGACGGTAGCTGTGCTGTGAGATCGGCTATATTGACATTTAAATTAAGTGACGGTTAGAAGCAATAAAGGGTCGTCATATTCAAGTAGAGTAGAAAGCATCTTTTCTTGAGGACAGTCAGAGGACAGAGACCCTCAAACAGTTGTCCTAGTGAATACAGAGGGTGAAGAGTCCCTCCAAACCAAACAGCCATTTCTCATTCCCAGGGCATCAAATACCGAATGCTTTTTCACGGCCGTCGGCCTTAGATACCGACTCACAAAGCACCGTTGAGCGTTGGTATAAGAAGCCCCGAGCTTACCATTAACTACGATGTAAGCCCATCCGTTTCAATATTAAACGCTCGGGATGATTAAGTTCTGTCTTCTGTTACCACTTATCAGCATCTGCAAATTCATCATACAATCAGTCACTAATACATTCCATATATAGGATAAACAGATATACGTACACTTTCGCAGTCTTTGCAGTCAGGAAACCCGGCTTTTTCGATGGACTTTTTCATTTCCACGGAGAAGTTTTCAAACTCGGGCTTGACAGTCCTGAGCAGTGTCACAGTGTTCAGAGCAGCAAAGGCTTGCCTCGCGTCGTTATCATATTTATCTCCTCTCTTCCACGAGCCATTGCCTAGAATTTCAATTATAAAAGCACAGAACAAGGAAAATGTTCCAAACATTATCGTTAAAACAACAAAAATCAATTTTCAAAATACCCCCTATCTGTGTGTAACATCCTCACTCACATAGTCATGATTCAAATGTACCAGATGTCACGGTCACAGATTTCAGAGTACAGAGCCAAAACAACAGAACATGTGTCACTGTACAAATATTTATGGACTGCACTGTAGATAAATAGAAAGCTTATTCACACATTAAGACTGCGGAATATGTAAAATAATTCAGTTGAATTTTCACAATTTCTTCAGTTTGTAAAAAAAACACATATTTAAAAGTAACGTGACGTTAACTTTACCATAAGAAGAGGCATTGAAGAGTTCAACATTAAAGAACATATAATTGCCATTGGTCAACCGTCGTCTGTGTGCAGCCAGCATGATCTCTCGTATTTTGTCTGCTCCCATGCACATGATCACCACTGCAGGAAAATGACACAGAGACAAATACAGTTATAGTCACATAGCCAGAGTCAGCAGTTTGCATGAATACCATAAAATACAAGTCTACAACAACATTATGTTCATTAGGTCATTGAGGGAAATTTTATTAGAATTATCTTCCGTTCATTACTGACATCTGGGGAAGTTACGCCACTTTTGAGAAAAATCCTTCAACAAGGTGTTAGATAGGATCGATGGGCAAAAGTGAAACTCCTTACTGATGTATAAAGACGCCAACAGAATCACAATCTGAACACTGACTACTACTCAGTTGGATTCTGGCAGAGTGGCTTGCAAAGATAATCATTATTATTTATTAATTCCAGATCAAAACTGATTTAATCACAAAGAAAAAATTAGCAGAACATAAGACAATAAACATTGTAGATTACTTGAAAGAACCAAATACACACATACTATGAATTTTTTTGTTTGATTCAGTTCTCACTTGGCATTTATCAGTATCATTCATCGCAAAATAATTAACTTTGATATATTTTGTTCTCATTTTGAAAGATAAATTAAAGAAATATTGAGTGTGTTTAGAACACACACACACACACACACACACACACACACACACACACACACTAAATTAAGAAAGAAAGGAGTCTATTAAAGCAGTATATTTTTGGCATCATTGGGCAAAAATTCCATTATAACCTTTCAGCATATTGTAATTCGAGTGTTCTAAGAGATTAACTAGACTTCTGCACCTCCTCATGGCTCTGTTTTCAGGCTTTAAAAAATCTAGCCCGTGAGAGAGTGGTCCTATTGGCTGTGCTCCGGTCATGTAAACAAAACTTGGCGTTCCTTCACAAGATTTCCCAATGGCGGCGGCGTCACAAACTTTCTCATTTTACAGCTAAACAGTGCACTACAAGATGATTCTGAAAACATTTGAGTAGAGAAATAGGCATTACAGTAACATAATATTGATTCATATTTGATTAACGCGGCCTAGTTTGACCGTTTCGTCGGAGTTCGCGAGTGATTGACAGCCGGCTCTCATAGATGGCAGCTGGACAGCAGACCTCAGATCAGCTCTTACTGCTTGTTTTCCTCCGGTCTGTGAAATCTTGCAGATGCCGTTAGGAGCACCGGAGGACACAGAGGCACATGATTTTTTTCAGGTTACCTGTCTCATGTACTACTGTCATGATATAGCGACCGTTTTATAAAAATAACTTTTTTTAATCATATTTGCTCCAATCTCGCCTACTTCAGCTTTAATCGTTTAAGTCAAAATAAGTTACAGTTTGACGGCATGAACAAAAAATGAATAAAATTTAATTTTATTAGTCATGTCAGCAAAACCTATCAGTAGTTTAACTTGCTTGTTCTGTTGTGTTGTGAGCTTCTTGCAGCACATTTCTGTATTTGGTTGTGTTTTCTCTATTTGTGTTTTTTCTAAATGCTGCACATGTTTTGTCACATTGATGAAGATGTTTTCTTAATTTGCCTGTGTTTTGTCTATTTGCATGTTTTCTTAATTTGAAGTTCGTTGAGCTCTCAATGCCACCGTATCTATTTGTATAATTCTCACTTGAAGTATCTCCTGCTGCTCACATTTTTGCAGACAAGAACACTTAAGAGTGAGTCGATGACAATGAGGGAAAAGGAGTTACAGCACCAATACCCTCCAAAGTTAATATATATATAACTCTCCCTTTACAGTATTTAGCCACGTGCTTCCAAAAAGGTCTCAGGCAGAGTGACTATATCAGTGATACACTTCCAACTGTGTCACCAGTGATGGAAATCCCGCAGTGGAGAAGCTATTCTCATTTGGAGAATGTTCAATCATTGAAAGTAAAGTAGTGAGCAAAGAGTTTGCCAAAAAAAAATATCAAATGAAAAAAATCTTTCACTGGGGTTGATATAAACTTTTCCTTTGGTGTCCCAGTGATTAAAAATAAATAAACCAATAAACAAGTAGCTCCACGAACAAGGGTTGCGATTGAAAACACAGTAACCCCAGCGTCCCTGTTAATAAGGAAGATTCAGAGACTTGCTGGAACATTCCTCACAACTCTGTCACTTAAACACACCTCCTGAAATATCCCTTGAGTCAGTGGGACAAACTTCACCTCAGTCCTGCCAGCACTATAGCACCCTTTAATTACACTGGGCTCTACACACACTACTGGCCCTGTGTATGCTCTGCAAGCCATTCCATGGGGCAGTGCTTGCAGCCAGCAATATTTCAAAACTTCTGGATTTTCCTTTTTGCTAGGGCACTGATGCTAGTTACAAATTAACTCAGGAATGGGACAGCACATGGCGCACTTACTGAGTGCCCACAGTGTATTTTCAAGTGCCCTGTGTTGGCCGTAAACTTCTAAAGCGAGAGCATATGCAAATAGGGGGGCTGTTGTGCAAATTTGTAATGCCATTACTCCAAAAACAAGGATTCATGTTGTTGGATCCGTCTGTCAGAGAGGTGAACAGGATAAAGAAAAGAGAGTAAGGTGGAGCAAGCTCATTTTTAAAATGAATCTCAGTTGGATGGAGACAACATGATACATCCGTTTATAAACACGGATGATTACCAAACTGACTGAACGACTGCTGGATAAGATGACTGATGACTTCCCTGTTGTTGTCCTTTGCCCTTTTCAGGCTGACCCTTAAGACATTTGTGGTTGTACAGTAAAAGCGAGCCATTGCCTTACAACTATGCTGGAGTCCAAGGGGAGTTCTCTCCAAACACAAAGACTTCATACAGACTCAGGATGGGAGTGCATGTCTCAGGAGGATTAGCATCAGAAATGGACCAATCACGCGAGAGGTGCTTCATTTTCCCCTCCTAAGTGTTTGTTACATGTTGTAATATTGTGCAGCCAATGGTACAGAAAGCTGCAACAAATTGGTGAGGGGATTTCTTTTACAAGCAAAGCATGAGGTGCTGGTAAAATGATACAAGTAAGAATGATGAATGAAAATGTTAGTTTGTGTTATTCATTACAATGGGAAGGAACAGGCAGGTAATGTGTAATGTTTTTTACTTCATATCTTCTCTCAGTCATACAACCCCGCACATTATTATACAAGAGCATGAAAACAATGAGGGAGGGTGAAGGTTTTTATCATCAGTAGGCAATTGTCGTTAAATAATCTATTCCTCAATAAATCATACAATATTTGCCTCATTGTAGTGGTTTTCCAGAAGCAGAAGAATCCAAAACTTAAATAAACTTATACAATTAATATAATCAATCTCTAAAAAATATGATTTGTCATTAATTCTGAGGCTGAACTCTCACTCGTGAAAGGAGCATAACCATGGCTACAAACTGAATGGATGAAAACTGCCTTTTTGCTTGTGGTAGTGTTCATGGTGTGAGCGCGATAATCCACCCGAGTTGTCCTGATTTAAAAAAATAATGATGTTGTGGATGGAATGTATTATTTGCCTGCCTTCTACTCGTCTGCTATTTTTGTTTATCTATTTTTGTACACTTTGTGTATATATACACACACACACACACACACACACACAAGTATACATATATATATATTTTATGCATTTAAGTCACAAATCATCACATTCTTTTCTGCACAGCATATGTACATGACACCCTCTATCTTAAGACTCTTGAATCGGATAAGGATAATGTCTATAAAAATAAAAATTTTCAATAACAAATATTATTTCCAGTCCCACCGGTGCCCAGTTTAACTGAAACTGATTCTGCTCTATCACATCATGTTGTTCATCTCAGCCACAGGTCTACCTGTAATGCAATTATAAATGCACAGCCTCAGGCGCTACTTTTGCCAGACCTGTTGGACAGAAGCTGATGACGTACCAACAACCAACCGCCTTTGGTAAACTGTGTTTTCCATCGAGGACACAGAGAGAAGAACAGAGAGTGCTGAGGATTTTTATTGCTGTAAAGAAAGGAGAGCTCTTCAAACGTAAACAATAGTTCTGCTTTATTACAACTTTGGTCTTATTTTTGTAGTTATCGCCATCATTCCTAGAGGTTACGATGTTCTAAATAACTTTATTTGGTGGTAAAAAACATGAAAGTGAGCGTAAGTGAAATGTTGGTTATAAAACAGAAAACTGTGTGCAAGTACAAAGGTAGGTAGGTCAAAGGTGAAGCAAGACGTGAGACCTTAAAAGTGATGGATGTTTACAACAGACAGTGTGGGTAATAATTTTACCATTTTCCGTCTCAGACGGAACACAGAACACTTCACTGTGCAGAGGAGTAATGGTCTGAAATATACACTCAGTGATAAGAACCACACTTGGAGCAGTTTAGGGCTCGGTTCGAATAGCTGGTTCTGTTTTGGATCTAATTCCAGGTTGATAAAATATCTCGATTTGTTAAGTTGGGACTAAAAGCTCTCTTATTGAATATTTTACTCAGGTAAGTAGGAGCCTAAACCGGCTCTGAACGTCATTACCTCATTAAATGACAGACCTCACTGCCGACATGATGACATCAGTTGCAGATACTTTAACGTTAATGCCATAGATGGTGGGGTTAACATGCTGTCTGCAAGCCAGCATCTATACTCGGTCAAAGATCACAAGTTAAAGAGAGCTAACATTACTTCAGTCAAGAGAAGACGATGCGTTTTTGTTGTGCACAAAGTAGTGAGTCGTCTCTGATCTCACGGCTTCACATCGATTTCAAAAGTTGGAATCTCCTAGTAAAAGTAAAAGCTCGAAATTTGGGAAATATGCCTATTGGATTTCTGGCAGAGAGTTCGAGGAGAAGATCGATCAAATATGAAGCTACATTCAGCAGCTGGGTAGCTTAGCTTAGCACAAAGACTGGAAACAGGATGAAAACCAAAAGGTGCCTATACCAGCAACTTTACCGCTCACTAATTAACACATTACATCTTGTTTGTTTCATGTATACGAAAAACTAAAGTATAAAAACGTCAATTGACCATTTTACAGCAGCAGTGATGTGCATACATAGTGGCTAAAGTGACTACAGCCGTGGCCCCTTTTACCTCTTTGGCTGAAGAGCCCCTCTGGGCCAAATTAATAAATATATATTACCAGTTGCAAGTTGCTACGAGAAGCTTGTGCTCATGCCTGCCCATTATGTTTTGCGTGTTTTCTGGATTTCTACGGTTCACTGAAATGATTTCCCAAAGCAAAGAGCAACTTGTGTGTGAAGGAGACATCACCTCATCCTAAAATACATAGTACAGTGACAATCAGGAAACACGCAATGGTCTTTAGGTATTTTCTTCTTTTGTGGTCGGATTCGAGGTCTTGTCATAATGTAATATTAACCCTAACGCAATAAATTGCATCCTTTAGCTTGTACTTGCATTGCTGGAGGTGTATGTCATTGCCTTCACTGGTGGACTCAGTGGGCCCTGGTGCCCCCATTATGAGGAAAAATTAAAAAAATTAATTAATAAAATGCCAAAAATGCTAAAGTGCCTTATGGTAGATAAAACATGATAAAGTGCCCTCTATGGTAGCCCAATGTGCAAGAAAACATGATGAAGTGCCTTCTAGTGTGTCCTTCCAGTGGAGAAAACATGATTAATTGCCCTCTAGGGCACAATTAATCAAAATTGAATCAAAATCGCAATATAGCCTATTGCAATTTTCTAAATCGCAGGAGGCGCAATATTTGTTAAAGGCAAAAAGTGTGTCAAAAGACCATTTGAGCTAAAATATTGTCCTGCTGCAGAGATGTCCTGGCCTACACATCATATTGTACAGACTTAAGAAATCTTTGTGCGGTCTAGAGCCCCGCAAAAATCAGTAATCAAGTATCAGTAAGTATCAGAAAAGTAATTGTGTATTATTAAAATACTCAAAATATGCTCGACATAATAATGGTACTGATTTACAGCAAATAGTTTTATATATATATATATATAAACCTAATAATAATAATAGCTTCCGTTCGCTACACTCAATGATGAAGAAAGATTCAGGACATAGTGCAAGATGTCTCCACAGAGTTAAATCAGGATTGCTTAAAGACAACTTAAGTTATGAGCCAATATGTGATAGACCAAACCAACATGCCCCAATCAATATGAAACTTCAGATTTTGGTCAATAATTGCACCGAGAGCATGTGCACCAATATTGGGGAAATACATGTTTTTGGCATTTGTGGGGCCCCCCATGGACTCAAAATGCTCTCGCACGATTATTCTCAACTTGATTAACTACTTACAACAAATCAATATCTTGGAAATCTCCCAGAATCTGGTTTATCAAGCATACAGATTGCACAGGGGTCCTGAACTCTAATCCTGACTAACTCTGCATCAACAGATACCAACAAATAAAAATGCTGTTGCTTATCCATCCAAAACAAGCCAGGAAGGATATGATTCTAATTCTTAAACATATTATACTTGACATTACATCGAAATTAGGGGCCCAACGTATCAATGATACATGAACAGAAAAACAAATAACCAAACAAACAAAAGCAAGGAGAGACTGGAATATTCAATCGCCAGGAAATTATTAGTGTGTTTCTGAGCTCGGGGCTGATTACATTTGGCAATTTGGCACTTTAGTAGTTTTCCTAAAGCCGTCATTATTTATGCTATGAAATGACATGTTTCGCACAGTGGAAATAGAATTACTGACATTTATCGTTGTTTCACCAAATGTCAGGAACATCATTTAAATACTAAACCTTAGTAAAATGAACATGCACAACACATTGCAATACATGCATTTAGGATAATCATATCAGAAATAGGTCCTATGACACTTAAGGCAGAGTGCGCCACCTTGAAGACCGTCCCAAAGCGCTTATTTCTGCTTGGAGGAGCGAGGAGGGATTTCTGAGGAGCGATGAGCGAGGATAAACAAGAGCAGCCTTCATGGAAGTCTTTTACCGACCGACAGGCCCCCTTATTGGTTATCAGTTATTGATTGATTGATTGATTGATTGATTGATCGGACTGGTCTGATAACATTACATCACTGGAGTTTCATACCGGAAGAAATAACAGATTCAAAGTTTTATATTTTAGTTGTCTTCTGTTTCACCATCTAGTTAAAATCTGTGTTAACTGTAGGTGTGAACAACAGACGGACCATGTTGATGGTAAAGTGTTCCAGTAGCAGAAGGACCTGCA
Organism: Sebastes fasciatus; assembly: GCF_043250625.1. Taxonomy (NCBI): domain Eukaryota; kingdom Metazoa; phylum Chordata; class Actinopteri; order Perciformes; family Sebastidae; genus Sebastes; species Sebastes fasciatus. Next base: position 9,077,406 of record NC_133800.1, read on the forward strand.
GTATCTCTCCTTCTCACACAGCGGCTGACAGAGCCCGTCACTGAAAGAGCTTTATAACAAGCTGACAACGAACGTTTCCAAACAACTTTCCTCATTTATTAGAGAGAGTTTTCTTTTTATGATCTGTTATTTCCCCCATTAACTTTATTAAGGATACAATTAAAGTCAGAGAGAAGGAGAGTCTGTCTGTCAGCAACAACAACTTTTTTACATCATTTATCGTCGTTTCTATTCAGTCACATGTGAGGCTGATAATTCCTGAGTGTCGGGTTTGATATGAGTTACATAATTTACATTTTCCCTGAAACATTTAGCCTAATAAATTATTTCTTTAGCCTAATAAATAACGTCTCATGTCTCTAAAAACACATCTCCTTGTTTCTTCTGTCCTTGCATGGTTTCCTTGCGTCTCTCAATGCATCCCAGGTGGGAGGGACTAAGACGCAAGTGCGGGAAACGTGAATGCAATTAAGAGATGCACCCTTGGGAGTCTCTGTCACTTGGTTTTATGGCGGTGGACTGGCACCAAGGAATGCTTTTGATGGTTCATGTGTGTTATCAGATGTTGTTTTTGTCTTTTACACACACACACACACACACACACACACACACACACACACACACACACACACACACACACACACACACACACCAGCATCCTGTGGGTCACTTGCAATGAGAGCAGAGGTCAAGAGGTTAGAGATCGGGTTCAGGGGGGAGCAGGAGAAGCAGGCTGTATGCACTTCAGACCACGGCCCAGCTGAGGGCGGCATGGTAAAAACAAGAGGTTATGACAATATGTGTTCCTCCGTGCAGGCCTATATCTCACTATAATGGAAACATTTTAAAACTAAAGTGCAAATTTGAGGACCAACCAGACTCCTGCACAGGTCCTGTTTGCAAACCAGTACCCATCCGCAAGGCTCAACGCCAGAACAGACTGTTACCCTCAATTATCTAAAAATCAATTCTGGATCTGACCCGACCTCTTAGTATACAGTAGCTAAGACACACACAGCCCGTGATCAGATGGACTCAGAGCTGCTGCTGCTGTTCCGAATAAGGGAAAGCTCAGAACGCCAGCATGCTGTATCGGAGCACTACAGCCAGGGGAAATAAATATAAATTATATAAATAGATTTTAAAAAAAAAACACGGTGATATGTGCAGATTGTGGATGTTTTCAATGGCTTTGACACGACAGACAGTACAATAGTAGCTATGCAGAATGGCTGTAATAAGACTGTGCTGTTGAAGGATGCCAGTGCCAGGCCAAGGACACTGTTTACAAGATCATTTTGGCAGTTGCACGTGTGCTCAATTTTCATGTTCGTGGAAACCCAGGTTTCTGGTCTTGAATCTGGCCAATGTTTTCTGTAAATTGTGTATGTGACAGCATGATTGACTTCAGTGTGCAGGATAGTCACAGCCAATCTAAAATGTCAGAGAACTGGAAGCTGTGTGCCTGAGTACTGTTGGAAAAAGCTGAGAAATGCAACAGCACCATCAATATGAAATCTTCACATCATGTTATATCTAGATTTGTTGGTATGCATTTATACACAGGTGAATCCCCTATATGACGTTCCGAAGCGAGCGGATGACGTCCTGCCTCTCCCCTCTAGCACGGCTGCTGAAAAGCTGTACAATCTCTGCCTGAAACCCTTCAAACCTCCCAGTTAAGCACCTGACATGCCAGGAATACTAATTTCTTGCCATCAGGTGCACTTTCGTGGCTCTGCAGCATTTAGCATGTATAATATATGCTAATTTATACAACAGCCACTTCTGTAAAATGAGGTGATGTAATCAGTAAGTGTTATGACCAGTGGATTGTAGCCAACAAGCTGCTTATCATAGCGCTAAAAACAGCCTTGGCACACATATATTCTCATTTGGTTTGACTTTAAGGGTGAAAAGTGACACCAAATCAACAGGACTAGTGTAGTCATTGGGCTTTAACACGGCAAGTATATTATAATACACTAGTGCAGTAGCCTAGTTTTTATACTGTACGTCTCATGTAGAAAAAGATAACAGTCCTGCTGCTACTAATTCATGTTGTTAGGTAGTAAGTTAAATATTCAAAATTAGTGTTATGTTCATGGAAAAAGCAATTTTGTTAGCCTGGGTCTCACGTTTTTCCCAAAAGAATGTTATGCCAATTTGTTCTGACGGTCATGTGGATACATCATATCTTTTATATGTCTGGGATTCTCAATTGGAAAGCTCATGGAACATTTTAAACTGGCTTATTTTCTACCCAAGAACAATTTATTTTACTCATAAATATCTCACTAGCCCATCTGTCCTGAAATGGTGCAGAATAAGACAATGGCAGTGTTTAAGGTATTACAGTACGTGACTGTAAGGCCTCTTTATAGGCCACATATGGAGAGGGGGCATCCAATTTTGGATACTTGCTTTCTGTCTGCCAATTCCAAAGTCCTCTGAACATTTTCAAGCAACTAACCCATGTAGAGCTCATCTCTTCAGTCTGTAGCGGGGATGCACGATGATATCGGCACGTCATCATCATCGACAGATAAAATTAGATATCGGCATCAGCCGGGAATTAACATATCCTCCGATATGACAGGCCGATAAGATGACACATATGTGCACGTGACGTGAACCGTTGACGAAGTGGGTGGGGGGGCTAATCACCTTAACAATACTACAGTATTAGCTTAAGGCATTATGGCATTTTACACTGCATAAATTGGACTTTTCTTCACTCATAGCGCTTCTACTCTTATTTGGTTTAAGTCTCTGCATCTCCTGACAGAACAAGACCACGGTTGAATTTTCAGCCTGCATACACGCTTTTTTCAGCCAAACATTGTCGAAACAGAGCAGCTAATATTGGTAGCGAGAGCAACAAGTTAGTGGACTGTCGAGCGTTTGAGTGCCGTCTCTCTGCCCCGCATTCTATGAAACACAGAGGTCAGAGGAAAGGAGAGAAACTATAACCCAACAGTAAATGACAGCAAAACGCAGTAAAGACTCTCACACTGAGCACATAAATTAGGTTAACAACATATTTTGTTTCTTTCTTTTGGGGGTGGGGTGGGGAGGAGGTCTGCCTGGCAATGGTAGGGGAAACACTGTGTAACCTGTAAAGTTGAAGTAGTTTACTTATTTTGCACAGGTAATGAGTATATTTCGAAAAGCATTGTATTTTATGTCTGCATCTGCCAGTGGGCCATCATGAAAACACTAGGCATAACAATATGTTGATTCCACAACAGGAGAGACTTGATGTTCTCTGCAATTAGGTGGGGGGAAAAATGCATATTGGTATCGGCATATAGGCAAAAATCCAATATCGTGCATCCCTAGTCTGTAGACATAAGATGGTGTTCCATGCCAACAGCACACGGGACGTTACGTAAATCTGTGATGAAGGATGGGGGTGGGGTGAGGACAAATAAAAACACAGATGCTCATCACAGTGTTCTCCTCAGTGTCAGCTCCTACATGAGGGATGGATGAAGTGGCTTTACTCGGCTCTGCAGGGGATCAGGAGCTGAGGAGGTGGGCAGTCGGGCTGCAGCTAAGGATTGTTATTAACCTATCAAAATATTTATTTCAATCATTTATTAAGCTGTGACAAATGTCCAATCACCATCATGGCCCAAAGTGACATCTTCACATTAATTTATTACATTCCTGTTTACATTATAGTTTATACATTTTTGCAATTACTGTCTACCACAAATATCTTTTATTTTATATATGTTATATTTTATCCCTGTATTTTAACTTTGCGCTATTTCATGTGTTAAATTCCCATTTTACACGTGTGATTTTCATTTTATACATATTTAATGAGCATTGTTAAAGGGAGCCTGCGATTTAAGATTGTCACTGCCAGCGACTAATTCTCTATAATTGCTGTGCACATGACAATAAAAGACTTGAAACTTTGCTTATTTTGACTATTCTGACGGACAATTCATTATTTATTTCATTGTGAATCAAAAATGCCAAACATAGATTCACATTTCTGTGAACCTGTGTAGTGATTTATGTCCATGCTTCTTCCCTGAATAGATCCCTTCCTCTCGCGATTTTAATCTAAGTGATGCGGGGGGACAAAATCCACAGACCTTGTTCAGGGTAAAAATGCATGGTAAAGTTCAGCTGAAGCTAATATTAGACTTCAGCAGTCTGAGTTAAACATTACAAAGTTGGTCTGTTTAATGCAATGTTCCCTCTATGTTTCCCTGGACAGTGTTTACATGATAAGCTGCAGTGGAGGGATAGTAACACAAAAAGGGAGTTTGGTATTAAAAGACTGTAACTCTGGAAGATATCCGCTTTATTTTTCTAACAGCCTCATATAAGCGTTGGCTAAACTTTATAGAACAAAAACTGCGATATGCTTGGCTTGCTTTGGCATTTTGTACCAAACGTTGAAAGAATAGTAGGCAGATTGAATGATAGTGATTGAAATAATAATAAAAACTCATCATTTAATTGAATTCACTGGTAACTATGACCCATACAAGCAATCAAATCTTGGTGTTTGAGATACCAAACGTGGCTACAGGTTGATTATCAAACCTGTAACTAATTACAGTTATTTACTTTGGATTGATGATCTGTCAATATTTTCAGCTCTAGTGGGCAGATCAGTTGATAAATGAAGCCAACAGTGGCATATACGCCAGCTGACACTACAGGTGAATAGGGTAACATTTTTAACTAACAGATACCACAATGAAACTTCCCCAATTGATTACTTCCATTAAGGCAATTGTTTTTAGTTTTTTTTGTGTATTTCAAGTTTTCTATAATGTTTTCTTTAAATTTGCAAAGAAGGGATTATCTTATTAAATATGTGCTGATTTGAATACATTTCCAGAACAGAAATCTGAACATTGGATAAAGCCAGGTTCAAAAGTATTGTTTCATTCCGTTGACATATCAGAGTCAAAGGTTTTTACAGCGGGAACGTTGGATATCTCTTTGTATCACTCAATAAATCACAAAACAAAAAAAATCTATTTTCATTATGTTTTTAGGAATAAAATGTTCTATAAATCAGGCTATGAATGATACATTGACAAACCTCTCAGTAAAAACCTTCAGAATATAGATAGGGATGAAACTGGGAAAGTTTGGTGTACGTATAAATGCTGCTGAAGTGGAGATTTCTGAGAAAATAATAATTTTGAGAAAACAGTTTTTAAAGATATGGATTGTAAAATGTCACACTACAGGTATATAGAGTAAACATGTTTAAGTAATAGATATCACCATGAAACTGAAGACAATTATTTTTTGTATTACAAGTTTTCTGAAATGTTTAAATATGCAAATGAGGCATTATCTATAATGCTAACTTTTGGTGAATTTAGGAAAAATCTACAGACACAAATAGACTAAGTGTAATCAAATTAACACCCAAATGTGTATTTTGGATGTTTTCTTTCCACTAGTCTGAAAGAAGAAGACATGTTATGGAAGCAAAATAGCCCAACATCTAAAAAAAAATGGACCAGTGCATGCAAAAAATATGTTTTTGCCCCTTAAATGTAAAAGTGACACAAAATAAACTGACATGTGATGCCAAATTAGTCAAAATATCAACCCTGACATGTTACTTGGTTTTACGGATGACTTATCTAATGATTTATAAGATTATTTAAAGGTCCAATATTATGCTCATTTTCAGGTTCATACTTGTATTTTGTGTTTCTACTAGAACATGTTTACATGCTGTAATGTTCAAAAAACACTTTTCTTTGGACCAGTGCATGAAAAAAGAGGTTTTTGCCCCTTAAAATGTAAAAGTGACACATAAACTGACATGTGATGCCAAATTAGTCAAAACATCAACCCTGACATGTACCTTGGTTTTTACAGGGGACTTATCTAATGCTTTATAAGGTTACTTATCTAATTCATTTAAAACCACAAAGGTTTGTAGTGGAAAAAAACATGCATTTACCTTCAATGTCCTGGATGTAAAATAAACACCTGAATGTGTATTTTGGATGTTTTCTTGTCTGAAAGAAGACGTGTTACGGAAGGAAAATAGCCCAAAATCGAAAGAAAATGGACCAGTGCATGAAAAAAGATGTTTTGCCCCTTGAAATGTAAAAGTGACACATAAACTGACAACTCTAGACAATTATTTTTTTTGTATTACAACTTTTCTGAAATTGAACGTTTAAATATGCAAACAAGGCATTATCTATAATGCTAACTTTTGGTGAGTTTGGGAGAAATCTACAGACAAAAATAGACAAAGTGGAATAAAATACATACCTAAATGTGTATTTTGGATGTTTTCTTTCAACTAGTCTGACAGGAGACAGCCAAATAGACCAAAATCTCAAAATGGATCAGTGCATGAAAAAAGAAGTTTATGCTGTTTAAAATGTAAAAGTGACACATAACCTGACATGTGATGCCAAATTAGTCAAAATATCAACCCTGACATGCAACTTGTTTTTAACAGGTGACTTATCTGATGATCTATAAGGTTACTTATAGTGTCTAAACATCTAATTCATTTAAAACCACAAAGGTTTGTAGTGAAAACATGCATCTACCTTCAGTGTCCTGGATGTTCTGCAGGATGTCATCAGTGTCCAGTCGATCCTCTGGAGAAAACGCGTAGGTCTTGAAGTTGAAGTCAGCCATCAGGTGGTAGACTCCCTCCAGAGTGAAGTAGCAGTTCCTCTCCTCCTTGTCGTCTTCGTACACCAGCAGCGCGGTCTTCCACGTGAAGTGCTCGAACATCGCCGTGAAGGTCTCTGCCATCTTCACGTAGGACGGCGCGATACGCGTCAGGTGGGAGTACTCGCTGTCCTTGTTGCTGAAGCCGGTTGCCAGGGCACCTGCCGAGATCACCGGGACGTCCCAGTGCGACGCCAGCCTCACCACCGCAGCAGCCTCGTACTCGCACACCGGACCCAGGATCAGATCCGGCTTCTGCCCGCAGGACCGGTCCACCAGCATGAACAGAGCGCCATTCAGACAGTCCGAGGTCTCGAACTGGATGTTGAAGCGGAAGCCGGAGTACCGTCCTGTCTGCAGCCACCGCTGCGCGTAACGGATCGCCGGCTCGACGCGTGTGCGCGAAAAAGGGTAGGAATTATTTTGTGGTAAAAACACCAACACGTCTATGTCCTCGGTGAGTGTCACAACTGGGTTCAGGACTATTAAAAAGTACACACACAGTGTGCTGGAGTATGACATGATGCGTTTTCCCAAAGTTCAGAGAAATGGCAAAGTGTTGGAGAGATTCTTCAAATGTTCCTCAAGTTGGCTCCACTTGGCAGAAAACAGAAAGCCCTCCTTAATGGTAAATATGTGTCTTTTTAAAGAATCGAATGTGCCTGACTGTGTGTGTTTTATTCTGCATTTGAGAGTTTCCTCCTCGATGGTCTCCTTGAACCTGCTCAAAGTCTATTCTTTCTCCCTCTCTACAGCTGCTGATCTGATCCCTCTGCCAGGCTCGGAGAGATCCTTTCCAGCTCAGCTCAGCCAGCAGTCAGTCAGCACACACACGCTGGCTCCGGCCTGGAGTTTTGAAGCATCTTTTTCACGATGATTCCTGCGTCATCGGAGCTGCTGCCCACCTCCTTCTTAAAGCGACACTGCAATGCTGCCGAGCTCCACAATGAGCCACTTCAACACCGAGCACCAGTTTAATGGAGTTAATGGGGAATTATGGTTGTGGGAAAGCCTGAAACAACAAACAACATGCACAACTTTTCCTGTGTTTTTTTTTTTTTTTTTTTTTCTTTTTTTCTTTTTTTTCCAGAGATGCAGTTTATTCTTGATGCACATCTATCAGGGGTCAAAAGGTCATGTGTTATTAAACCTTAAATAGATGATGTATTTCATTTTAGGGGTCCTTAAAGCACTTGGGGCAATCTTTCAAATTTCAGTCGTTCCTCTCTTTTTGTGAGGTTATATTTGTGGTTTAAATGAATTAGATGTATAGAAACTACACTTAAATAACCTTATACATTATTAGATAAGTCGCCCGTAAAAAACAAGTTACACGTCAGGGTTGATATTTTCACATTGTGATTTGGCATCACATGTCAGTTTATGTGTGATTATTACATTTAAGGGGGAAAAATATATTTTTTCATGCACTGGTCTATTTTGAGATTTTGAGGCTATTTTGCTTCCATAACACGTCTTCTATCAGACTAGACCAGGGGTCAGCGACCTTTACTATCAAAAGAGCCATTTTAGGCAAAAAAAGAGAAGAAAATCTGTCTGGAGCTGCAAAACATTTGAGCATTGTGATGAAGGTAACACAGTTTATAGTCGAAGTATAAAGTATATAAGTCTAATGCAGTGAGGGCCAAAGAGCAAATGTACTACGGAGTATTAGGGCCACATTGAAGGAAAAGAAATCGGAGATTTCCAGAATAAAGTTGTAATATTACGAGAAAAAGGTAGTAACATTATGAGAATAAGGTCATAACTTTATGAGAAAAAAAGAAATTACTTTATAATGTTATGACTTTATTCTCATAGTATTATGACTTTATTCTGGAAAACTCAGATTTTTTTTTTTCCCTCAATGTGGCCCTAATACTCCGTCGTACCATAGACCTACAACAATGATAAATAAAAACGAAAATGCAAACAAAAAAACAGTTATTCATTTCCATTTTTAAAAATCCACAGGGAGCCACTGGAGAGGGACTAAAGAGCTGCATGATTACAGAGGTTGCAGACCCCTGCACTAATGGAAAGAAATCATACAAAATACACATTCAGGTGTTTATTTTATTACACTTTGTCTATTTGTGTCTGAAGATTTTTCCTAAATTCACCAAAATTTAGCATTAGATAATGCCTCATTTGTATATTTAAACATAACATTTAAGAAAACTTGTAATACAAAAAAATACTTGTCATGTCATCATATTGTCGTGACTTTTCCATCAGGGTTGATTTGGCACACAGCGAGTGCTGTTTAGTACTACAGCCAACACTCCTTCAGCAAATACTTTGTCAGAAGTACAACAGACGAGCAGCTGGTTTAGTCCTATTTGTTTACTGCACAACTAAACAAACTCACGTTGTAGGTACGTTGCTGGGCAATTTGAAGCCAGGTCGGGGATGGCGGACTCTGCCACTAACAATAAAAACGACTGTATAGAAAGGTCATTACAGGATCAAATCAAATCAAATCAAATCAATTTATTTTTGTATAGCGTCAAATCACAACAGAAGTTATCTCAAGACGCTTTATATGTAGAGCAGGTCTATGACCGTACACCATAGTTTTGAGACCCAACAGGATCCACCAAGCGCACTGTGGCCAGGAAAAACTCCCCGGATGTGAATACATTGAATAGCTAATGCGGAGAAAGCTGCATCAAAAATAATAGAAACGTACGCACACACACACACACAGACGGCTGATGGAGGCTATTGTTTTTTTGAGAATACCTGGAGTATAGAAGTCTGGAGTTTTAAGTGCTTTGTACAAGGATGAATTTTGCAAAATGTCAAGTAATTAAACCACCGGACCAAAAAGATGCCCCCATGGCAGAAAAAGCTGCATGCAATGTATTTAACATATAAATGTTGTCCCCACAACTATAATGGTGTTGTTGTATAAATAGATTCTACAGATACTGTTGTTTTCTTGAACCAGCTTCACATTCGGAGGTGAAACACCTGAAATGCTCCACAACTGCTTAGTGTCCTTGTCATGGCCTCAAGACACTAACTGATATTAATCTAAGCAGTTTTTCCTCTACCAATGAAGCAAAGATGACTAAATAACGTTGCGCCTTGTTCTTGTTGCGCCTGGTGGCTTTCAGTCATTCTTTAGCACTCAGCACCATATAGAAGGACAGATAGTACACAGCTGTTGTTTAACTTTATCTTGGTGTTTCTACTTATATGTGTCGACTTCCAGATGTTTCCAAGTCTTCGAAATGCTGTCCTTGCTTTCCCTTATCTGGACATAATGTCTTGGTTAGCTCCACCATCTGATGTTACCCGGCTTCCGAGGAATGTGAAAGATGACGTACATGTCAGTTGTTGTCCATTTAGCTCTATGACAGGTGGTTCTTTCATGTTGAGGGGCATGACTTCTGTTTTCTTGATGTTAATCTTAAATTCCAGCATGGTTGCGAACAACCCTAAACAACTCAAACACTGGCATCAGATGGACCCTCTTTTCCAATTTAGAGGACTATGCTGACGACCTCGCTCTCCTATCTCATGTACCAAGTCACATGCAAGACAAAACATCTAGACTACAGAAGAATGCAAGCATGCTGGGACTTAAGATGATTTTATTAATGTCAAGCAATTATAAAAAAAAAAAGGAAAAAAGTTTTGACCGAAAAGGTTTAGGCTGAAACTTAAACTTATTATACATACCCTTTTTACTTAGCGTATTCTAATAGGCAATTCATTACTTCGCTACTTAAGTTGTTGAAGTAAAAAGGAAAAGTTTATAGATAACAACAGGAAGTGGACTAACAATAGATAGATAATGTAATATACCAATAAATACAATACATAGAAACCATGAAGAATAGGCTTGCTGCACCAAAAACTCACCTTTGCACCAATTTCAAACTAACTGGTATTTATTTAAGCATTTTCTGCAAGAGGAAGTTTGAGCAACCTGTTTTGTGTATGCCTCACTTGTCAAATGTGGAGAACAAATCACAGCTGTGTCTGTCTCGGTGATTATAATTCACTTTCAGCACACAGTAATGCATGTGGAGTTCATGATCAAATGATTTGAGTCCCTTATACCACCACATTCTTCATGATTTGACCAGCAACAACAACCTATTTTAAATAATAGACAGATGTGATTCTGTGAACTGAATTGTCCTTAAAAGCCTCTTTAACAAACACTGCAGCTCAACCCAAAACTTCACCAGGTGATATGTTATTAAGACGTGTAACATACATGGTGCCATGGTACCAAGTAGTATCATAATACTTCATAATTGCTGGTCACACTGACATTTCTTTGAAAGTATCATAGTGTACTATAATTCCCATAGTTGTAATACATTATAATATTTTTTACAACGCATTATAATTACTGTTATAATGCATTATAATGGGATTATTCTAAGTGGTCAGTGTTTGCTTTAAGTAAAGTGAAAAAAAGTCATTAAATATATGCAAGAATAACATACACAAAATGTCAATGAATGACCATCAGTTATGAAGTATTATGATAATCGACCTTATAAGCCATTATACAATGTTTTAGAATGTGTTACGGTTATTGTTATAAAGCATTATGGATATTTTTGAGTGCCTATAACTATAATTATACAGTGCACATTATAATGTATTATGTTTATAATACATTATAGACAAGGGCGTCATAGAAAGAGTTACCAATCTTTTTTGGCAGTAGGACAGGGTGACATGTTCCTTTATCACCATGAACTCACACAGTGTAATTTATTTTGACTCAATCCCCCATACACCGTCCTGCTGCCCCAAATACTCACTAGAGCACCAAATGTGGATTAATCCGCCACTGAAAATAGTCCCCGACAAATGCACTATTACTAAGGAATGTTATCAGTGACCAGCTGTTTTACTGAGGCTTTTTTTTTTTTTTAAAAAGGTGCTCATTACTGAATTGTACAAACAGTGCAAACAACGGCAACAGTGCTTACAGAGCTAACAGTATTTATCCGGGGGGGGTGGCGCGTTCCGTTTCCATGGCGATGCTGTGGGTCGGGACGGCGTTATTAGTGGTCACGGCCGAATGAGAGCAGTGCAGAGTGGCGGCCGTGAACTAGCCAGTGGGGCACAACAGAGAGACTAATGTGCACCAAAAAGCACGCGTAGCCGGCCCGGCTATGTAAACAAAGCATAGAGAAGCTCGGATTACAACTCAGGTAGACATTACTTCACTATATCTTTACATAGCAAACAGTTGTTTGCTACTATATTAATGCTCTGGATATCAAATTTATCTACTATTTATCTTTAACTTTTTGTGAGCCGACGGGGTAGGGAAGTTAGAAACTACTGCGAGACAGACTGACACATTATTGGTGTTGGTCTTGTCACAAGATTTGTTGACAATAAACAAAATATAGAATAACCAATTTTATCATTTAAGAACATGGTATGGCAATCAAGGATTATGTACCATCTCTGCTGAAGAGGAATTGAATCCTCTCTCTCTTTTGCTACATTATATTGCGTAATCTACATTGTATTCACAATACACCAAGTTTGTATCTGGACCATCTGAATGAGGATGTAAGGAGAATCTCGGAAATCTAAACCAATTCAACCAGGATGAAATCATCACACACAGTAATTGTTGCTGCACGATTTGGATTAATTCTGACATGTCACAGACAGCCTCTGGCTTTGTTTGACAGGTACATAATTGTCTTTTTCAGTGGTGGAGGAAGTCATAATTGAATAGCCTGTTCAAGGCGAGAATGTTGTGCTGTTATTCCGCCTCGCTGTTCTGTATGAAAGGTACGGAGACGGAATTGTGGGCAGAGTTGATCCGCCGCTGAGCCGGCAGCGGAGGTAGTCACAGAGCCGAGCCGATGTCTGTGTGAAAGGGACTGCCGGTAGGCGGGAATACACGCACAAACACACAAGACGCCGACGCTGTTGTGTTCAAGGCCCCTTTTGCCCCTTTCCCGCAATTCCTAAGTTAGTTACATTCCACCACTGGTCTCTTTGTATGTCTTTTACCAACAGTACTTGTTCTGACTTTATGGAGAACACAAAATAATGTTTCTATACAACACAGAGGTTCAGTCTTACAGAGTGACTGACTTCTGTTCAGTTCCACGACGACAAAATTACATTAACTTGAGCTCAAGTCCTCCGCTCAAGCAACAGCCGTGCACTTATCGTGGCTCATTAGCATGTGTCACTAATGACTCAACAACCAAGCCTCTCAGAAGACACATTTTGTTTGCTGGCAAGTGCAGTGGAATTTGCTGACGTACATGCCAATGTTTTCCACAGCTCTCATTACACTTAAAATCATTAAATCATTACATGAAAAGGTAAAGTATTATACAGAATGTGAGGCTCAATTCTGTGCTATCTTTGTCTGAAAATGTCCAAATTACACCAATGAGCACCACTTGGAGATATTCTGCAATTATGGTCGTTAAGCTGAACTCACCACCTTGTCATGTAAGGACATCTTTTAGCTGTGGATTCAGCTTAGTCTGTAGGAACTCAGTCTGATCATTGCTAGAGAATTTTCCAGGATATGAGACGACATCCTGCTGCTCAATACCTGCAGGCCTCTGAGCAGACTGGCCACTAATGTCGTATTCTTTTTTCTTTTCTGGCATAAAGACTACACCATTTTCATATTTAGTGCAGTGTGCATGTATACTATATAATCAAAAGCCAGCTCCATAAAGAAATGTTTTTCCCAGTTTGGTGTGGAAGAACTTGATTAGCCAGCACAGAGCCCTGACCTCAACCCCATTCAACACCTTTCATATGAACTGGAACACCAACTGTGAGCCACACTTGGGCCTCTCTAATGCTCTTGTGTCAGGATGGGAGATAATTCCAGCATCTGATGGAAAGCCTGTTAATAATCAGCAGATTAATACCTATGGTGTTGGAATCATGTCCAACCATCACATATGGCTGGAATGTCCACATAGTTTTAGCCATGTAGTATAGCTGTGGTCGTCCTTTGCTTTGTATTTTACTTTAAGAATCTGTATTAATTATTGAGCTGAAACAAGTGGCCATTTAAGAAAATGAACTACTTCAATTTTGATAATTGATATTTCAATTCAAACACTGATATTTTTGGTCATTAATCAAATAAAAATACCCAACATGTGCTTGTTACAGTCTCTAAAATGTGAGATCCCTGATGGTCTCCTGCAGGTATGTCCAGACATCCAGCATTCTTTGTGTCTGATCATGAGGCTGGTGGTCAGAAACTTTCCATCTCCTTGAGGAAAAGAATTCCTCTGTCGGGTTGAGGAATGGAGGGTAAGGTGGAAGGAAAAGTGACACCATTCTGGGATGACCTGAACCACTGGGAGAGAATAGTGAAACAAGATCCCACACAATTATAAAATGCCCCCTCTCCTCTAACCTAACCCGCCATGGTTTGTTACACAGAACCATCTGAGAAGCCGTCATTGGAAACTGTTTGGAAAAGAGATAAAAAAATACTTGGCAGGTGATTGGATGAACCATCTGTCAATCAAACTCGGCGAGTCGGACTCGGGAGAAGAGCGAAACATTTTTTCTTTGGATTCTGTGGCGAAGTGCGGACAAACAAAAGTTGGGAAAAGTTGAACTTTTAGCGGCAAAGTCCGGCCAGAGAGGACCCGCAGCCGATCAGTAAACAGATCCTGTGACTCCTGTGACATGTTGACCTATGTTACAAAGAATTTCTTCCTGCCTGAAACACATGAATACGCCTCCTGGACGCGGAAAATAATTATTGCCACGAGCCGTGCTTCGCTGCTGCCTGGTGTGAGTTCAGTGTAAGCGAGGCCCCTACTGTAGCTGCAGCAGCAGCAGTATAGGTCTGGCTTGCCAGACACAAACACATTACTTGAAGCCTGATAACATGGATTTTTGTGTGATATGTGATCCCGAGACTCTCGCGTGATCTCATGTCATCGCAAGAATCCAACTACCGCGCAAGGTTACCTCTCCTCACCTGGCACGAGTCTTTCATAGAGGTCATCAAGGATTGAAAATAGGTGCTCACTGTTGTTTGTAGACGTAGCAGAATGTAGAAAATTGCAGTCTAATTTACAGTTTACAGTTTTTACAATAGCATGTAAACGTGTGAAAAAAATGGAGTGTAAATACACAAAGGTTTGGTGGTGGTTGACTCTGAGTGAGAACACTGTTCATGAATTTTGAAAGACGTGGTCATTGAGTGCATTTTGTGTCACAGCAATGAAAAGTTATCCACAGTTCGGTCCAAAAAAAAGATAAAAAAACAAAACAAAACCTGTAACATTCAACAGGAACAGTAACACACTGACATCCTTAAGTTACAGTGGCTCCTTACCCATTTGTGTGCTTTTACTGACATCTAGTGGCCATTTTCTTACATTTGGACACGTTCATTGTAACTATTTTTAAGGTGTGTGTGGTCTGCTGTAACATGTTTGATATTTACTGCTCCTAAAATGCCTAGGATGGGTTAAATTCAGATGACAGATTTTGTGTATGTATCTGTATGTACAGTTTATGACAGATGAAATAAAGTTTAAGTTAAGTTTAAGTGATCAACTGGTTATTTATTAGAAATATAATGATGTAATGATATAGTTAGAGGCTTCCTAAGGGAAAAGTGAAGACAGAGAATTAATAAAAGTGATTTGTGTGCTTAAGAGAGAAAGAAGGATTAGGTTAAGATACATTCTCTTATAAATTAGCCTAACTTTTCATGCATTGGGTTAAAAGTGATTTGGATCGAGTAAAAATAGTTCCTATCAATATACTGTATGATAAACATTAAGTTAATTGTTTGAGTTATGGAGAAGGCGTAGGACCATATAAGTGTATACTTCTTGTACTACTACTACTACTCTTCGGACATGTAATATTTTTTTTACGTTATTTATTTATACTGTTTACGTGAATATGTATATAAAGAGTTTGCTTTATGTTTACCGTTCATTTTATTTAGTTTTTATTTTTGACTCCTTTGTTACACGTTCGAAATAAATTTATAAAATGCAAATTCAAGGGAGGTTTGGAGTCAGATTGATAAAATGAAAAAAAAAAGGAGTATCCATTGGCAAGAAACCAGTATGCTGTAAAAACTGGTTTGATCATGTGAGTAGAATCTGGTTCATTTAACAATCTGTCTCAAACTCTTAAGTTGATCTTGGAACAGTTCTTTAAAGGGTTTAATCCAAAAATATATATATATTTTTTTATTGTTTGCAGACAGTTACCGAAGCTGGAAGTTCATATATGTTCAACCTAATACGTTGTTGAGCTACTTTTTACCCCGTTTGTGGTTCTTAACGATTGTTATCTCACAAGTTAGCATGAATGATGTAACCACAACCAGCCACGGATCTTTTCACATTATGACTTTATTAAAAAAAAAAACTGTTTTCTTTAGTGTTCCAAAGTTAATCTATTGTAAACAAACTGCACTTCCCATCTGAAATAAATCATAATTCAGCAATGTACACCACAATAGTTAGTGGTCCATCCAATTTCACCTATTTCTAAGTACAAACACATATAACAAGACAAAACACAAAATCTCAAATGAAGTCCATCAGAAAATGTGTAAAAAGTGGGAAATTGCCCGTCCTCGTTTCTACTGCTCGTCCACACACTGTTTTAGAAGGCGGTTTCACATTTGTCCTTCTCAGGAGCTTCCTGTTTCCTAGTTCATTATAGTCAGGTACTGGGCTTGCGGATGAGGAGGTGGTTCGGCCCTTCGTTAGTGGCTTTGATGATTTTCCAGGCATCATGGTGCATGAGGCCCTCCAGAGAACAGCCGTTGATAGACACAACTTCATCCCCAACTTGGATAAACCCGGACAGCTCTGCGGCGCCCCCTATTGCAGGAGCACAGCAATTCAAGTTAAAGATACACTGCCTGATTCCTTTCAGCTCACTATTGATATTTGATAACGCATACACTGCTGTGAAGGATAGAAGAAGCCACAGAAGAATAGAAACCTGAAAGTGTGTTCAGATGAAATATGTTACTGTATCATACCAAGTTATAAAAGGTCTTACTGATTATTTCCAGCAGCATCCACAGTTTTCCACAGAATACTAGAATTACCACCTCGCGGTTGTATGCCTCCGCCAACTAGTCAAGTTGCAGTTTACATCCATGTCTGTCCAAAATGTCATCACTTCATAATTTTATCCTGTTAGACATTTGTGTTAAATTATCATAATTACCTACGCCAAGGCAAAAGGCTTGAATAACAAGCTGACCACCTCACAGTACCGCCAGCTGTGAGCTGTGATCTGTTTTTAAAATCACGCACCTTGACGGAGGTCTGCGTTCTCCGAGTGCCATTCTAGTTAGCTTATGAATTATTGAGTTTTGACCGTGTTTTGTGAGGTCACAGTGACCTTTTACCACCAAATTCTAATCAGTTCATCCTTGAGTCCAAGTGGACATTTGTGCCAAATTTGACGAAATTCCGTCCAGGCGTTTCTGAGGTAGACATGCAGACATACGTTTGGATGGAAAGATGGCCAACCCAAAACATAATGTCTCTGGCCACCGCTGTCTCCGGCCAAGGCTGTCGCCAGCGCGGAGGCATAAAAAAGAGGCTACCCCAAAATACTCACAAGGGCAATTTACATTGGGCTATTGGACAGGTTCCTATTTGTCTTATTTGATTGGTTGGCAATCTCAAGAGGGCGGGTTTTACCTAGTATGAGCCTCCCAGAGGGCAGACGCCAGGGTTTATCCTTTCTTTTTTATTCATTTTGCGGCTTAGTGGTCATTAATCCCAGACTAAATAACAAATCATTTTACCAGTACTACCAGTGCCATGACACTATTATCACATGTGTTTACAGATTAAAGACTTGGCAGATTTGTACAAGTTTACACGGACAAATCTTTCATTATCATAGGAGGACCGCAGGTCCAGTCTGAATAGGCCCAGACAACACTACAATGTCACTTAATCGGATTCTAGATTAATATTTAGCTTTACCATGTACTTTCTGAGAGACTTATAGAAAATAAGGTCACCTTGAAAGATGCGTTTGACAATGAGAGGCCTGTCTCCATGGCTTGAGGACTTCCCCCCTTCCAGACTGAAACCCAGGCCGGCAGAAGACTTGTGTAGCTCCACCGTTAAAGCACCGTCTGGACCCACATCCACCACTGAGAAATATTCAACACCCAGAGTTACAAAGTGAAATATTAACACAGGTAATTTATAAGAAGTTGCTACCGCCTACTTTTAAGTTAATTTATTGCCAGTTGATGACAGCTAACATTGCAACAGCAACGGCTGTTTAAGGGGTTAATGCTATAGTGCTAATGTGAAATTATTTTCTTAGGTGACAAGTATACAAACGCAACATTACTGAACAGGTTAATGGTAACAAAGACAGGTAAGGTAAAGCTTAATAAGGCTAAAACATAACAGTAATGGGAGGGATAAACTACTTCACCCTCATGAAGACGAGCAGGTTTGTCTATATTGTCACAGGCTTAAGCCGAGGCCTTACCTGCTCCAGCTTCCGAAGACTTCTTTCTGGCAGAACACATCCTCTTTGGCTGGCCAGCCGAGTCATGTGTGTCAGAGACAATCAGTTCACCGTCCTTGTCTCTCCAGATGACGACTAAGGCTTGATCGGATAGCCTGGCTTGATGAAGGCAAGACACAGCCTCTCCATGGGTTTTACCCCCCAGACTTGTGCCATTTATGGATAAAATGCTGTCACCTCTCTGGATTGTGCCTTCGTGGCTAGCTGTTCCTTTGGTGAAGACCCGATGAACCTGGACACAAAGGTATAATATGTGTTGTAGTATTAACACTTTCAACACGACACAAGTCTGATTGAATGCCATCAGATTAACATAAATTCAACATGCACAGAGAGAGAAATGCACGTCTTGGCAATGAAAATCTTATAAATTAATCATCTATTATGCACAAAATTTGTTTAGAAAACTATGAAGCACTGTACAAAAAAATCCCTCGTACAACCACAGTAATAATCTCTCTCTATCTTCCATATTTTCATTCATGCTTTCTGTTGAGTAAAGGAATATCCAACACAATTATTTACATACACAACTTAACATCCTGTCACTTAATGCGTGTGCATGTTTAAAACAGGCAGCAGGATTCACTCTCTCGCTCTTAAATGATGAAACTGATACGAAAATGAGAGAGAGAGTGACTCATGAGGGTCAGCAAAGCTTCAGCTGCAATTAATTTCCATAAATGTCCTGTCACATCTGAATGAAGCTGTAGGGAACATTAATATAAACGTCAATAATGTCTAAATGAAAAAAAAAATCATCACTTGATGAAGATGAAATTATTCAGCTAAATGAAGCCAGCAATGTTACTTATTCCATGTCTGAAAAGGGCTTCAGACATGGAATAAGACCTTGTCCCATCCTCATCCCAACCAGAAACTCCTACTATCATCCCTGTGAGTGCTTTGAGTGCCACTAACCCAACCAAACACGAAAATCCACAGAAAAAACACTGTAAAGCAACATAACATCTTGATCATTTTAAATCAAACCTGTCAATTGATTAAAATATTTAAGCGTGATTAATCACATAATTATCTATAGTTAATCGCTGAATCGCACAATTTTTATCTGTTCAAAATGTACCTTCAAGTATTTAATACTCTTATCATCATGGGAATAGGCAAATACGCTTGCTTTATGCAAATGTATGTATATATTTATTATTGGAAATCAATTAACGACACAAAAAAATTACAGATATTGTCCAGAAACCCTCACAGGTACTGCATTTAACGTAAAAAATATGCTCAAATCATAAACTCAAGCCCAACAGGCAACAACAGCTGTCAGTGTGTCAGTGTGCTGACTTGACTATGACTTGCCCCATACTGCATGTGATTATCATAAAGTGGGCATGTCTGTAAAGGGGAGACTCGTCGGTACCCATAGAACCCATTTTCATTCACATATCTTGGAGGTCAGAGGTCAAGGACCCCTTTGATATTGGCCGTGCCAGTTTTTCCTCGCCAAAATGGAGTGCAACTTTGTAGCGTTATTTAGCCTCCTTTGGACAAGCTGGTATGACATGGTTGGTATCAATTTATTCCTTGGGTCTTCTGGTTTCAGATGATACCAGTATCTTCACCTTTAGCTGTAAAACTGAGCCCGCTACAACCTCTGAAAGATCGAATTGCATTAAAGAAATTAGTGACGTTAAAATGAATTGCGTTAATGCGTTATAATCGCATTAACTTTGACAGCCCTATTTTAAGTATTTTGATAACATACAATATGCATCTAGATCTTTATACATTATCTCTCAAATGGTCTATGGTTTTTTTTCTAAAATTCACATTTAGAGTCAAAATAACTACTGTTGATGTTACAGTATCTAATGGGGATCTAAACAAACAAACAAATCTCATCAAGATCTCTTTTTTTCAAGAGAGACCTGAGCTCAGCAACGACAACATAGACGGACAAAACAAAAGGACAAATACAGCTTAAGTTAAAAGTGCCTACAGTATGTGTAGGATTTGAAAATTCTCCCCTCTGTTAACCCCCAGTGGTAGTATCAAGAAAGACCATGGCAGCTTACACTGCATTTGAACAGCAAGTTCCTGAGCCTCGACATACTGTACTTACTGTTACTGCCTTCTGCTCAAGGTCGACTCCACCAGCAACACTGAAACCAAGCCCCGAGCCTTCTTCTTTACTCAGGACCACGAGGTGAGTATTATCGTTAACCTGCAGAGAGTTCAGACACAGAGTCAATGTGACAAACAAAATTCATACAGAAAGTAGGACTGAAGCCATGTAGTCTATGGAATGTGTACGATAATAAACTGCATGTGAAATGGGTGTTGCAAATATCAGTATATCAGCAGTATAGCGTTACCTCTAAGAGGGCCTCGGCCTCCTGAAGCAGGGCAGACACATATGATTTCACCGTCTGGGAGGACAGCAGTGTCTGCAGCTTACGCTGACTCGCAGGAGAAGCAGCCAGCTCCTTTAAACTGAAGACAAAAGGAGTCAATATGTTTTTTCCCCTGATTACGATTTCAAACAACATCAAACATGATTTTATTGGTAACTTTAACAAAAATAACTTTCAAATTTGCTCACTATATCCTGACAGTACATGAATCTGTGAAAACAAATCTGCTTCCTCTGCCTCCTCGTATAGTGCTCATAATGGCATTTGCAACCGTGCTGAAGAAAAACAACCAATCAGAGACGAGGAGGAGTGAAGCTTGTGATCAAACTGTCAAACTAGGCAGCACTGATCAAATATTTAATAATAAATAGTGCTGTCAAACGATTAAAATATTTAATTGCGATTAATCGCATGATTGTCCATAGTTAGTTGGCAAATTAATCGCACATTTTTAATCTGTTCAAAATGTACCTTAAAGGGAGATTTGTCAAGTATTTAATACTCTTATCAACATGGACTCCCATGGGCAAATATGCTTGCTTTATGCAAATGTATATGTTTTTACATTTTTCTCTTAAATACAGTTTGCAGGCAGTAATCTTTTTTAAAAAACAATAAACATTTTATTTATTATTTAATATGTATTAATTTTGTTAAATTATTGGTATATGTTTTATTTATTTACGACTGTCTGACTTATTAAATGAAGGTGAAATTGGTTCACTGAAAGGTCGCTTTTATTTCGAAGTCGGTTCTTACATGCTCTTACCTTAATGCCTGGTATATACTACAGATGAGTAGTCTAATATATTCTTACAAAGACTGAACATTATAATCCTTTAGATATAATTAGGACTGTCAATTCAAATAGTTAATCACAATTAATTGCAAATTTATAACACATTTTGTATCTGTTCAAAATGTACCTTAAAGGTAAATTTGTCAAGTATTTAATACTCTTATCAACATGGGAGTGGACAATATGCTGCTTTTATGCAAACGTATCTATATATATTTATTATTGGAAATCAATTAACAACACAAAAGAATGACCCCAAGAGTTCCT
The DNA here is from genome assembly GCF_043250625.1 of Sebastes fasciatus. NCBI lineage: Eukaryota > Metazoa > Chordata > Actinopteri > Perciformes > Sebastidae > Sebastes > Sebastes fasciatus. The sequence continues at coordinate 9,099,087 of NC_133800.1, forward strand.
CTAATCTCTCATAGCTTCACTGCAGTCTGCTATAGTGTCTTGATGCAACCACTGGGGGCACCAAAGTCAGACATCTCCCCACCTGATTGACCAGCCAGGCTGTTGTCCATCGGCCTCTGGGGTTCCTTGAGGGGTCTCTTCAGTGGATCCAAGGTCACCTTGGCTCACCCTGTTGACATCCACTTTTGTCGGGGTTGCAGAGGGTGGCAAGCTCTTAGTCGCCGTGTCTTCCGTAAGTATAATAGGATAGCTGGCAGGCTCAGTTGTATCTACATCTGTACCGTGGTGGCCCGCGGTAAAGTCCTCTGTGCATAGTTTTTCCAATTCAGGCATACTGAGAGCCCTGAGCTGCCGCAGCCTGCTGCGGTGAAGTTTGCTGTGTTTCCTCCGCAGCACCTCAGGGGTCTGTGGTGCGTACCCGTATGGAGCTCTTTGAACTTGAGCCTCAGTTGGGAGAGCTGCATTACAGCTCGAATGTGGAAGCTCGAGGTTTATCAGTGTAATGCTAGATGGAGATTTACCAAGAAGAGGTGAGCAGGGTGTGGTAGGGATAAGATTGTCCACGTAAGAACTGAAACTCCTTTGCCGTGCCCGGCAGTCAATAGAATTAACCACGCCCATATAACCAGCAATCCTTTGGTTAAGCGAGGCTCTATATGCCACAGCATAAGACTGTATGTCGCTGTTTTTAGCCACCGGCTTGTCAAAGTTAGCCAGGTTTTCAAAGGACTTGATCTTATGTCGGACAGAGAAGGGATTGTAGTCGGCGGTGTCTGTGGTGAAGCTTCGCCTTTCCATTGTCTTTATGTACAGTCTGGATGTGCTAGTCTTCAGGGTCTCACTTGTCTCCACAGTAGTACTGAGTTTTGAGCCATTACTTGTGGTTGAATTAGTTTCTTTAGAAGAACACAGTGAATTAAATACTGTGTTGCTGACCGTGCCGTTGTTTTTTACTACTGTGGAGTTGGCAGGAGAAAGCACGGGTGCTAATCTCGCATCTGTGCTTCTCTGAGTGAGTTTAAAGTCTTTTGAAATCACTGTTTCGCTGTGTGCCATAACTGGTGGCGATGAAACAGATAAGGAAGTCAGTCGAACTTCTATAAACGTTCTCTGAGTGGCAGGGGTGTGTGCGGGGCTTTGTGATTTGGCTGGCGCTTTGGAGCCTAAATGGATGTCCTTCTGTTTGGCCAGTTGTACAGTTTGTAATGCATTACCTGAAGGCCCACTTACTTTGGGCAAATGAAGGCAATTGTTCATATCCGGCAGGTTATTGGTCTTCAAAAAGCAGGACATGGTTGCTGTTGGTGGTGATTTTGTTGCCGGCTTCAAGGAAGCATTGGTGGTTACAGGAACTGGACTTTTGCAGAGAGGCTCCTCCTGTGGTTTGTTCTTATTCTTAATGCTAAGGCCCTTCAATTTGGGAGCACTAGTGTTAAGTTTGATTTGACTTTCAACCTGGAGTTTAAAGCTACTCCATACAAGATGGTCTGAATTATCAAGGAGCTTTAGCCCAGAGGTCTTCTTAAGCACGGAGCTAGCAAGGGGGGTTAAACTAGTTCTACAGTCCAAGGCTTTTTCTTTGTTTATCATCGATGCAGACACTCTTGTATCTGATCTGCCGATGCTTGAACCTGAGGTTTCTTCTGATTCCACTGAAGGTAAACGGGGTGCTGAGGTCAACGAGCTATCTGCATGCAAATTTGCAGTAGTACCCTGAGTGACACCGTGGGTGTCTGATGGGGAGGGGCTGCTGGAAGTGCTTAGACTTCCAGGACTGGATGCCACACATGCTTTAACTTTGACGGGTTCAGTGGCACGATTAATGTGGCACTCTGCAGAATACACAGGTATTGTGCTGTTGGAAGATTGGCACGGTTGTTCTGTAGAGGAGACCCCTAATACCTGAGAGAGCAGCGGCTGTTTTTGTTGCTGGGCTGTTGTAACAGAGTCTTCTTTGTTTGTCAGTGAAACATCAGCGGAGACCTGCAACACGTCTGAGGTCTGATCCAGGTTTGTATTTTGACTGCTGGCATGCTGAAAAGATGAAGATCCATTTGGCGACTGGCTTAAATGAGAGAGTCCACCAGCAGCAGGTTGCTGGGCGTCACCTGAACAAAACTCCACTTCCTCCTCATCTGAGGAGAGCTCATGAAGACTACCGCCACTGCCGGCCTTCATATTGACCATTACATTGCTGTCTGTGGTGGAGTTACTGTTTGAATCACTGTCATCTCCTGTGGGGTACATGGACTTAGAACCAGCTTCAGGCAGTTCGGGACGTGATCCATTGAGTTGTGTTGTCTCCACAGGGGGTATGGCACCTTTGTCACTTCCTGCATCCAAGATGGAACAGTCCAAGGTACCCGACTGTACTGGAACCTGAATGGCAGCTTTCTCAGACAGAGTTACTGTGTGTTGGCTTGAATAGCAAGATACAGGCTCTTTAGATAACGTTTTGTCAGGGGATTTGGTGTGTGTATTTTTATCACTGCAGAGGCTCACTTCTGATAAAATGTCATCTATATTGGTGATGGGTATTTGAAAGTCGTGGTCTGTTTCGGTTGTGTGGTTGGAATTCCCCACATTTGCACTCGTTACTTGTCCTTCATGAGATGTCCCCTGGACAGATCTGGCTGTGTTCAGTGTAGTGGCTCCATCACTGCTCCCTGATGACATTATCAAACTGGACAATCGATCTACAGCTGGGACCAAAAATAAAACATTTATAGTCAGGACTGGATGAGGGAGAAGGGTTGAGTTAGTCGTTTGACATATCATATGAATGTTTTCTCCAAAATGGTAACTGGACTGCACTTACAGAGCGCTTTTCTACATTAACGGACAAAGAGCTTTCTCACTTGGCCTCTTGTTCACCCATTCACACACAAAAAACACTCTCTCTAAAAACTAACAATGCTATTTTATCTTGCAGCACAGTGCCGAGTGATGGATTTCAGTAACGATATGTCAATCTGATCTTGGAGACCTCTCCACTGAACAATTCTTTCACTTACACCCTTCGATATCCAGAGCATTTAGAATCCCCAAATCTGGTTGTTCTATGGTATACTATATAGTTGTGGTTCACCTCCAGGTCAGTCACAAAATTAAATTATTTAGAATTTCGATTTCATTAAAATGTATCTGTACACCAAAGTCCATGAAAAAGTCGTAAGGTCTGTGAGATATCTTGATGATAAGCAAAAATGTATGAGGTACTGATCCATAGGCAGTGTGTTACCTACAGTAGATTGTCGGCGCAGCCCAAGCTTGGAGAAACAGACAGGAGTACCAGCACGGGAGCAAAGCAATGTACTACTGTGGACGGGGGCAAAACATGATTTAGCCTAAAAGAAAGGCTCACATAAAAAAAAAATAAAAATCAATATCAGTGTACGCTATTTTAGAATATTTTTTGACGGGGAAGTGAACTGAAAGTGAAACGTATCTATACTATTTTTGTCAACACAGAGTCTGGTGGCTTTGAAGAGAACATAGATTCAGTTTTCAGTTCAGTTCCCCGCTGGAAAGGGCTGCCTGACGGCAAGATAAAGCGGTGAAAATATTCTAAATATAGCGTACACTTAAACAGATATTGATTATTTTTATGTGAGCCTTTCTTTTAGGTGTCTAAAATATATTTCGCTGCTGCCCCCGTCCACAGCAGTACATTGCTTTGCTCCTGTGCCGGTACTCCTGTCTGTACATCCAAACTGGGGACGTACCGACCGCCACCTACTGTACGTAATACACTGTCAAAACATCCAAACTTTCCCTGTTGAGGAAGCAACAGATTTTTTTTTAACTCTAAACATAATATTTCGAAATCAGAGTCTAGAAATATTATACCAATACCAATAACAAACACAATTCAACTCACAGATAGAAATACCTCAAGTTGAATGAAAGCTTTGGCATGACATATTTGCGTTCCATGGCAATGTAACTATAGTTCAGCTAAGACTAAATACAACAAAGAAAAGTTATTTACAATTATTAGATTACTTAAATTGTTATAAAACAATAACTGAACTGTCAGATTATATAGGGGATTCACAAAATAAGGAGAGGCCATGCCTGCAGTCATATTGTAGAACACAGTAACTACATACTATACGTTGCATCAGAGGTGTTAGGTAATTATTAATCTATGGCTAGGTAGACAGAAATCAATTAATTGATTAGGTGCAAGAGACATTGCTGTGGTCGCTCCAGGATGTTACCCGAGTAGTTCTTCTGTTGCTTAGCTATCAGCTGGAAGACATAAAGAAGACTAAAGGTCTCATCTTTTCACAGGAGTAATACATCTGGAAAAGTTTGAGTCACAGGAGTGATATTTGATATATTTCTTCTATTTCTTTTATCATATAAATCTGCAATCAAATTCCTATTAAATTAAATACAACAGCAATCCGAAGATTTTGTAATTGATGGCTATATGTTGAAAATCTTGACAAAAAGATTGTAATCTAATAAAAAGCACCCGTTTGAAGATCCCTTGAATAATGACATGGTAATAAAACTCTCTTTTGGTGACCAAGAAGCAGTGATCCACAGCAATGTCTGGGCTATGCTAAACTAAGTTTTACACTACTATTTACTATACTATACTCTACTATACAAACTGAGACACAGAAAGCATACAGGGAGTTAAGCTACGGGGTAAATGCAGTATTGGTAAAGAAAGGTAAAATATACTGTATGAGATAGTCACCATGGATAGAAAGCCAGATGCTTGCAGGTTGCTTTGGGGAAGTAAGTGAGGGAGGGTTGATCCTACATCTTAGGTCGGCATTAAAGGGAAAGAAATGGTGCTCTATTTAAAGGCAAGCTGAGTAGCATTTGTACTAATGGCTTGTAAACACTAATTAGAAGAAGCGCAATACACATATAATACATATATAATATACACCACCACATCACATGGAGGGGCAACATCGATGAAAAGAAAAACATCAAACCACAAATTTATTTAAAGTCCAACTGAAAGCACATTTAGTCATCCCTAGTGTGCAGTCAAAAATGTGTCAACGGGTTTTTAAAATATATTTCTAATAGTTTTTTATCATTAAAAGAAAGAAAAAACATTGTACCTCTATGGGTCGAGTGAACTTTGCACTTGCCACCTTCATTGTAGAGATTTATGGAAACAATGTCTTGCGCAAAACAAAGAATATCGGTGCAGCTGCATGAGCCTCCTACAGCTTTCCAGTTTACACAATTTGAGGCCAGACACACAGCCAGCCAACGTTAAAGTTCAAAGTAATTACTCTACTAATATTGACCGTCATCAATGTCTATGTAATCGGTAACATTGGTGTTACAAGTTTATAAACCGATGGGAAACTTTCCGTGACCTCCCTATAGTTGAAATATTTCGGAATTTCATAATTTCATGTGCGGTCACTACTGATTAGCTAACGAAGACGACATAACATTGCATTGCGGCAAAATGCTGGCAGGAACCCTGTTACTTAAAAAGATCAAATGTGGGGTCTTAAGGTATAGCACTGATGTTGGATGATCTATAACTCACGATTCATATATCAAGGTCTTACCTGAAACCGGTCTCTTAATTTCCAAGGACAGTGTAATGGGAAGGTTGTGCATGAGCTCACAGATTTCCTGGTAAGTAGAGGAGCGCACTGATTTTTCTCCAATTTTGACAATCTCGTCTCCGGGACACAGCTTACCCGTAGATTCCTGGATGTACGATTAAATAAAAGAGATCAAATTTAGCTGGTCACTGAGCAGCAGAATCATCAGTGCTAAAGCCACAAATACCAATAAATGTCAAATCAAAAACCATGAAACCAATCAGACATACCCTTTCAGCTGCTCCTCCGGGCCTTAGCGCAGAAATGACGACTTTCAGAGGAGATGACATAATCTCCAGGTCAAGACCGAATGACTCGTCCTCGCTTCTCCTCAGGGTCACAGTGTCGATGGTAAAAACGCCCACAAGCTCACTGGCATCTTCCTTCTTACAGTGCTGATGGGGTACCAACCCACCAGCAGTCTTGGGGTTTCTTCCAGACTGTGTGGTGTGGGAAGGGGGCTGGGATGGTCCCGAGCCTGGAGAGGGATCATCAACCTTGGACTTAAGCTGCTGGGGCAGGTTTGGTGCTTCAATGCTCATCATACTTTTGACCCGTGTCACTGCTTTATGCTCAAGCTTGGGGGAGCGCTTTGACTCCAACTGTCCATCATCTTGACTTGTATAGTTCTCACTATTGATGATCAAATTAGTGGGCCCAGAGCCCATACTGCTTGCCCCCCCTGCTTTGCGGATAGGCATGAGGGGTGACTCAGAACCAAGTGAGTCAGACTTATTGGTAATACCCTCCTCACACTGTGAGAAACTACCATAGAGTGGTGTTGGCACATCATGGCTTCCACACCTCTGCAAATCCCCACCATCTTCACTGTTTCCATTTATATCCAATGATGATGCAGCGGTCGCAACTGCTGAATCAGTTTTGGTAATTCCGGATGCTCGGGCATCGCTGAAGTTCACAGGGTCAGATTTTGTTGGCCTGTGGAAGAGCCCAGTGTTTCTAGTATTGTCAGAGTCCTCGTCATCACTGAGCTCATCCTCAAAGCACATCACCCGTCGCTGACGGAGTAGTGGGCTTCGCACTGAGGCGGGGCTGGAGACAGCAATGGGCTGGCAGACTGCCTCGACATGGTGATGAAGAGGAGCAGGGGTCTTGTCTTGTGATGAGCTACTCTCCACTTCTGTTAGAGAGTGATTGGAATAAGATACAGGTAACATCAATTAACAGGTTAACAGTCATTTTCATAGCCAAATAAAAACAGACGAAAATGACATTATGGGCCGTCTCCTGGATGGGGTTTGAATTAAATCAAGAGTAGGTCCGGCTTTAAAATTGGCTTTCTGAAACTAGTGATGCACAGATCCGACTTTTCCAATCCCGATACCGATAGCAATACCTGGGCTTTGGTTATCAGCCGATCCCGAGTACCGATCCGATACCAGTGTTTAATTAATAAGCTGTATGTCTAACTGAATGGAAGTGACTGAGATCATTCATTTATGTGTGAGTCAACATCAGGCTTGAGTTAAACATTACTTTCCTAACTTTGTAAAACAAAATGTCACCAATAAATACATAGATATACATTTATTTAATTGTTATTTATTATTAAAATCATAAATCGTACACCAGCAGCTTGGTAAAAAAATCTTCAAAATTTAACAAGAATTACAACTTAAGTGTAAACATTTTTAATGCAGCAACAAATTGGTCAAAATTAAACATGAATTAAAATTACAATACTATTACTCTAGAGCTAGCCTAGGTTTAATCCCCATCCAGGGAACCGGTCCTAAAACCTTTCCATGGTATTTATAAATGGGTGACATATTTACCATGTGGCCGTGATGAGTTGTCCTCCATGGAAGTACTGCAGCTCTGCTGGTGGAGCGCCTCATCGCTGTTGGAGCCCATCAGTATGGATTCAGACAAGAAGGAGTTGCTGGAAACGTCCTGGGAGAAGTATTGAGATAACTCTGTCTCTGAGCTCAGAGAGCCCTGCTACACAATTGTGAAAAGGAAAGAAGAACACAAGATGAAAAACACAACCACACAAGTAGTTCTCCACAATAAGCTATGGCAAAGTAAATGTTCCAACAGTGTCTGATTTATTAAACAACAGCCTTGTAACTGAAAAACACTTAAATGCTACATTTCCAACATTACTGACAGTATTTTGTTGACTCTGTTCTTTCTTTTTCACTTATTTCTCTGTGTTTTCAGCTGTATTGCTGCTATGTTTCAACCACAAATTCATTTTCTTGATTTTCATCTGTCATTCTGTCGAAACTGGCTTCCTGGTCACACCGAACGAACATTATTGTGAATGTGATTGCATTCACGGCAGTTGGCAGTTTACGGCACTAAATGATTGCACTGAAAATAGGAATACTGAATATAGAATGTGGTTTATAAAACTTACATTCACATTGTTTTATTGAAGTTATTATAGTATAATTATTTTAGGAATTATGCATGACTGATATTTTTTAAATTAATGTTTTAAAAAAGATCTCAAGTACCCCCTGCAGTACTCCAAAGTACCCCTAAGGGTACTCATACCCCCATTTGAGCATTTGAGAGACACTGCTCTATTTCACTGATCAACAGTTGTTGGTGGTGACACAGCAAGAAACTTGATGCATGCAAACTTGAATGAGAAGAAGACTACTATCTGACGGATGTATGAACATGTTAAATAAAAATCGGCTTTGCAAATGTTTCATATGGAGAAAATCCTTCAAACATGTTTGTCAGGCCTAAAGGATACAAAAGTGAACCCAGCAAATATGTGTGTGTACGAGCTAAGAAATAATGAATACTGGATGAAAACTTACTCTGCTGGCCGGCTCAAGGAATCTCTTCATGGTCCAGCTGAGAGTAGGGGAGCCGTCTCCCTGCCTGTCCTTCATCGTTGGGTTGGGGCTCTTACAGGACAAACCTACACAGTTAAACCCAGATCAGATCAGATCAGATCAGATACCCAGAGCCTGTTGTTAAGCTTCCTTTAGTTGATCTATAGTACTTGTATTGTAACATCTGTCAAATGATTGCAGTGCAGGATTAAATAAAAGAAGAGGAAAGACAAATGTAAATGTAGGTAAAGATAACGGACCTTGGGAGTGAGAGGAGTGTCTGTTTTTGTTCATTTTGTCCCTGTGTGTGGATCGAGCAATAATTTGATCCATCTCCTGTTCTGAAACCTGAGAGAACACAATGAGATGCAAGAGTTTTATCACAACTGGAACAACTAAGAACAACACTTCGTTGGCAACTAATAGAAAATAAACACAACAGTAAAGAAGGCATCATATGGACTGTTAAATAAAAATGTATATAATGAAAGGTATAGGAATGCATGCCTGCATTCATGTATGAGTACCAACATTGAATTTTGAATGGAGACCCTCAAGAGTTGACGCTGTTCTACAGATCGTAGGGCTCTTACACAGTGCTAGATGGATGTTGAATATCTTAAAAGAGATAAACAGAGACAGACATCCTCTTACCTTGGGGTTAGGATGCCTGCTTATGATGAGACTGACAGGTCCAGGGCCACATTCACTGAGGATGGCATAGGCCTCGCTGAGAGCAGCATGACGAAGACTGACTGAGTCCACCTCCAGTATCTGATCGCCACGACTGCACGGAGGAGCACAGGCGTCGTTACAACACTGTCACCCACCTCTCTTTTGTACATACCCCAAATTAAATGCACACATGTACATTCATATGTAAGCATTATATGAACAATACATTATTTGTGAATACACTTCTAAGGGAGCCCTGAGAGGCAAGTAAGAAAGAAAAGTTTTTGCCAGGATAATCGTTAAAAGTTGCTTACATTTCTTTTTTTTCATCTATGAAAGGTGGGGAAACGTGTTTATTGTATCACTCCAGGTGAATTTTAATGTCTCCACACACTCTAAACACAAGGTACATACAAAATACACCTTCCAAAACTTTGTCACTTGCCTCTCGGGGCTTCCGTACTTTTCGATCAATGAGCTCGTGTGAAAGTACGCTGCTCATTTGGTATCTTTGCATCAGTGCGACTACATATTAACTTCTCCCTGCGTCCATCAGTTTCCAATTCTGTGAGATGACCCTGAAGTTTTTACCTGAGCCTGCTGTCCATCTTAGCCACAGATCCCAGTGCCAGGCTGTGGATGTAGATGCCAGGAGCAGAGTTCTCCAGGGTCAGACAGCAAACTCCAATCCCAAGACCAACACCAGACTCTGAAAAACATTAACATTCATCATCAGAAAAGAAGTGTTCAAAAAACAAGTTAGCCATCACTGAAAAAATAGCACGAGATCTCCCTCTAAAGTATGACAGCTAGCCCGAATATGTAATATGTACACTATACAAGAGTATGAGGACATACTGTCCTGTTACTTTAGTATATTTTTGGTCCGGGTCTTTTTTTCCTGGTTCTCTTTAAGGTACATTTTGAACAGATAAGAAAATGTGTGATTAATTTGCGATTAATCGCGATTAAATATTTTAATCGTTTGACAGCCCTAAGATATAGAAGTGAAAAGAAAACCAGGAGGTGGTATCTGAATCTGTCTCTGGGTTCTCCATCAAGTCAGCTAACCTTTATTAAGTGTGACCTCCATGATGATGCAGTCCTTTGGACCAGGACCAGGGCCCCTGTGGGCGTCAGCCTCTTCCACCCCTGAGGGGACAGGTGTCCCCCCGCTGGCAATGGAGTTGGGTGAGCTAGAGCGGCTGAGGAGGGTGGGGGTTGGACAGGGTGTCAGGCTGGGACTGCGTAGACGGGTTCGAATCGTCAGCGTCACTACACCTTTCTTCAGTTGCTGTTGGAAGAATAGAAATGAGGTTCAAAATTAAGGAAGAAGAGATGGAAATTGTTTTAGCTTTTACCTTCTGACTGAGCTTCAGACAAATTAAAAAATTATGATTTTTTCCAAAAACAACAACAACAAAAAAGTGCTTTTTAACAAGTCCTTGGTCTCTTCAACAAAACATGTGCTCAAGTCAGTTTACTTGCCATAAAGCATAAAATTACACTTTAGTCAAAGACTTTCTTTTGTCTGAAGGAAAAACATATTTGGTCACAAACATTTTAGAAAATAAAAAAGTTCAAACAGTTCAAAAAGTTCTTCAGCTTTTCATGTCTGATTGAACTTTTTTCAACGACACTGTTAGACAGAACCTATTGTAATCATGCAGTCCACCTTGAAGGTCTGGATGGCCTGTTGGTGTGTGAGTCCTTGGAGAGACTCTCCGTTCACTTCCAGAATCTCATCTCCTGCACAGGGAAGCATAACATTAGTCTGAGATGGGTGTAAATGTAGATCACTGATTCTCTCATACAATACATTTTACTTTCCTATATACTCTCCCAATTCAGTAAGACAGGGTGAAAAGGAATGGTTACCCTCTTTCAGTCGTCCATCAGCTGCTGCAGCTCCATGAGGGAAAATAGTTTTGACAAAAATCCCCATCTGACCACGTGCTGAGTCCTGCCCACCAACAATACTGAATCCTAGGCCCTAGAAAAGTTAGATCTCAATGAATGCCGGAAAGGACTAACAAAGACACAGTAGTCAGTGGTCATTGAATGAAAAAAAGAGTGTTGCTCAGCAGCTGGGCTGGTTGTGATGTGTTGAGAAGGCTGGAGAAGGCTTGGACGTGTGTGCCAAATTTGAAGAAATTTTCACAAGAATGGTACTTGAGCTATTTTCTCAGAATATTACCCTCCGCCGGCTCCGTAATTATATATATTTTTTTACCTACAATGGCCCTAATATGTGTAAAAGTAAATCATGTCAGGATACATTAGAACCCGACTGTGGTTGTACAAACACAAAGATGCATCTGTTATTGTTTACATATACATTTAGTGCTTGGAGTTCATTCTCTGAGCTTTATTCATGCGTTCATGTCAAAGGGGTGCACTCACCTTGCCCTGGCCTTTCATCAGCACTATGCTGGAGATAATGGACGGCTGTGCCAGTCGCCATGGAGACTCCACTTGAATGGTGCTCAGGGAGCGGGCTGATTTCTTAATGATCTGATATTCCTAAAAAAACAAAAAACAGTCAGCTATTTATACTTTGATGAGATTTTTCCTGTTTATTCTAACGGTATATTTTCATTATTCCCCCCTTTTTTAAGACAAAATCTGTGTTTATGTGTATCTTGATGACTTAACTTAGCTCTGTGAATGTTGTCCCCTTCTATTTTATTTCCTTTTCTCAATGAACCTCTCATTAACACAGCAGTTAGTGCAGCTCTCCTTCTCATTGTTGTCATGACAGTCGGGGCAGAGTAAGTGACCAGGCTTTGATCTGGCTCTGTGTACATGTGTGTGTGTAAGGGGGGGTGATTGAGTCATTGAAATACACGTGTGCGGCATGAATGTACATCCATCTGCTTCCATTTTTATCAACATACGTGTGATTCACGCACGTGTGACTGAATATTTCACATCAGGAGGTTGGTGGTTTGTTTCCACACAGGGTGTTTTACTCATTACTTTATTCAGAAAGTTGTTTCATTCAGGATCACATCTCTTTTACAAAGACAGTCCATACAACACCACGTCTGCACTGTGATGACTAGCCATAGTTACATTAAACATTAAATAAAACATACTAAATCAATTAAACAAAAGTATCATAGTTTATTAAGGGTGCTTTCACACCTAACCTGTTTGGTTCGGTTAAAACAAACTCAGGTCTGTTTGCCCGGTTAGTACGGTTTGTTTGGGCTGGTGTGAAAGCTGTCAATCTGGTCCGGACCAAACAACCAAACAACCAGACCGCTTTTATGAAAGCAGACATGTGATTTTAGCATGATTTAAAAAAAGCTAAACTACTAATAAATCCATCTGTGGTGTGCACCAAGTGGTACCAATGCATCCCTACCTGACTGTATTAACTTTGTGTTTACCCCCCCTTGGTTCATATGTAAAAAATTGTTCCCCTTGGTCCGGAAGATATAATGTTCAGCAACTTAGAACATATAGCTTTCAGTCACTAATGTTGATATAATATTTCTAAAATATTTCAGCTGAGGATATTTTTATATGTTGTCATATTTCTTGGCTTTATCTATCCTTATTTGTGATAGGATATGATTATAATATGCATTATGGTAACAAGATTGAAGTCGAACTCATCTTTCTTCCATATTATGTCATGATAATCAATCAACAATCAACATTTATTTGTATAGCCCTTTACAACAACCAAAAGGTACCCAAAGTGCTTTACATTAACATCAAGAAATAAAAGAAATAAAAACATAACATATCATAAAAATGGAAAAAGGTACATAAAAAAATGGAAAATGTCACCGCGCTACTAGGTATTAAAAGCCAATCTAAATAAAAAAGTCTTGAGCTTAGATTTAAAAAGTACTAGGTCAGTAATAGTGTGTATCAGGGGGTAACTTGGTCCATAGATAAAATATATAATTCAGGGTACGATGTATGCACTTTATGAACATTTTAACATCAGATGTATTTGGTTATATAAAGACTAAGGTGAGGTGTTCACTGACCTGTCTCACTCCAACAGTATCTAGTTGTTGAGGTAAGGAGTGTTTACGTCGACCAGGTGGAGGCTTCTCCACCACTTCACAGCTGCTCACACCGTTCTCCACAAACAGCTCATCGTCCTCACCCACCGACTCCAGACGACTGCTGCCCCCTGAGCCAGGAAAAACAATCTTTCTATTCCTCTGCACAGAAGTAGCCATTTCAGTTTTTCATGGTCTATTTTTTTTTTTCTAAATAACTTCAAATAAACTTTAAACTGAATGCATCCTGTTTTAAGAACAAAATTACGGGCAAAGCAAATATCAAGGTCAGGAAGATACCAAACTCTGTGAGCACTGGCTGGATCACCTCATTTAATGAGTCTATCTATTTATCTATCTATCAACATGAATAGATGTGTGAATGTAATGATTATTCTAGTTTATATTACTGTTAAAAAAAAGCTTACGCTGCATGCGTTGTTTCTATTCTAAAAAACATTTTGGTGTTAATGAAAGACCTGTCTCTGTGAAGTACCAACCCTGAGATCGACTGCAGAGCTTCTTGGGTGTGGGGCTGCAGCAGGATCCTTTGGGTGCTTCTCCCGGACTCTGTCCTTCTAGTTTCTCCAAGTTAGTGAACTGTAAGCACAAAAACACAGAGATATTCAGTTCATCTCCTCTTAAACAACTATGACATCTGGTACAACAATTAAACCACACAAAATTAACTATTAACAAAAAATATTGCCAAATGAACACTTTATTGCTGCTCTGTTGTACTGTGTGATCAGGATGCGTCCTGACTCCTCCATCTGGAGGTAATCTGGATGTGTTCAACTGCGAGTAGAGCCCAGGGTGCTAAATTACAAATCCTGCTACGACGAAGGCATGACCTGCCCTACTCTGCCTCTGATTGGCTAGTACCAAAGGGGCAACCTCCCGGGCTGAAAAGTGAAGCCAATGTGGAAGTGCCTTGGTTGCAAAAAGAAGTCTGATTGTATAGAAGTTTATGAGAAAATGACCCTACTTCTCACTTGAGTTATTACCTCAGTGACAGGTTGCTACCACGATGTTGTCTGGGTGTTGTCCGTGTTTTCGTCTTAGACGTTTAACCCTTTCACAGTGGGTTTTCAGTTCATCAAAGTTAATTGTAACATTTTGGTCGCCTAAAAATGCCTTATTCAGCATTCAGGTGTACTTAGCTCCACTCTCTCGTGTCACCTCTGGTTCCAAAAGATGGCGACAGCCAAGGCTTCAAAACCGTTGTCCGCCACAACCTTTGCCCACATAACTAACTGCCCTCCCATTAGCTAGTAATTCTGCTTTGTGAGACAGGTTGCCGACTTGGCAGACTTAGCTAAGTACTACAAAGACACACTCATCAAACACACAAAAACATCTAGTACATATCTATGTGTACCAGGAAGGGGTTGTGTAAACTGGTGCTACAGTTGGAGGTCTGTGGGGAGCGAGAGGGAGCAGTCTGAGACAGGGAGGACAAGGAACTGCAGGTGCTGACCAGGTCCGGCAGACTGGTGGACGGGAAGCGCTCAAAACCCACGTCTGACTCCTCCTGCAGGGACAGAAAGAAAGTTAAGATAGCGCGTGTGAGACGTTATCTTCATTCATGTGTATTTGGTATTTTAATTATGCACACTGAACTTCAATATAAACGTAACGCTTTTGTTTTTGCTCCCATTTTTCAGGAGTCAAAATAAAAGATCAAATACTTTTTCTATGAATAAAAATGGGAGCAAAAACAAGTGTTGCGTTTCGATTTTTGTTCAGTGTAGCTCTGAGAGAGGAGAAAGTGACGTGTTGTATGGTAAAAAAATGCATGTTGATGTTTGTACATTGGTCATTTCCAACAGGAACATTATAAAATACTTTAGCTGCATCATGTAACACAGCTGTTATCACAGCAGGAGTCTCTATGTGTTTGACCTTTACCTGAAACTTGGCAAAAGCTGTCCTTATTACGGCCCTAGGCCTGTCAGGATAATTACGTTATCCACTTTATCTTACGTCATATGGACAGGACCTCGATCATTTTTACGTTATCAACTTATTGTACGATATATGGACATGACCTCGATCATTTTAGCTGACCTCGATATTTCCCATTGTGTTGATATGCATGTTTGTTTACATAAGAAAGTCATTCCAGCCAACATGATGCCAGAATAAACATCAGGGTTTTCCCAACCATTAGAAGACTTGGGCATTGCGCGGATGCATCTTTGTTACCAGAGCCCGAGAGTCCATTTTATTTATTGTTTTGGTTATGTGGTTTTATTTTATTTATGTTTTATTTATTTAGTATATTTTAAAAACAATGTCACATTCCAATTCCAATGTCTGAATATTCTTAAGAATTAAAAATGCATTTCTCTTTGAAAGGGTGTATTTGCATTATTATGCTATTATATTATCATGATATCAGTGGCATAAAATGGTCTTAAAATTACAATAATATTGTTTATCGCAATTATTTCTGGAACAATAAAAGTAGTTATCGTGACATGGCTCTTTTCTTTCAGTGGCTTCCCACACGGATCAGGAGAAAAACAAAAATTTGGACTCAAATTTCTTCCCACAGCAAGGACAAAAAGTTTTGGAGTTAAAAAACTCTGGAGTTATGAAGATGTGGAGTGTTTGGATTTGTCTTCAGTGGGTCCATTGCTGTCTTGACCGCTGTCCAGGGTGCTGATCCTGGAGCTGTCCTGAGTGTTCCCCGACCTTTACACTGAAATCCCCCTGGCAGGGATTGATGGTATATGTACAAGTTCTTTGAGTCTGAAATTGCACATGTACAGTATCGGGTTCTCTGCACTTGGAGGCAGCTTTTATGCAATCTTTTCTTAAAATCCCTCTTATGATTTTTTGCATGTAGCAGCCTTGTTTTTGTAGCATCACTGCCATGTGTCCAGTTGCACAAGTGTAAAACTGACATCTTACCTAAACTCTCTTATTCTCACAGCATTTTGTTCACTGTTGCTGAACTTTGCACCTTAGAGCTACGGTCATATTTAGTTAGAAGAAGCCAAATTTATTTTCAAAAGACAGTGTGTGCGTGTGTGTGTACCTACCCTGCTGGCCACCACCAGCTGGACCAGACCAGAAGTGGAGCGGAGGATACTAACAGCCTCCTGATGAGTGAGACCCACCAGAGACTGACCATTAATCATCAGCAACTCATCACCAGCATGAAGACGACCGTCCCTGAAACACACACACATACGCATTTAGACAGAAACACTTACACATACTATACATTTACACACACACACACAAACTACAGCTGAACTATTCTCCACCACTTAAAACATGCGAGAGGACCTGTATCTTGATCCGGATTAGCAATGAAATAGACATAGTGAGTGACAACTGTGGGATACGTACTCCAGATTTGTTTGATTTAAAAAAGTGTAGCAGCTAAAGTACTACAAATATTGCAAAAAAAATTCAAAAAATGACAAAAAAATTACACCAAATATCTGTTAACACATTTTGAGATATTAACTAACAAACAAAACTGAAAACATAAGCTTCTTGGTGAGGGATAAAATAATCAGGACCATCAGATTAATAAATTAGTAATTGTAATAAAGGTTTGAACATATAAAAGCAAACTTTATAGCAAATTTGAAGACAGTCGGCATTTTTCAACCTGGACCCTATTTTCTCATGTGTTTGTGTCTAAGTGACTATTGGGGACAAAAATTTTTGAAATTGCGGCTGCAGCGTTCTCCCTCAGTACTTGACCAATTTAAAAAAAAATGTTGTCCCCATTAGTCACTTAAACACATAAATATGGGAAAATGAAAAGGTTGAAAAATACCAAAGTTACCCTTTAATAATTCAAACAAGAACACAGATTATTAATGTACTGTAGGGAGGTCCTCATATAGTGTAAACCTTGACAGTATTCTAAAGATTCTCTGAGGAGTCCAGAGATAATGAGCTACACCTACAACAACATAGTACCAAAGCAAGTACATTTTTGCTGCGTTTATCAGGACTTACTGTACCTGTAAATGGCACCAGCCTTCTCTATATGAGCGATAATGATCCCATGAGGCGAGCGCTTGGAGCCACGCCCTCCTGTTATCTGTATGCCCAGGCCCTCCTCGCCCTTCACCATATGCATCTTCCAGATGTAGCTGCCCTCTCTGGGCTACGAAGGAGCACAAACAAACACACATCAAACAATATATCAAATCAGGGATAAGATACAAATAATATACATACAAATAACATCAAATCAACCATGTGACCATATTGACTTCAAAATTGGCAAAATGTGGCAACCAACGAATCCTACGAATAGAAAACTACGAATCCAAAGTTCAAGAGTCTAACCCTTCGATGATATTTTTTTTATATGCGACTATGGTATTCGAGAGCACTCGAAAGTATCTAAGCATGGACACTTTTGTGAGGACCTACACTCAACACTGCCTGAACGCACGCATCCTGTGCAGACACTGATGGAGGACTGGAGCTGCTACTGCTGCTCTGCCCATGTGCTGCTTTCACTACGTAGACATTGTGTAAGAGCCAAAGTTTGACCGGAGGGTGGGTGTTACGCTTCCGAGACAGTACCGTCAGTCGGAATGGCGTAATCAGCTGTAACCGCCATGCACCATCATGCACTAAAAGGCACGCGCGGCCAGCTGGGATTACAACACATACAGAGTGAGAGTGACTTCATTTTCTGCTCAGGTAGACTTTACTCCACTATATCTTTACATAGCAAATAGTTGTTTGATGCTATATTAATGCTCTGGATATTGTATAGAGCACCTTTAATTGTAACATTTTGTAACATTCTAAAAATGTCTTGTTCAGATTCGGTTGTACTTAGCGCCACCCACAAACCAATGAGTTATATCACGGTGACTACGTCCACTTGTTATATACAGTCTATGGTTTGGTTTTTAGTGAAATATCTTGACAACTCTTGAATGAATTGCCATGAAATTTGATACACATGTATCACGTGTATTTATTAATCACCACACCCAATTCATATCCCACTTCAGCCAGCCCTTTTGCACCTTGCGCTTCTGTACACACATGAACAATAGCAGTTGTGCTTGGAGGTGCCCACACAGTCCGTGCGCCCAAGACCTATACCATGTTGTGCTAGTCATTGCGCTTGTGCGATTAAAACAGGGCCCTTAGTCTTGCTTAACCTCTGCACTGCCACTGCTCACAGCTTTATCAGCCATTTTGACGACTTGCAGACCTAAAAGGATTTATGTAAGAGAGGTCATCTCCATCTAGGGCACAAACACGCTGGTGACAGACATTATACCTCATTTACAAATCCTCTGATGTGCTCTCTGTCTCAATCCTCTGACACACATGTTAAACCACTATCCCCATCACTCTCTGGTTTCCTCAGACCAGCTGTTATAGGGTGGTGATCCTATTTATCCTTTCAGACATCTGGACACAGATCTGTGGACCACTGAACACCTGGCTGCTGGGCCTGCACCAGGGACCCCAACTTTGATCATTTTGAAATAGTAATTGTTTTTGAGATGATTGCAGGCGTTTTCTCTTTTTGTGACAAAGTGGTATGATGACTGTTTCTCCATTGAGCACAATGGTGACTTTTTTTCCCACCAGGAGTCATTTAGTTTCCAGAGCTCCACACCAATCTCTACTGACACAGGTTGTCATGGGTTTATTAAAGCGATATTCGTCAACCTGTTCCAACAGCTGTCTCAGGTTAATCTCTGCTTGTCACTGTTGGCAGAGACTCTAGTTATGAATTACATCCGCCAGTGGCCAACTGCAAAAAACACGGATTGACTTTATAAAAGAGACGAGTGTAAAACTCTTGACACGATTCCTCAAACAGCAGTTATTGCAATCATTTCAAACCATCAAGATTTGATAGAAAAGCTATATTTAAGTGTGTTCCTTCACCTCAAAGTGTTTGTTCTATGGGCAGAGCCGGGGTACAGCATGTGCAGTGGGCCACACAACACATAATCAAAGCAGGGGGAGAGAGAGAAGTGCCCTTTATGACCAACTTGCATTTGCATGAAGAGGCGCCATCAACAGTCGGTGATTGATTGTTGGGTGACAGATTGATGCTTCGAGGTGCTTGAATACTCTGCCAGGTTGTATTGGACATACTACAACATTCACATTGGTGAAAAAATGTTTGTCTCCTTTCATTTGATTAGTTTTGTTTTATGGTTTTGTTCTTAATTGAAATTTAGTGGCAGTTGAGTTGCTTTTAATTGCTGCAGGTTGTCGTACCTTAATGCCATACCTTTATGTTCTTTATTTTCTGTGAAGCTTATTTTATTTTCCTTGGCATTAGATGTGATATAGAACATGTTGCGTTCCTGACAGTTTACAAAAAAAGAAAAAAACACACCAAATACATTATTTAAACAATATGTTTTTGGTTATAGATATGGATCTTGGTACCACAACAGGAAATTATTATATTAGCAGTCCCGCTGCTAATAGAGCCGTCGTCATCCCACTCCCCCTCCTGTTGCACTCCTACATCCACAATGCTGCTGACTACTCAGCACACACAACAGCTCCGTCCTTAAAAGAAAACAGAGAGCAGCACTCTGACGCTAATCTATTCCAAGTGTCAAACGAGGCCGAGGAAGCTTTGATGCTTGGGATCAGCTTCATTACCAATTTGCCTAGAAGGTGGTAGAGTTACGTAACATGAGAAGTGGATATAAGAACAGATTGAGAGATTTTTCTTTAATAGAATTGTTTAGAACTGTATTGATTCATTTCGGCCACTACGGGGCAGAAAAACATTACAACAAATACCAACCACGTCTGCTGTAAAATTATATTCATACACAACCAACTCACATTAGAAAATATGTTTTCAAGTAAATACTATGTTGCCCCCCCAGCTGCCCCATGGCAGGTTTTTAATTGAAAAGACTGATTTTGTGTTGCCATTGTGCACACAGGCCTACTTATATATAAGACGTATTGTCTTATAGTGATGACTTTCATAATCTCTTTATTGATTAGGAGGGCACTTATTTAATATTTTGTCACTGTCCATTGACGGATGATTCTGAATTAAAGTTGCCATGACCTATTGTGAAGGGAGGGGAGGGCCTTCAAAACATCCGTGGCCCCGGGGGCCTCAAGTCATATTAGGGCGCCCCTGGAAAGCAGCGGCGAATGTGTGTGAGCGAACAAGTGCGACCAAGGAACGATCTTGCGTTTGAGCAAGAATGGAAATTGAGTCGACTAATTTTAACTCGCCATATATATCTTTTATCAAATTGCTCCCAAAGGCTGAGCCATCAAGGTGTGAATGAGTATTTAGATTAGTATTTAGTATTTAGTCCATTTGCCAGTTAAGAAGAAGAGAAAACTTTATTTGTCATATACATACCTCTGCATATAACCCATCCTAACTATTTTAGGAGCTGTGGGCTGCTGTAAGTGTCTCGCTCAAGAATAACAAATTCAGAATAAAACCCCAACTCTTGTCCCTTGTGTTTGTGCTTTAAGTTAGAGCCATGTATGTCAGCAGCAAGTCTTACCTGGCTTGAATTTTCACTGCTGAAAGAATCCATTTTGCACTCCAGCAGCTGACTGTGACACCTTGCAGGCAGGGTGGCAGTGCTTCCTCTGAGTAGATGTTGGGGAATAGTTCTCACCTGAGGACAGGTGTCTTTGCTTTCCTCTGTGGGTGTGTGTGTGGAGACGATGCAACCTGAGTCATCTGCTGGAGGACTGACTCCTGCATCAGCGGCAGTGGAGGAGCCATTGCAGCCGTTGTAACAGCTCTGGAGTTCGGAGTCGGTGCTGTCCCTGTTGTCTCGGTTAAAGGACGATCGCGATATGACACCGAACTTGCGTGTGCGTTTGCAGTTTGCCGAGCTGTCCGAGGGCTCAGAGGCCGCTCTGGCCCGCTGCTGGTCTTCACAGCTGTTGCTGCTGACGGGGGTACCGACGCCGCCGTTGATGTTACAGGGAGGGAGAGGAGCCTTCCGCTTGACTCGCCGCAGCATGATCAGGTAGATACAGCCTCCATTCCAGCACTGGTCAGCCAGGTAACTGTACAAAAGCATTGACGGGATAATGCTGTCATTACATCCAGGTTCAAATATCATAAGGAAAACTACAGTCCTTAAGTGTCCTCACATTTCCACCTCTATGGGTGGAGGTAGTCTCTTCATGCATTCTGTACAGGTTTTATATTAAAGCTACTACAAAGTGCTTTCATTTTGTCAAACACAGCCAGACAACATGACCCTTTTTTAACATTACTATCATATCTGTAGGGATATCAGTCCACTGTTTTGTTGCAGTAACTGAAAAAGCAGTTTGTGTAAGACAGCAATTATGTCGAGCAATGTTTTTTATATTTACAGTCTCCACTCGTTGATGATCCTGCTTGTCATATTTTCCCATGATAAAATAAATAGTTTAAGGGCTGGTGGAGCTAAACCTGCAGAATCTTATAAAGTAAACAAACAAAAAAAAGTTCAATAAGTTACATTTTGCGATAATATTGCAATTTTTCTCCAGTGCTTTAAGAGCTGGTGTAAAGGCTAAAGCCTTGCCTAGCATACTACAAAATAAATTGATTTAACAGTTTCATACTGCATACTACTGAGGAACACAGTAGTAGTATGTAGTAGGCGGTCTCAAATACAGCCATAGGCTTTCATTAGCTCCGCTAAATTTAGAATTTTATGCATTTTTCATGTATTTTATGCAAACCTTTTCAAACTCCTTTTATCGGTTTATCAGATTCATTTCAAATGTGGTTGGTATGACCCTCCAACTAAAGCTTTGTACCTCAAACAATTTTAGGCACTTTAAGCACTTGTAAAGGTATGAAACTTTTCAAAACGAGGATTCAACAGATCCATCTCAAATTTGGTCACAGAATCTCAAGACCTTAACGATGCCAAATTGTGAAGCTCATGTGTTTTCGTGGAACGGCGTTGGAGTCTAATCTGTCCCAGATTTCACATGATGGAGAAGAGTCCAAGTCT
This sequence comes from Sebastes fasciatus, assembly GCF_043250625.1. Taxonomy (NCBI): domain Eukaryota; kingdom Metazoa; phylum Chordata; class Actinopteri; order Perciformes; family Sebastidae; genus Sebastes; species Sebastes fasciatus. Next base: position 9,121,181 of record NC_133800.1, read on the forward strand.
GAAGACATCTACACGCCCATGTTGAGTCATAATCATAGCGCCACCTACTGACAACAGGAAGTCAGCCCTATCTGACAAAGATCATCGGATTTACATGAAATTGACACAGTATACAGCAACATGACGTATATTTAATGTGTGGTCTTTAGCGCCACATAGTGGACGCAGTTTTGCGATACGTCATTTCCAGCTCCAAATAACGTTGTGCGCAAAGTGTCCGACGGTTGCGGAAATTCACGGCTGGGCTGCATCAACGGACGTCCCGCCAGTACTCCGATGTGCGGGAAGGTGCGAGGGCCCGTTTAGCACAGCTTGCAGCTTTAATTGTTTCTTTATTTTTTCCAAATAGTGGCTGTAATATTCTTGCAGAAATTTTTGGAATAGTACAATATGAATTGTGTTTTTTTTAAAAAGAATATTTTAGTTTTTGAGTAGTTTCACTATTTTTACCTTCTGTATTTAACGATGAGTATATTTCATATTTCAGCTATCATTTCACAGCTGCCTCTTGGATTTCAGAGTAGGGCTAGGCAATGATGTGATGGCATGATATGATGATATAAACTGTGAGACAATAGACATTTGTCTGGTTCATGGTTTCAGTTTCCATTAAAGTCGTCTTACCTGGCCCCACTGACATCCACTCCCACCATCAGCTGTCCGTTGAGTGACAGCAGTTCGTCTCTCAGTTTGATCCCCCCACAGCGGGCTGCTGGGCTCCTCTTCCTCACCTCTGTGACCCAGATGCAGCCCACATCCATGATGGGGCCCTGGTCCCTCCTCCTCCTCGGGCCTCCCTTCTTTCTCCCGTCAGGATCCCCAAAAATAGGGATGTTACCGAAGCTGAGGCCAAACTCAGCGGTGTCCCCACCGTCTTTACTGAGGGAGACAGCGTGAACCTCAACGTCTAACCCCTCCCTGCAGGAGAACGGGCTGACCGACGGAGCGGTGTCAGCATCCATGAAGTTAAAGTTAATGTACTCCATCAGTTTCTGAATGGCAGCCAGACACAGGGCCATGTCCTCCACACTAACACTGTTAACACTGCTGCTACTGCACACACTGTCCCCTTCCCCATTCTGGTAGGAGTCCTGATCCACCTGCTGGATGAAGAAGAAGAATGATCCATCAGTGAATGGAGCTGGATGATAACATCTGGTGTAAAGCCTTTAACAACTAAACCTGCATTTCCTACAAAGTAATAATCATTTGTTTTAACATTCTGAAACGCTGCACGCAGTTTCTTTGACCAGAAAAATGAGATCAGTTCATTTTAATGCAGTTGTTGTAATCTCAGCTCACCAAGGCGGTGTCACAGTCACAGAGTTCATATTGGAGAATTTTGACATGATGGAGAGCCATTGAGTCATTGAGGGAGGAAGGATCATATTAGCTGCTCTATATAACCCTGCTCTGCCGGAGTATAACTTGATCTGCAATCAGTCATCAGACGGGAATGGGTGGTACAAATACATCCGCTTGAATTAACCGTGTTAACTTGCTGCTCTGTCAGCTACAGAGAGAGCAAGCGGTCACTGCGCCACCAAGCTTCCAGCCCCACTTATTTAACCAGGACACACAAATGAATTTCACGGTGTCACTTGACTGGCCATTTGTACGTTGACAGTGATCTTTTTACCCACAATCATCCTATATTCCTTCTCCACCAAAAGCACAACTGAAATAGATGCAGTGGACATTGGAATTCATAACTGCTGTGAATTCAAGCTAACTACAGCTCGAGCCCTTTCAAGCCTATACAGGGGATGAGTGTTGATACTTAAGCCAGAATTAGCGTCTCAAGGTTGTATGCCTCCGCATCCATGCCAGTCCAAAATGTCATCACTTCATAATTTTATCCTGTTAGACATTTGTGTGAAATTGACATAATTAGCATATGAATTCAAAATGTGTCCACCAAATTCTAATCAGTTCCTCCTTGAGTCCAGGTAGATGTTTGTGCCAGATGTAATGAAAATCCCTCCAGGCGGGACATGTTCGCAACTCTGTAGTCCATTAATCTGGACCGTTGACGATGATAATAGAAGCACTTTGAGGGCATTTTGTAGGTTATTGCAGAGTATATCTGAGTTAGAATATGTTTTATATCTAAACATCAAAGTATATCTATGGCTTTTAGGGGCCTCTTTTAGTTGGGGGGCCCCAGGCCTACATACCTTGCATAATGGTAAAGTCCACACGAGTATTAGATCAATCAAATAATGATATAATATAGTTCTAATTATGTACCCTGGATGAACATATCATCGATTATCTGAAAGTCTGACCACCAAATTGAATAAGTTGGTATAAAATAAGTCATAATAACATGACAAATATCTTGTTATAATGTGAAAAGGAGAAAGGTTTCTCGTTATAATAAGAAACTGAGCACCTTTTTTTGGCAGCAATACACTGCCGTAATGTTGTATTTGAGATTCTATATTTAAGTAGAAGCATGGGGGATGAAATACCTTGTAGCCAGCATTGTCCTGATTCAGGTTGTGGTCCTGCTGTGATCTTGTGGTCTGAGCCCCGTGCCAGTTCTCCAGCAGTGGGAGGATGCTGAGGGCGTTGTCCTGAGTGATGGGCATCCTGGCATCCTGGGCCTGTTGGGGGTCCCTCACCAACAGACACTCTGATGCTTCCAACAGACACAGGAACCAGTGTGGGCCGACAGCCCCAAATCCATCTCTGAAAGAGGAGGGGGGGCTGCAGAGAAACTGGACAAACTCTACTCCGAGATTTCCAGATGAGCCACGGTGGAAAATATCAGATTACTGGCAGGATATGTCTGCTGTGGCGTCTGCAGCATCAGGCCATTTCCTAAAAGAGAACACAATCACATGTCACATTGTTGTAGTCGATAAAAAGGTAAAGAAAAAAAAGAGAATAATGAAAATATGTTTTTGTTTGTTGACAGCAGCTACAGTACAAGCCTTACACTGGGGAACTCTGCAAGGTTGTCCTTGACACTAACTGCTGCTGACCTGTGTTACAGACAGTCAACGCTTGGTTTCATGACCAAAATCTTTCCGAAAGCCAAAAACATGTTATTCCGATTATGGCATTTATTTCCAGAGAGACAGAATGAGGATTAATGAGTAGCTCTTCAAAAACACAGAACATTCTGTGCTTATGTGCACGTCAAACTTGTTGTTTTGAGTAATACTTCTGCAGTTTCTGATGCAAATCAACTGGCATGTTGGGGACGAACGCATTGAAAACGCAGAGTTCCATGAAAAATCATCGCTCAGTAAAAGTTGTTCCTCTCCCGGTGTCTCCATCCAAAACACCGGAGAACCGAACCAGGACAACGGCTGCGTGCCATTTTAATTTTTTTGAAAAATGACTGTCTGGAGCTCCACAGTTTTAATATCAACAGAGGGAGACGTGTGGCTGTGATGAGCAACATGTTGTTAGAGAGATTGTTCGGTGTGTGTGTGTGTGTTCCCAGAAACAAAAGTAAAAAATCCTATTACATTTGTGGATCATTATGTTTATGTTGCAGTATGAAGATTAAAGAGGCTACCTATCTTCTTGTTCTCAGCAACTATTTAAGTAAAACAGTCAAATCCAACTGAATCACACTTTAAGAATAATAATTAAAAAAAATACAACATGCAAAAGATTTGACCATATTTTAAATTATTTCATTTTATATATGGCCTTGTGATGACACAAGGAGGAAGCATTTTGTCTTTAGGCCTGTTGGAGATGAGCCAGGCCTGCGCAGAATCGATCACCGGCGATCGCCGCACACAATGCATGCCGGTTAGATTCGTGTCCGACTTGATCTGATCTTGCTCTGATGTCATGAACACGTGGGCAACGATAACCTCACGAGATCGAGCTGGCTGCAGTTGTGCCTGATTGGCTCTTAGTTTTGAGAACGAACACTATCCAAAATCCAAAATCCAAAATTTCTGTGTATTTGTAATATTTAACACTAGATTGTAACCCATTAGTCTCACATTGTGCAATGAAGGATCTGTTATCTTGTGTGGTTGATAATAATAATAATATTAATGAAGGTTATTTATCTAGTACTTATGAGCTTTACAAGGCAGACAAAAATAATAAAGGATAGAATCCAAGGCCAGATACACCCACATTTCCACATATATTTACAAACAAATCTGTCCGCAAACTACAAGTAGCCTATAGATCAGATCTAACAGGATGTAACTTTTCCTGTGACTTCCTGTAAATTCTATGAAGGATGTTGGAAACAGCTGGAAACTCTTGACAGCAGCTTTTTGTCTCCACCCCCTGCTGCTGCTGCCTGATCATGTCTGTTTTCCAGGCGAGGCGCAGTTCTTCTCCAACGAGCCTTTTTACGTATCACAAATACCTTTGTTAGTCTGCAGACAACAGTCGTGATGTAGTACGACGAGCAAACGCAGAGCAGGTGACGTAGTATATCGAGCGACTGTGAATGAAAGTTACGTTGAATATTAACGGGTCGTGTCTAGAAGAAAGCCCCAAACTGCGAATTCTGATCCGAAATCTGCAAAAACTTGCAAAAACTCTCGCGAGACTCGCTGTCCAATGAACTATCCTAACCTTTACCATTCAAGGTCGATGCCTAACCTTAAGAATCTCACGAGAGTTTCCTCAGTTTGCGGGCCCCCTTCTAGCCACTACCATAATAACATGATGGAATAATAACTGGTATAACAAGCGAGAAAGTCCACTACTGGTGGTTCGTGGGTGGATGGGTGGGTCCAACAAACACCGGACTTACCCCCAGGAGACCGCCGTTTGTGTCCTATGTGCAATGAAGTCATTTTAAGCCAAACCATAATGTTTTTTAACCAAATCTAACAGTTTATTTATGCTAAATCTTACCATTTATAGTAATGTACAACATCCGGAAATACACCAAAACTAAAAAGTGACTGGTCTCACCCCACTTTCCCCTACTGAAATAAATGAAAACATACGACTGCCTGGATGATAAAAATATATCCATAAGCATATGCTTAACTTCTATAACTTATAAAGTTATGGTTTGTGAATGGCTGACAGTGATGTTAAGTTTATGTAAAATATGGTCTGGGACACACCGAGCCAACGGAGTCCTTCAGGGGCCCCATTCGCACAGTGAAGGGCTCCTATGTGAAGTGAGGAATCTGGGTTGACCCTTCATCTACACGCTTAACTACAGACAGAGAGCTGAGTGCAGCCACATCTGTGGCAGATATAGACAAAAACGCAGGCTACCATGAGACCACACTTTAATGACTATGCAGAGCTTGGGCTTCAAATAAACTGTTGGGCTTTGTGGTACCATCTGCCTCTACTATTCCTGTACACTCCAACTGAAGGCAAACAGGGCCTGCCCCAGTTCTGGCCTGAGCTGAACCACGGACTGGAATAGGAGGTGTAGGTTTACATGGAAGTAGTGGAGGTGAGGGCATAGTAGAACCTCAGGGGGGTGAAGCTTTCAAAATGTGATATCAGGAGGCAAAGAAGACATCTACAGTTGCATATTAGATGACTAATGGGAGGAAGCTCCGCGAAATGAACGGGAGCTTTTCTGGGTTCAGCTAAACATGCAGAGTTCTTAAAGAGAAGCTCCTCCTGTTTGGAGGGAGTTCAGCCAACGGCTGTATGTTACGCACAGAGTCTGTTATTGTTTTTTTTGCTGTCTGTGGTTTTTGTAACTCTGCCAGGAGATTATGTATTCAGTCGTGTGTCTGTCTGTCTGTCCACGGCTCACGGTTCACATACTGCTGGACCCACCAGCATAATATTTTTTGTGCTAATTTTTTGACTGTATGCTCAAGGATCTCTCATGGTTGCGGTGGTTCACACTTTTTGAAAACATATTTTTTTGACAACATATTATATTGACTGTTTTATTCCTTCTGTCATTGACTGCTGACTCCTCACTACTGTTCCGGTAGGGGCCACAAGTCATCAACAAATGCTTCAGTTTGGACTCTTGTTTCCATATGGATTATCAATTGTTCCTCGTGCTGTATGTATGCAGCCTATGTATGTATGTATAACTATCGCTTAGCAAATGACAAACTGAACCGAGTGCTATAACAACGGACTGCGTCTTCTCATCTTGGTGGGAGTAAATGGTAAATGGACTTGCATTTATATAGTGCCTTTCTAGTCTTCCGACCACTCAAAGCGCTTTAAACTACATGTCAGCATACACCCATTCACACACACACATTCATACACTGATGGCAGAGGCTGCCATGCAAGGTGCCAACCTGCCCATCAGGATCCAATCGAAATACTCATTCACACACCGATGGCACAGCCTTCGGGAGCAATTTTAGGGGTTCAGTATCTTGCTCAAGGACACTTCAACAGGTGGACTGGAGGAACCGGGGATGCAACCGCTGACCTTCCGAGTTGTGGGCGACCCGCTCTACCTCTGAGCCACAGCCGAGGCTGGACCGAGGGCTGGGAGGCGGGGTTAAAGGAAACGCTATGGGCCCAATAGATGTGGAAGATGGCCGGAAGGTCCAGGTAATTTTATACTTGGAAGTCGAGCTTTCATGCCACTGAACATCTTTCATAGGAATGAATGGGTCTCCGACGCTGTATCCAGTTCTCTTTAAACATTCTTTGGATGATTTTTGCCATTTTATTTTGCTAATTTAATGGTCTGCCTCTGAAGAACGAGAGCCGCTGGTTTTATGTTATTCTCATTTCTTATCTTTGTTTCGCTGGTGATTTTTCTTTGGTGCCAAAAGTTTGTCTACGCAGTAAATACCCTGCATTCACCAGCTTGAACTTGCAAGAAGCTCACAGCAACACTGAAAAGTGATGAACATGGCTGCGACATGCTTATTGTCTTATGAATCTATTAAAGTCAGCTATGTCAGTGGTGTTGGAAAATCACATAAAATGTAAGTTATTATTTTGACATTGTGATCCCATGAGTCAGATATTATTGCAGATTGCAGATCTGCTGTCAACCTCGCGTTAGCCTTGAGCTTATCATTAGACTGTGATAAGGCCTTATATGATTTTCTAAAATCAGGCGATTCCCTAGAGGCACTTGTTCTTTCAGATGACTGCTGTTTCAAGGAGTGTTTCAGGTTTAACAGCTCAGTTTAACTGTGTGCTGGCAGGCTGTTATGGGCCGCCATCATAATAAATCTATAGCTGTTTGGGGCCCTTTTAGTTGGAGGCAGTTGCCTACTTTGCCCAACGGTAAAGTCTGCCCCTGGCCACAGGCCAAGCATTCAGCCTGTTCTGAACAGGCATGTTTTGAACAGGCACAGCACTAATATAATTCAACTGATGACACTGCCCTGCCTCTGTTCACACTATACCTATTATTCCACCAAAATCTTTTTTTAAAGAAGTGAACTCACTTCTTTCTGGTCTAATAAAGCTCACAGATTAAGTGGAGATTATATCCTTATCCTCGAGGGGAGGGGCGGCCTAAACCTTCCCAATTTGGAGTTTTATCACAACACAACTCAAATGTTATATATTGACCATATAATCAACGATACAAATGACGAATAGATATAGATAGGATAAGGATAGCTAATGGAAATCATCAGTTACAACCTTATAGCTTACTTCTAGCTCTTTTCTCCAAGCAAAAAATTAAAACTGCAAATTTTTGAATTAATAGTACATTAAACGCTTGGAAAAAATAGAAAAAATACTTAAACGTATACAACTTTGCAACAACCCATCAATAACTCTCCAAAACGCCGAACCACACGTGTATAAATTGTGGAATTCATTGGATATTACAAACCACAATTCAGTATTTTCATTTCAGGAAATAAATAATACATATAAACTAAAAGAAATAGATTTTTTTAAAGTAAAAACTGGAGTTTCTACTGAGAAAAAAAAGGATAAAAAGAAATGATTGACAAGATTATACTACAGTAGAGACAAAATGGGGGGTGAGGGTGATAAGCATGTATATGTCTGTGTGGGTGAGGCTGCAATATTATCTGTGATGACAACCGTAAAAATCATGAAATGTGATTTCTTGAAGAAAGGAGTATTATGTAATATGTTGAACCCTTAATCAATACAAAAATATTAAAAAATAAAAATAAAAAAAACCTGATGACACTGCCATACTTGGACTACTCAATGGCAATAACTGATGATACAGCCTATCAAAACTCTATTTCTCACTTCACACAACGATGCACTGATCACTACCTGCAGCTGAACGTGGACGTAACAAAAGAACTGGTCATTAGCACATCAAACACACCCATCATTGGACGGTAGCTCAACTCAGTTTTGATCAACTCATCACTTCTATACATAAACAACCCCCCTGATGCCCCCACCCGTTGTTGCTTTAAAAAGCATAATCCAACCCGTGGTGCTGTACCATTCCCCCTGCTACTTCACCATGTTAATAGGGGTGTAACGATACAATTTTACAACAATACAATACGATACGATTTCCATGGTTCCGATACAATGCAAGGAAGATATTTGGCTCATCTAGAGTGATACGATACGATTCAATGATTTGAAATCGATACAGTAACTTTTTTTGCCAATAATTCAATCAGTGTGACTGTGAAATAAATAGCTGTATATAGTAGTAAGTAGAAATAGTTTTTCTTGTAAGGGAATCGAGGATAAATTAATTACAGATATAATCAAGTAAACAACGATTAATGGCAAATACATACACCTTTTATTAGAAAATAATAAAATGTGCAACTGCAGGCCCTGCGGCTTCAGTTCTCAAGATACAAGGCAGTGCAATATTTAACAAAAAATATAATAAACCAACTTCTATTCACGTTAAATGAACAGTGGTTTAACCTGCTGTTCTGTCCTAAACGGTAGAGCAATAATACAGTGATCAACCGCTTATAGTGGTCAAACGGCTTGGGACACTAATCATTCCTACACAAACGCTGTTTAAATAATCTGCTTATAGTAATCAAGTAGTCCACTTACAGTGTTCATTTGGTTTTTTTTTCATACATGAAAACATACGGAAAAACATTTTAAAACTATGTTAGACTGATGTTAGTTGAATTTCTGTTTTGTTTTTTTACTTTACTCCTGAGATAATTTGATTCGCAGACCGTCTGCTTTCCAGCTGGATACGTGAGGCTGATGCTGCGTGGACATAGATATCATGACGGGGAAAGCTCTAAATGAAAAAAAACAACAGCGCCTGTGGCCGCTACCGGGTGAGAGAGCGAGGAGTCTAGTGTGCCATTCGTCTGCATGCATGCCAAGGATGCATGCTCACGCTGCAGAGGGCAGAGCTGGCAAGCTGGCGCATGTCTGGAGAGTGAACCGGAGTAACGTTTAACATTTCTTTACTGATAAAAGTGCTTAAAAACACTTTCATATAACCTTTGTCGTCCTGAAAGACAAGGTACAAATCCTTAGTATCGACTTTTGCGTTTTAAATCGATTTTATATCGATATACATCTCCCGTGAAGGACAACTTGCCGAGTACCTATCGATGTAGTTGGATCGTAGGAATATGAAACAATACATCGATGTAGTAGATGAATAGTCACAACCCTACATGTTAACCGTCTCCAACAAAAACAAACTTACCCGCATCACCCACACTGCTTCCAAAATCATCTGCCTACCCACACCCCAATCTCTCAGACATCAACCACAGAGCCATCACACGCCTAACACTCACAATAGCAAATAACACTGATCACCCTTTCAATCAACACTTGACATTACTACCATCTGGCCGGAAGTACAGGACTCTAGATGGGGTTCAGCAGGAGTTCGGTGTCAAACTGCCTCGCTGACACTGTTGTGAGCTATAGGATGTATGAAGATTTTATGTATTGTCTATATCTGCAGATTTCTGGGTTGTACTGGCAGCGAAAACAAATCTCCCTCTGGGACAATAAATATAAATCTCACCCTTTCTGAATTATTGAAATCACAATAGGCGGTCCATATAAACATTTGGCGCTCATTCGGTCTGCATACAACAACTCTGAGCCGTCTTCTCGCTGCTATACACTGCTTCCTGCTTCAGGCCCCGACACACCACGCCAGCGGTCGGCCGTCGGACACTTTGGCGCTCATCAAATCCACAGAGCCTGCTAATGTACAGAATCCAGAATGGGCGGATCAGATAAGCTATCAGATAGCAAAACAGCTAAGTGTAAATGCAATCAGGACACATTAGGGACAGACAGAAATTTGAGTGCACTGCACGAGACGCACTCTACTGGAGAATTGTAAATGCAAGAGGCTTACGTGAGCTTTGCTCCTCCTGTGTGTGACTAGACCAGTAAGTGGTCTGTGGTCCGTGTCCTGTGATAATGGCAGCTAAATTACACTGAAAGTAACCATAATTCTCCCTCCAACGGGAAGATTTCGACACATACAGTCATACAGAAGACGTAATTAAATGGCGGAGCAGTCATCTGTATGAGTAAGGGAGCAGCGTGAGAGCCTGACAAAACTTAACTGGCTTCACGTGAGTCATCCAGTGTTTCTGTGTTAGCTGATGGATGGCTGATAGCTATCTAGCTAAACTGTTATTGTTGTAACTAAACTGCGAAATTGCACAAGGGTTAGGAGAACAAAGATGGAGGCAATCTGATTTGTGATCTGGCCAACAGAGACACATATGTACAGTATGGCTAAGTGTGAATGAATGTGTCTTAATTGGCATCTGGACTTCTGTCAAGATATGACAAACTTGAAACCACAGTGTGTGAATGAGGCCTTTTCATAGAGGCTTTAAATTGTAATCTTCAGACAGACAGACAGACTGACAGACAGAGGAGACAGAGGAGACAGAAGCAGAATCAGTTCAACTGTTGACACACATCACTTAAATAACAACAGTATTAACATGACATTTCCAGTAATGACCTAAATCCCTCTAAATGGAGCCCTTCCCCCCTCTGGACATAATCTCTGTCCCACTGCTCGACACTTACCTACAGTCTATATTGATACAGATTTACAGCAGGACTTGTTCACTGCCTCGTCTCATCCCTGACTGTTATCCATCCATCCATCCATCCATTATCTGTGGGGGTTGGAGCCTAAACCCAGCTGACACTGGGTTAGAGGCAGGCAAACACAGGGCTGACCCATAGCGCTGCTAGACAGACAACCATTCACGGTCACGTTCACACCCACGGGCAATTTATAGTCAACAATTGAGCTAACCTGCATGTCTTTGGACTGTGGGAGGAAGGAAACTAACACGCTAACACGGGGAGAGAACATGCAAACTCCACACAGAAAGGCCCCTAACTGGCCAGCAGGTTCAAGATCAGATCACTGTTCCTGTGCAGCGACAGAGCTAACAGCACTATTTATCGATTTCAAATACATTTGTTGTTGGAAACAATGGTAAAATGCTTTGAATCGTGGTTAATAGTCCATCTGTTATTTGTGTGAAACAGTATAAACCCTGGAGGAAAGGAACAATAAAGCAAAGCACACATTTTGATTGGTAGTGATCCTTCCCTACGCTATTATTATTATTATTACTGTATGGAAAGCTGATCAGAAGACACAGTTTATGTATTTAACCTCTTCTACTCCTTGTGGATGCCGGCGTCCTCGGCCAACTTTACGGTCTTTCAGAGGTTGTCCTATGCTAGGGTGAAGATATCATATGAAACTAGAAAACCTAAGGAATCCATTGGTACCAATGTCATGCTAGCCTATCAGAACTTAGTTAACTTGTGCTTATGTCATATAGGCTCCGCCGTAGCCTCCTCCGTCCCTATTATTGCGTCTACAAACCGGTGGATAAATTGTTTTGAGCGTCACAACCCCTGCGAAATGATTAGAATTTGATCGATTCGGTCCAATAACATTTGGAAAGTCTAGAAGAGCCGCACGATTGAATTATTCCATCCCCGTTCAAGTTAACATAGGGCTGAACCAGAAGTCTCTCTTAACAATCTGCAAAAGTAGCAGCAGACACGCCCCCAGCATTTCAGAGCTTATTTTTTCATGATTTAGATACCTAATTTTATATACTTGGCAATTTCTTTTAATCATTCAAATTTGTCTGGGTGGTTAATAACAGTTTTTTTCTGTGGTGTGACAAACTCATCTATATCTACACAGATTTATTTTTGCTTTACCTGGACTTTAAGTCCAGTTTCAAATCAGACACAGAGATACTGTAAAGCAGTTTATACTTCAGGTTTTACAACTTTTGGAAAGTAATCACAGTAGCTATACAGTGTCATATGCAAAAGTAGGTTTCTGCTTCCCTCCTATCTCTAATATTGTCCTTCAGACTTATGGAGTACCTTCCAGAACTCCCTAAATTTGATGCTACACCATACCGCACCTCTTTATATTCACTAATACACAGACAACCATCCTCGGACTTAAAAGCCTCAACGTGTTTCTCAAGGTGTGCACACTCAGATGGTGGTTTGTTTTGTTGGGTGAACAAATTTCTCTACTTTACAGTTTAACAAAACGGATTAGTCCCCTACTTATTGTTCTGTGTTTCAGGCTGACCTACATGTCTCATCCTACCCCTCCCCCTCTACGCTGCTCTTACCCAAGGCGCCATATGGCCAAGGATTACAAAAAGTCCCATTTCCGTACATCCGAAATGTCACATTGTTACAGAATAAAGGGTGAAACACCATTAATGGGATCCACTATGGACCCTTCAATCAGCTGGTGACTGACTATCAAAACTGAACTATTTTAAACCCACCATAACAGGATAGTTTCACTTTTAAAACAAAAACATCATCATTCCGAGCAAAGATGTTTTACCTGTTATTATTGCTATGAATGACCAGAGCCATTTTGTGATATATTTCCTAACTTCCTTTTTACCTGATTTTAGTTTTAGCGTTCAAGTAAAAACAAAAAGATTTACTTATTAAGTAAATGTGAGCAGTAGGTGAGCACTTCTGTCATATTCAGTAGTCAGTCTGTCCACCCCTCCAAGAAAGGCCACCTTATCATGGTGGAGGGGTTTGTGCGTGGGAGCTGTGTTGTCGGGGGGAATAGCTCCTGGTAGGGTCTCCTAAGGCAAATGTCGCGGTCACCGAAGCAAAAATTTGGGTGTGGGAGGTGTTCTTGGAGCCTATGAAGGACTTTCCGTTGACCTCAAGGAAGTTCTGGTAAACTGTCAGATGATTCAGGAGGAGAAAGCAGGGTTTGGCTCAGGCTGTGTTCAGCAGGAGAGGAGAACTGCTGAGCCTGAGGGGTCATGGTAGTTTGCCCATTCAGTCTATGTGTTGTGGACTTGGAGAAGGCTAAAGATCGTGTCTCCCAGGTCCTCCCAGTGTCTTGTGTGGGGGTAATGCTGGAGTATGGGGTACCGGGCCATCCGGTCCTTATATAACCGGAGTGAGAACTGTGTCCATGATTAGCCATGTCTAGGCATGAAGTCAAACATGTTTTCAGTGGGTATTGGACAGGATCTCAAGGCGCAGCTGGGGAGAGGAGAGTGTCCGGTTTGGGGACCTCAGAATTGCTTCTCTTTGCAGATGATGTGGTTCTGTTGGCTTCATCAGACCGCTAGGGATGGGCGATAAATCAAATTTTGGCTTCCAACAATTTACGAAAACAACAATTATGAATGAGGGAGTTCTTGAGCGAATTGCTGCCCCAAGTGAAGGAGTCTAAATATCTCGGGGTCCTGTTCACGAGTGAGGGTAAACTGGAGCGTGAGATCGACGGGTGGATTGGGACAGCGTCTGCGGTACTGACAGAGGGAGCTGAACTGGAAGACACCTGTAGTCATGAGCTTTGGGTTGTGACCGAAAAGAATGAGATTGCGGATTCAAGCAGCCGAAATGCGTTTCCTCTATAGGACGGCTGGGCTCAGCCATAGAGATAGGGTAAAGAGCTCGGAGTAGAGCCGCTGCACCTTTGTGTCAAAAGGAGCCACTTGAGGTGGTTCAGGCATTTGATCAGGATGCCTCCTGGGCGCCTTCCTTTGTAGTTTTTTGGAGACCCCTGGGTAGACCGAGAACACGCCGGAGAGATCCACCTCGAGATCCCCCAGAAGGAGCTGGAAAAGTTGCTGGCAAGAGGGATGTCTTGACGACCTTGCTTAGCCTGCTGCCGCTGCGACCCAACCCTGGATAAGTAGCTGAAAACAGATGGATGGACAGCCTGTCCAGCTGATAACCAGGAATTTGAATGTGGATAAAGGTAGCGCTTCCTTAGAGGCTATAACACTTCATAAAACAAATTGTTATATTGCATTAGGTTCAAAATGGCTTATTAGCGGTCCAAACACCAGTCTATCAATTCTAGTGGTATGTGCCCCAGTTTTACCAACCAAAATTTGGTGCAAAACCAATAATAGTTGATATTGTCACAACATTTTAATTATACCGTTTGCTATTTTTTTATAATTTGTGGGGAAAAAATAGCAAATTGGTATTAAAATACTCTGCCTTTAAGCAGTGTTGGAAACCCTATACTAACACAAATAATTGCCACACTATTCTGTCCAAAATCTCAAGTAATTAGGCTTTTACTGTTTTATTTTGCAATAAAATGTGGTATTCCCAAAACTTGCCATTCTGGGAAAAAGAACTTGACTGCTTGAAACAATATTCTTTAGTCTTAACACAGAACAGTTCATTTATTTCTACGTAAATGTGAGCAGTTGGTGAGCTGTCAATACATGTCATTAGTCCTGCCCTTCACAGTTCACACTCTCCATCTGCCTCAACAAAACACATTTTTCTCTACCTCCCCTGAAATAGAGACCACCATCCCCATTGTCAGAATAAATCTAAATAATTAAATGTAACATTAACCGTCAGGGGAAAGACGAGGCCCCTCAGCATCTGTCTGAATCAGCTCAGCAGGTGACAATCACATCTTACGTACACTTTATGGGATTAAAGTAACAGCTCAAATCAATTAAAATCAGGTGAGTTGAGAAACACTCACCACACAAGCAGAGAAGCGCAACCAGCGCTGCAGGTCAAACAGGCTGAAGTAAGTCTAACACATTATTTTACCCAGAGCGTCTGCATCAGGATGATGTTAGTTTAAAGTTATTACGCAGCATTTCCTTTCTTCTCTTTAACAAGTTGTTGACGTTGTTATAAACCATGTCCAATAGGACGTGGTTTGTTTGGGGGTGAAACTGATTCAGGGCTCTGAGGCTGGACAAGGGAACTGGAACATGCCAGGGATTAGAGATATTTATTGTTTCAGGCCGTGGTGAGCTGCTGTCAGCAGTTTATGTGAGCGGTGTGCAGAGGCAGAGCAGAGCAGGCTGATTCGGTCTTGAACTGGAGTGGACAATTTTCACCTCGCTGTATTGGTGTGAATATTACCACATCAGTCTTTCTGTATAGTGTGCATCTTGTACACACCAACTCTGTGTGTGTGTGTGTGTGTGTGTGTGTGTGTGTGTGTGTGTGTGTGTGTGTGTGTGTGTGTGTGTGTGCATGTCTGGCTGATAGTATAATTTAAAAACTATAGCATCTACAGGTGTGTCCCTTATTTTGCTCCAGGCCATCTTGTTTTGCTTCTGACTGTTCATCAGGTGGAGTCATACAGCTACGGAGTTGAAACAAGTTGAATCAAGTTCAAACTGAAACAATTTCACCTTGAGCTGCTGCGTCTTCAACTGAATTTATGTTACTAGAGGCGAATCTATATCTGAATCTGTATTTACATTCAGGAGTGCTACTGAATCTGGGGACCAACACGTAGAAACGTGGGTTGGTGGGAGTGCAAAGATTACAGAATCTGTAACCTATATTGAGGCCATAGACAGAAATGCAGGTCCCTGATGAATACCTGTTCTAAAAGAATCCTCTCTACTGTTAACAGAATGCTCCAAACTAACTGATATGATTGCTTATGAATGTATGAAAAAAAAAATCATTTAAGGAATATGTTTATCCGCTTATAAGAGAGGTGGGTCATGTACTACCTTTAAAGCACTGTGTGTACTTGTAAAAACTTGCTTTCTGGCAACCAGTGTTCCTCCAGTCTCAGCTCTGCTGGCCCCATCTGAACAAATGCCTCCTTAAGTACTAGACACGCCTTTCATTTAAAGGATAAGTTCACATACCCACATGCCCTTGTGTATATTGATACAGGTTTTGTTTGCTGTAATCATTCCTCCTGTTCATACTGGTGTCTAATGCAATTTCAGTGTTAGTAATTGGATACGCACCCCCATCACTTTCATTGGAAGCATGTTAGGAAGGTATATCCTATAATGACAATGTTTATATGGACACCTGACTAACTGGGTTTTGGACAGACATGAAAAAATAAATCAATCATTTAAGCCCACACTGAACCCAGGCCAAGTCATTCAGCTCCAGCCTGGTCCTGACAACTAAAACTTTTCACCAGAACCCGTCCAACTTGTGGCCAATGTTTTAATATCACAACTCTCCTCCCTCACTTTCCATTTCTGTCTGTCTGTCTCTCTCACACACACACACACACACACACACACACACACACACCAAGCGTAACCCAGCCAAAGCCTGAAAACACATTCAGTAATGTGGAACACCAATGCCAAAACTCGATGAAGAGAAAACAAACTATTTTCCTTCTTAATACTTCTCATTATTGTGTGTTTCTCAGGATCATTGTGGAGCTGTCTCAGCCTGCAATGTACACAAAGCTTTAAAGTGGAACTGAAGCAATTAACCAAGTTGAGCTGTTTAGTAAATGGACTTCCACTCTAATGAACAACTATATGACAAACGTGACAAAAGTAAGCATTTAAAAGAAAAAAAACGTTACGTCACGAAGTTGGTTGGCTCGGCTGAGTTACACAGATACAACGGTAGAGACGATGAAATACGAAGACTGAGGGGCCACAGGACAGAAGAAGATAAAAGGGGGAACAATATTGTAATGTTCCTGGATGTTAAGATGAGTTTTACAATGTTAAAACTAAGGACAAAACAGTCCATTTCATAAACTGCCACTGAAATGGAGAACAGTACTGCAGTGCTCCCCCACATCCATTGCTTTGGTTTTGAAATCCTCCCTATTTTTACGGTCTCAAGGTTGGCAAGTATGCTATAATATGTGGGCTTAAGAATCAGATAGTGCTTTCTGCATTTATTTTCTTAGCGACCCTGTCTTTGAACAATCTGAATGAGACAGCAGAGGAGGAGAGACAGGTGATCAGAGAGGGGAGAGGACAGGAAATGGGGAGACAGAGTCGGTTGCAGTTGGAGCCAGTGTATCGGAGAGCTCTTCCTCTTTAGTGCCACTAGCCAGCACTGCAGTAGCCTACTGCTCTCCGTTTCACTAGTAGTTGGATTGTTTCGTCCTTTGCTTTAATATTGTAAAACACATCTTTATATCCAGGAACAATATATGATACTGTCCCCCCTTTTGTCTTCTTCTGACCTGTGTCTCCTTAGTCTCCGTCTTTCACTCTTTCACTTTAGCAGCTAAAGAGACAGATATTTTTCTCAGGAGTTGGTGGAGACCAACCCAGAGCAAAATGGTCTTCCCCAAGCTGATGTGACAGCAGAATTGTACTTGACAAAAATAGTTCTCAAGAGGCTCTTTAAAAGGAGTATACAGGACGAAAACAATGTTGTTTTTAGTTATCGATCCATTGATCTTAATCTGCATATAGTGAAACCGGCAAGCTCAAAGGGACACTGGTAGGCCTTGATCAATCATTATAGCCACCATTAATAAGTTTACAACATAAAAAAACAGCGAGAGATTTGTGCGATTTAAACAGCTGTCAGTGGAAATTCTGTCTGGTTCTGGTTCTGTCTGGTTCCTGAAGGTGGTAGGCTGGGAATGATCAGAGCAGCCTGGATGGCAGCCTCTAGATGTAAAAGCTATCACATTATTTCATAGTGAAGTCATGTTGAAGCTGTGGCCAAAAGAAAAGCTTGAGAAAAACACTGAATGGAGTTACAGAGAGCAGAGATTTCCTCTGCAGGAATGCACAAGTTATACCAATCCAAAAAAAAAAGAAATTCACCTATACTTCATTTGAATCATGACACAAACACAAAGGGAACATCAGATTTTAAGTGTATAGGCACCAAAGAGGAGTTTTTATTTTTCTATCTTTAAATGTCTGTCAAATTGGTGCATTTCATACCTTCTGTTATTTGCCTTCACATAACTGTAGCTAAACTCTAACTGAATGTATTGATACAAAGCAGACTCCCTTAAGAGAAACACAGATGTGGTCAAGGGAGAAAAACCCCTGGCTGCATGCTGACATGACAAACACAACTAGTTCTAAGAGGTTTTTCAAGCTATAAAGTCATAGTGTCCTCCACAATAGGTTACAATTTAATTTCAGCCAGTTCTCACATTTTAATGTTCTGATTTTAATACAGTCAAGAGAGCCAGTATAGGCCACTATAAAGCTGAATGGAACCAACAAGACTTTGTTTTTATTCCTATCTTTTTATATTGTATCCTAACCATCTGTCTCTGTGAAAAACACGCACTTTTAACACACTCAGATGGGGAAATAGTTAAGCTGCACTAGCTTCACTATTATTGCAATATGGTCAGACTGCATGATAAAGTCATTAAATGATAATACACGGTACCTTTGGGCTACATGGCCATGCACTCCGATGGCTCCCAGTTCCAGGTTAAAAACATTAGGAGATTCCAAGTTTTCAGGTTTAAAAAAATAAATAAAAAAAGATACCGAGGTTATCTGGTCCTCCCAAAACTACACATTTACTATTTCTAAACGGTTAAATCCGTGCAGGAATAAAGTAGCGGTACGTTGAATGCTTGGAGAAAAAAAAAAGTGTGGCTTCAGAATCCCGAAACTCCATTCAACAGATATCCACCGCAGGAAAAACCCCATCCGAGAAGCGAGGAAAAGTGTCTTTAATGACAGTCATTAATGCGCTGCGTTAGTCGTGAATCTCCTCAGGTATGGATGATATGCTTTAGGGGAGTATAGATGAGCTCTCATTCGGCCGCCCTGCTCCTCTGGCTGCAGGCGGAGGGAGGAGTCAACATGTCCACATTTTGTTGAGACGGCTGTTTTTGCTCTGAACTCCTCCTCCTCTCCGGCACCACTTCCGTCCACACTGAATGCTGCTTCTATTATCTACTCTTTGCTGCTGTGCAAGCAGATCAGACCCCCGTGGACAGAGAGTGATGTGGCGGAGCCTAGTGGAGGCCTCTGGCACTATAACAACCATCACACATTCACACTAGTGATGGGAAGTCAGGCTCTTTTTAGTGAGCCAGATCATTTGGCTCAGCTCACCTAGAAGAGCCAGTTCTTTCGGCTCCCAAACGGCTCTTCGTTTTTACCACTTCTGCCTTTTATAATTCAGCCAAATTTAGCACTGTTTTGACCTATGATTAGTACCCAGCCAACATTTGTATGTGGGTAATAAATGGGCTGAAAAATGGGCCCTACATGGGATTGTCCGCGGGTTCCATAATGACCCAATGTCAATTGCCCACATGGATTCCATGCAGGATTACATGGGTGTTATGTGGGCCCCAACTGGGCAACATACCCAAGACCCATCTTGGTCCCAGCTTTAAGTTCTATGTGGGTACTACATGGGGACTCCATGGGCAGAAATATGGGTTGTAAGTGGGTTTGTCCACAGTTTCTATGTTGGCCCCAATTAAGACCCACACAGGAAGCCCACATGGGGAGCCCATTTGGGGCCAACTTAGTTGACCCAAGTGGGCCCCATTTGTGTTGCCCATTCTGAGCCCATGCACAAATTTCCCATTAGTGACCCAACTAAGACCCACTTGGGTAACCCACATGGGGAGCCCATGTGGTACCAACTTAGTTGATCCAAGTGGGCCCCAGATAAGATGCCCATTTTTCAGCCCATATCCACTTGGTACTCAGGTACCCCCAGCATGTTGACTGGGTATGTGTGCACATTATATCACTTAAATGATTCAATATAATTATACAAAACCTTATAATTTCCAGAATACCATCATTTTACATGCTGCTTCGTTTCCGACTGTCACTCTCATCTTGTCTGCTATTCGCGCACCGCACTCCTCTCTCTCTTTCTCTCCTCCTCTCCTTCCTGCTTTGTACCTGTAGACCGTCAGCGCGAGGCGCACCCCCAGCCTGCCCTGCTTGATGGTATGATCCTTGTCTGTCATCACCTGATTGTTCATCATTGGACATCATTAACACAACATTCAGTCACAGTCAGTGCATGGAGTGCCCGTGTCGCGGAGAAGATCGTCCTATCATTCTGCCTTGAATTAATTAAAGAACAAAAAAAAAAAACGGCTCTCGGACGGGAGCTGGCTTTTATCGTTCACTTAAAAGAGCCGGCTCTTTGAACCAACTCGTTCGCGCCGACACATCACTAATTCACACAAAATTATCATAACATCCTCCTAAAACCCAGCAATTCATTTGTGTCCCTTGCAGGGGACAGTGGAACTTGGGGGACAGTGGAACTTGGGGGACAGTGGGACTTGCTTCTACTCATTTTCAACCATCTCCATAGCCAGAGATTTTTTTTAATTATTGAGGGAGAGTCAGACATTGAGCTGTCTAGAGATGAGGAGGAAGCGAGCCAGACAATAGAGCAGGTTTTAACATGTGTATTATGTTTGTTTCCAATATTCATCAAATGAGAATTATTATTATTATACACCAAGCTGTACCTTCATTTTACTATTATTATTACTAACTAATACCATTATTAAAGGGGAACACCACCTAAATGAATAATTCCAATATATTATTTCCATGGCTTAGGAAAATTTAATTTGTGAACATGAGCTACCGTCTCTCGAAGCCAGAAACCAGAGAAGTAAGTCTCAAACTTGTGATGTCATCCAGTATAAAGTGTGGAGCTGCTCCATAAACAATGAATGGGAGACGGATTTTGTGGACGCACAGAATGTTTGTTTTCATTCACTCACTCATATTGCAAAATAACATTATACTGAATTTTCTTTTTCTTAAATTAAAGCTGTAGTAGGCGAGATTGGAGCAAATATGATTAAAAAAAGTTATTTTTATAAAACGGTCGCTATATCTTGACAGTAGTACATGAAACGGGTAACCTGAAAAAAATCATGTGCCTCTGTGTCCTCCGGTGCTCATAACGGCATCTGCAAGATTTCACAGACCGGGAGTAAGAGCTGATCTGAGGTCTGCTGTCCAGCTGCCCTCTATGAGAGCCGGCTGTCAATCACTCGCGAACTCTGACCAATCGGTCAAATAGGCCCACTGATCAAATATGAATCAATATTATGTTACGTTAATGCCTATTTCTCTCCTCAAATGTTTTCAGAATCATCTTGTAGTGCAAGGTTTAGCTGTAAAATGAGAAAGTTTGTGACGCCACCGCCATTGTGAAATCTGGTGAAGGAACGCCAAGTTCCGGTCACATGACCGGAGCAGAGCCAATAAGAAAGCTCTCTCAATGCAATGACCTGTGATTGGTCAAAGTCTCCCGTCACGGGCTAGATTTTCTAAAGCCTGAAAACAGAGCCATGAGGAGGTGCAGAAGTCTAGTTTTCTCTCAGAACACTTGAATTACAATATGATGAAAGGTTATTATGGAATTTTTGCTCAATGATGCCAAAAATATACTGCCTACTGCCACTTTAAATTACAATATTCAACCTACAGAACAACTATGGAGTGCACAGGAGAAATAGTAACAGTATATAGTAGTACTGTCATCAGTACAGGACATCTCTGAAGACACATTCATCTTGAATTCCAGATGGTGATTTGCTAAATGTCAGAGACAGATTCTCCAAAAGTTTTTTAGGACAGTTTTGGGTGACCTAAGGGAATAATAGTAGTACATGATTAACTCAACGTGAATTTAAGTTCTTTGGCTGTATTGCATAATTAGCCTATAAGATGGAGTTTATTGCTGAAATAATGAATTGCCTACCTGATGATGCTAGGGGTTCTATTAAAGATACACTTAATAATAGGTTCATATAGAAGTGTGCAACATGATGCATACTACAATTATTATAATAGTGTGATATTATAGCTATATTTGTTTATGAAATTATAGCTGGTAATTTAAAGTTATACTCTGATGATCCTGTTATAGGTGATCTCGGTCTCTACCTGCTGGATAAGTTGGGTAGCACATTCACCACACGGCGCCATATTAGATAGACATTACAGTGCTGCGAACGAAGGGAAGGAAGGAGAGAGAGAGAGCAGTACTCCAGATGAGAAGAGGGTGCTCAGGCCGCAGTAGTCGACTCGCTAAACACTCGAGGTAACTGCTTTATGGTCGACGACAAGTACCAGAGGTAAACATCTCGGGCAGCGCAGTCCGAGGCGTGTTGTTTTCTCGTCGTTGTTTCGCTGAGTTGCCGGCAGACAGACACACAGACAGTCATGACTTCCTTGGTTCAGCGGAGCTCGGGCCTTGTGCAGCGGCGGACCGAAGCCTCGCGCAACGCCGCCGACAAGGAGCGTCCGCCGGGCGAGGAGGAGCTCGAGCTGCGGCGGGGAGACGAGCTGGACGAGGAGGACACCGGGGACAGCAAGGAGACACGGCTCACCCTGATGGAGGAGGTGCTGCTGCTGGGACTCAAGGACCGAGAGGTAATAGCAGATACACCCTGGTCTGTAACGCTGTAACATGAAGGTAAATATTAACGTTTAGACGGTGTTACACGAAGCTAACGTTAGCTGTACTCACCTAGCCGACACAGCTGGAGCTAACGTTAGCAGCCTTGTTAGCTATGATGCTAGCTGCAGCTAACAACAATAATGGGCCTCAAGAGCTGCAGGCCGAGCTGGTTCGCGTGTTTTTGGCGAAACACGGGTTATGTGGAGAAGGGATCTTTTTACTTTTGCTCAATGGTCCGTGAGTTTGACATTGTCTTGTGACAGACTTGTTTGTGCTTCTCGGTAACGTTACACTAGATCAGGGGTCAGCAACCTTTACTATCAAAAGAGCCATTCTAGTCAAAATAATAATGATTAAAAAAATCTGTCAGGAGCCGCAAAACATTTGAGCATTGTGATGAAGGTAACACAGTTTATAGTCTAAGTATATAGTGTATAAGTCTAATGCAGTGAGGGCCAAAGTGCAAATGTACTACTGAGTATTAGGGCCACATTGAGAAAAAAAAAATCTGAGATTACCAGAATAACGAGAATAAAGTCATAACTTTACGAGAAAAAAGTCGTAATATTACGAGAATAAAGTCATAACTGTACGAGAAAAAAATCGTAATATTACGAGAATAAAGTCATAACTTTACGAGAAAAAAGTCGTAATATTACTAGGATAAAGTCATAACTTTACAAGAACAAAATTCGTAATATTACGAGAATAAAGTCATAACTTTACGAGAAAACAAGGAAATAACTTTATTTATCATAAATAATACTAAGACTTTTTTCTCTTACACTTATGACTTTATTCTCGTAATATTACAACTTTTTTTCTCATCAACTTTTGACTTTTTTCTCGATATATTATGACTTTATTCTCTTTTTTCCCTCAATGTGGCCCTAATACCCCGTCTTACTGTCGTACCATAGACCTACAACAATGATAAATAAAAATGAAAATGTAAACAATAAACAGTTATTCATTTCCATTTTTAAAAATCCACAGGGAGCCACTGGAGAGGGGCTGAAGAGCCGCATGTGGCTCTCGAGCCACAGGTTGCAGACCCCTGCACTAAGGCTAGTGAGTTAGCTTAGCGATATACACAGAACACCATTACAAACAGTGGTCATTGACACTCAAACAGATGGGTTAATGATCTGTTGGTATAAATGTAAGTTCCCAGGAATGTTGCACATTGGAGCTATTTTGCTGTTATTGGGTCATTCTCTGCTGTGACCTTATCACTGATTTAACAGGACACTAGAGATAGAGATAAGAGGGGTAACGTTTCACATCCAACAAAAAAGATATATTGCATCCCCTTGCACCATTTCCTTCTGATATTTGTTTTGGTTATTGTTTTGTTTTTTACCACATCGTATCCCAGTGGAGGGTTTGTTGACACTGATCAACAGGAAAAAAAAAAACAAGTGAAAACCAGTATTTACAAATTAATCTAAAACGCATCTAAATGATCACCAGTGCACTCAGTGATTTATAGAACTTTCATTAACATCTGAATGGAGATCATCTTTGTCTAAGCAAGGTGAGGCAAGTGATACTGTATACATATGTGTCTTGAAGTTTCAACAGGTGGCTAGTCCATTTCCTTTCCAAACCAGTAAAATAAACACTACAACATGAAGACAAATAAACATTCAAAACAAATCTGTGACAAGTCACTGCAAATTACCAATCAAGGAAGATTTTTTTTTTTTTTATCAATGTCAAAATATTGTGATGAATCCCTCTATATTAAATTTTGACTGACACATTTAAATCTTACAGCCAACACTGATAACAGTACTCGAGAGAAAACACCTGACGCTGCTCATCATAACAATGTACATACCGTACCTAAGTAACCAGCATATTTGCATTTTACATCAAGATGTCTCCTTGCTTGCGCAACAACGCATGGTCACAACACTGCTGGATGTTTGTTGAGTAGAGACGCAGAGCAATACTGTGATTAGCTCTGGTTTGTTATGCTGCATCAACACAAAACGTAATAGATTGATTAGAAGGTTGCTGTCCTGTTGATGTGTATATAAGGCTGAATCAAACTTACTTTTCAGATTTCCTCTTGTTTTAATTAGGCTGCTACATGTGTGCCAGACATGGCCTCACAAGGTACTGAGGCAGTGCCTCCAGATTTGAGTACAAATCACTATTTACCATAGTATCATTATGTCATACCAACAATTGTCATATTCATATACAACCTATTGGCAATTTGTCAGTATCAAAGATGAGGGTTTTTAAGCCATTCACTAATGGCCATGACTTGCTTTCTAACTTGCAGTAGTCTATCTCAGTTTTAAATTCAGTCTGTAGTCAGACGCCTGAAGGAACACACATGCATTTAAACAGGTGATGTTGTCAAAATGTAATGCCAGCTATAATGTTTGGGCCAGTGAGTAAAGATTTGGTGCCATACTTCTGATGCCAAAAGGTTGTACTGTAACATCATCTGAGGGTGCTTAAAATATTTGTAACTGACAGAACCTGAAAGTGTTGTTTTAGATTTGTATCTGTTCCATTTAGCATGCTTACTCACTGGGTTTATTAGCATGACCAACAGGAATTCTCCTGACAGCCAATCTGGGTCTAGTGAGCTCTCTTGCTCACTGGACTGTTGTGATTGCATGGTAACCTTTTGACAAACCCGGACACCGTGTTTCCATGATGCAGGGCTACACCTCGTTCTGGAATGACTGCATTTCATCAGGGTTGCGAGGCTGCATGCTGATTGAACTGGCCCTGCGAGGACGTCTTCAGCTGGAGGCTTGTGGCATGAGGAGGAAAGGTCTGCTGGCCAGGAAGGTAGGAGACGTATTTCTGCTGGCGTTATTGCTAAATAAATGGTTCTGCTGGTGCTCTTTTTTTGCCTCACCTTAGCTCATGTGCGTGTAGCATCAACATGTACAGTAAGCTGCACAGTTATTTTTAAAAAGGCATGACCAACTCCAACAAACTCCTAATGACTACCTCTACTTGGGTTGCAAAGGGTCGGTAAATTTCTGGAAAGTTTCCAAGGGAAGTTAAGCTCAGGAATTTTGCACACTTTTGTACCTTTTTAATAGTGAACTTGTTTTAAAATACACATAGAAATCAATACTAGGTTTTATGGCATCTCCTATCACATGTGCAGCGCACACTATTGGCATCACTACTGCACTGTCTGGCCAAAGGCCTACATGCTTTCATGTAAGTTTTGATTCTATTACTGGAGTTAACGCTGTATGAGTGCAGAGTGGCGGCTGTGAAGATAGCCAGTGGGGCATGCTGACATGCATGAATATGCACTAAAAGCACGCACGGCCAGCCTGGCGATGTCAACAAAGCAAGGAGAAGCTCTGATTACAACACACACAGAGGGAGGGCGACTTCATTCTCTGCTCAAACATTACTCCTCTATATCTTTACATAGCAAATAGTTGTTTGATGCTATATTAATGCTCTGGATATCGGATTTAGCATCTTTAACTGTCCCATATTCCTTCATCAATATGGGCTACATAAAACTTAATTGCAGAGTGAAAGTGAATGAGGGACTTTGCAAAGTAGTATCCCATTTATTTTCATAATGTTGCAGACCAATTAATTGATATACAACAGTTGTTTGTTTTTTGAATTTAATCAAGCAAAACATGTCCCACATTCTTTGGTTGTAACTTCTGCAATGTGAGGAGGATTTTTTGCTTTTCTCTGTTTGACATTGTGAACTGAATAACTTTGGGTTTTGGGCTGTTGGTTGGACAGGACAATACATTTAAATATGTCAACCTGGGTTTCTAGGAAACTGCATTTTTCACAATCTTCACTTGTTTATAGACCAAACAATTAATCAGAAAAAGTAATTAACAAATAAATCAATAATGACAGTTGATTACAGTTGTAGTTGAGCAAGTGACCAGCAAAGCACACAGAATACAAATTAGCAGTTTCAGTGTGTGATGTGACAGTGAACGTCACTCAGTGATGTGAGCAGAGCCTTGAGGAATCAAAAGAAAAGGGAAATTCTGTGCCTTATTTCAGTGACTGTCCTCTGGTAACTACACCTTGTAACTGGCTGTCATCGTTCTGATTGGCAGGTGATATGTAAGTCAGATGCTCCAACAGGTGATGTGCTCCTGGATGAAGCCCTAAAACACATCAAAGACACCCAACCACCAGAGACTGTGCAGAGCTGGATCGAACTGCTCAGTGGTGAGTTCAGCTGCTTCGTCGGCACCAGCCCCACACTGGTTGTGTATGTGTAAAGAGACAATGCTGTCAGACTTTGTGGTGATTCTCAACTTGATGCAACAACTATAAAACCCTTTGTGACCAAATAATATCTGACTGATGAAGGATTAAAAATCTTAAATTTAAAAACACAACAAAATGGGTGTTTCTGTGCAGTTTCCAGAACAGAAGTGCTCGCCATCCAATCGCTGAAAAATGCAATTCTTGTAGAAATCTCCAAATGTCGAAAGTTTTTGAAACCAAATCACAGCATGAATTTTTCTATGGTGTTCCTCAAGGTTTTGGTGTCTTAATGTGGTCTTCTGGAGGGATTCTTAAACATTTGTATCAATTTGAGTGGTCAAAAATGTTTAGACACAATTGAGATACAATTGAGCATGGGAATGACATATACTTTAAGGATGCACTGTGATATCGGCACGTCATGGGTATTGGCACATAAAGTCTTAAATTTGAAACATCGGCCATAAATGAATATTTCCTTCAATATGACAGGCCGATATGTTACATACAAATACATATGGCATGTTTTACAGGGCTTCAGAGTGTGACTAAACATTTTCATTGGTTTCACCGGTGTGCCTGACATCTGACAGGTCTGTATGCACACCAGTGCAACCAATGTAAAACATTCGTCTGGAGCCCTGTTTTTAAGTAGTTTTCTTATTTTGCCCAGTAGGCCTACATTTTGAAAAGCATTGTATTTTATGTCTGCATCTGCCAGTGGGCCATCACGATATCAGTAGGCATAATGATATGTTAATTCCACTACAGGCGAAACTTGATGTTCTCTGCAATTTGGTGGAAAAAATATGTGCGTATATCGGCATCAGCCATCGGCCAAAATGAGTTGGAAAATATCTGCAAAAATCCAGTATCATGCATTCCTATAATACTTCCATCATAATGTTCTAAGCTCTTATACATTCTAAACTATCAACATTTCAATAGCAATAGCAAAACACAGTATGTATTACAGATTCATGACTAGAAACACTTGAAACTACGTGCTGAGCCACATCTCATATTAATCTTCCGATTCCCAGTTTTTAGATGATGTACACCACTTCTACGTGACATATACCGTTGAGCTGCCATCTCCCCTGTACCCCCCGAAAAAGATAAACGAGTCTATGTGGGTCTCCTAACTGTCTGTTGTTTTATCGGCTCCTCTTTATAGGAGAGACGTGGAACCCCCTGAAGCTTCATTATCAACTGCGAAACGTCCGTGAGCGGCTGGCAAAAAACTTGGTGGAAAAAGGCGTCCTCACTACCGAGAAGCAGAACTTCCTGCTTTTCGACATGACCACACATCCTCTGACCAACAACAACATTAAGCAACGCCTCATCAAGAAGGTCCAGGAGGCCGTACTGGACAAGTGGGTGAATGACCCACAGCGAATGGACAAGCGGCTGCTTGGGCTCATCTACTTAGCCCATTCCTCTGATGTCCTGGAAAATGCCTTCGCCCCGCTGCTAGACGACCAATACGACCTGGCCATGAAGAGAGTGCGGCAGCTGCTCGAACTGGAGCCCGAGGGGGAGAGCATGAAGGCCAACGCCAACGAGCTGTTATGGTCCGTGGTGGCAGCCTTCACCAAATGAGGCTACCACAAAGAGGACAGCAAGCAGTTGTGGCATTCAAGTGGCATTGTACTTTGGGGTAGGAATCAGAGTACTGACCCCAACATGGTGACTTGACTGAATTACAGTTTACCCCTGCCTGGACTTTTGGAATGGGCTGCCCTCTTTCCTCATCCCTCTCCCTCCGTCATTTTCTTTTCCTTCCAGAGAACTATCCACATCGATCCTTCATGGCCCCGTTCCCCCCCTTCCCCTCCATGTGTCGTTTTTGTTCACTTTTACTAAAAATAATAACTCTCATGGAACTTTGGATGTGGTTGGTGATGATATGGGTGAGGCCGAAGTCAAGATGTCGATTCATATCCTTTTTATTTTCTATTGGGTCTATCCTTGGAACTGTTTCTAAAAGGTACAGTATGTATGGCACGGGTTACTGAAGGTAGCATCCTGGCACACCTAAGCATAAAATAACCAACCGTGATGTACATGTACAGATCCATGTACAGGGCAGAGATGCTGTATAGGAACGAAAGGTTAGCTGATATTCCTGTCAAGTCTTCTACCAACTGTGATTTGAAGTGTATGGATATGATGTATTTGGTGTCACAGCATTCTATGACTTTCAAATCAAGGACTGGGAGAAAACTAACGTCGTCAGATCTGAAAGTCTGAGTAGACTGATGCCTCTTAATCCATCCATTATATATACAGTACACCTGCTCATCCTGTGCAGGGACGCAGGGGGCTGGAGTCTGTCCCAGTTCACACTGGTCAACCCTGGACATGTCAGCAGTATATCGTAGGGCTGACCGTTCACACCTGCAGGTAATTCAGAGTTTCCAGTTCACTTGACCTGCTGCATGTCTTTGGACTGTGGGGGTAAAGCCCATGCAGGCACTTGGAGAAAACCCTAACTCCGCACAACTGCCTGCTGGATTTGTACTGAAGACGCTCTCGGTATGAGGCCACCACGCTAACCACCGAGCCACCGTGCCGCCCTACATTCCATCCCCTCTGGCCTAAAGTTGTGTGGAAGATCATTCGTTCGTCAACAGGGCAATAAGCCTACGCATGCATGGACACATGCAGTCCCGGGAACATGGAGTGCCGACTTGTGTGACTTATCAGTTACCTAGACATCAGTCACATTAAATATTTTGGGGAAAATTTTTTTTAAAATGAAAAGACAAAATCTGGAGAACATCATTAGACAGTCTCGTTTAGGGCATTGGGGAAAAATAGTGCTGGAATAATACAAATTTTTAAGTTCTGAAAACATGTAGAATCGATGGGGCTATGATGGCAACGTATGGTGATGGAAGGAAAAATAAAAATATTAATGAACCTTTCTGTCATATTTAAGTGAATATAGGTTGTACTGTATTTAATATCCTCTGGCCAGTAGTTTGTTTGTTTTTTAATTGAGAATAAAACATGACTTTTAGTGGAGGACTCGGATTGTATCTCCTCTAGATGCACTGTCAAAATGTATGCATGTCATATATAAACAAAATTACATTCAGGTTTACACCATGTAATATCTGAATGGTAACAGTTGAAAGCAAACACATCTTTGTCCGGGTTCAATGTCATCTGCTTGATAAAACAAATGGGTTTTAAAAATGTAATTTCTGGGATTTGATGGTATCAGCTATCACAGCTTTAACTGTTAGCTGATACTGAATGGGGTAAAAAAAAAAAAAAAAACTCTTTGCATTGGTGGCTGTTGAAGATCAAATTGAAAAAGTTTAGTGGCAGAAAGAAACTCAGGAAAGCATACCCAGTCAATGTCTGCTGCCTTTGTTAGCAAAATTCAAATAGACATATATTTCACTTATTAGTGAATTTAAATATAATCACAAATTAAGTAATCGACAGGTCTTATTGCAGAATAAATGCATTTATGATGATCTTCTCCTCAGCTTTTGGGTTTGCGTATGCTACCTGGACTTGATTTTTAGAAACAAAACGCCGGCTTCAAGCCATTTTGTGAAAAAATATGCTTATGAATGTGAAGACAAATATGAATTTCAGCTCTCCTCCAGTACAGAAAGAGGTTCAGGACATGTTAACTCACATTAAAACAGACTGGATCACACATATACTGCCACCATAGCTCCCTCAAACATGAAAATTAAGTCTTGCACTTTCCAAAACTGTCTCAATTACGTGATTTGATATAAAATATTGGCTGTATTTAAACATACAGGAACATAAAATGACATGTTTTTAGGGAACTATTTCTTAGCCAACACCCTCTGTGTGCAGTGAACACAGCATCCCAAAAGTTGTGTCCTCATTGTGGAGGTTAGCACCTTGTCTACTACTGTCAACAAACTAATCCTTGAGTCAACTGGTTGACTAGCTAACACACAGTATATATAATATGTAAATCAGAGAGCTTCAGAGTTGTTGAAAGGTGTATTTTTTCAATTAAAGGGGACATATCAGGAAAAACTCACCTTGTCAGTGCTTGTGCACATCCATTTGGGTATCTGGAGTGTCTACCAACCCACAAACTGAAATATACCGCCCCCCGTCCGAGTATCTCCACCCACAGCTTGAGAACTACCTTTGCAAAGGTGCACCATATTTATCTTGCAAGCCAATCAGAGCAGACTGGCCTTTTCAGGATGGGGGTGGGCTTAAAGAGACACTAAAATGGTTTCAGACAGAGGGTGAATACAGGTACATTCAGACTGACGGTATGAGAAAGATAAAGTGTTTTTTGAACGTTAAAGAATGTAAACATGTTCTAGTGGAAACCCAAATATACAAGTACGAACCTGAAAATGAGCATGATATGTCCCCTTTAATGGAGCTAGGCTAGCAATTTCCCCCTGCTTCCAGTCTGTTAAGTTTGGCTAAACATATTCTAGACCTATCAAGCTCTTGGATGCACAGATCTGAAATAGATATTTGGATCTTCTCATGTACTGTAAGCGCGGGCTTGGTTGGAAAAACGAGTGCATTTGCTAAACTGCCAGCGATGCTTAAATGTGTGCAGACAGTCTTACTTTGCAGTTAAACTTGTGAATGCTCTAAAAATAAATCCACTGTATTTACTAAACTTCAAAAAAATTATGGAATGACAGATTATCTAACACTGCTCACCAAAGTCTAATCAGAAGAATCAAAAGATGGGCACACATTCCAGATGTTGATGTATATACTTGTGTGTTTGTATCGGGGCACAAACTCAAAAGGACATGTCACATGTTGCACTGTCAGCTTTCCAAAGTCTATCATGGTTCAGCTGGTCGGACATTGTGCTCTAAAAGATTCATCGACGCCTTTTTCACCACGAACCATACCTTGCTCTTAATTTCATATTGCCTCAATTTTATGACTTTTATTTTCTGCATCTGTTTTTTGACTGTTCTCTGTTTTAACACAACTTTTTGCTACTCAACCTCATGGATCTTGTGAAAGACATTGCTTTATTACAGATAAGCCTCCCTTCTGATATTGTATGTAGCAAACGGCTGGGAGTGATCAGTCAGTGATCGTGTGGGAGAAGAGAAGAGGTGACCGAGAGGTTTATGCATCAGGAAATCACCTCAAATTGTGGAGTGAATATGAGATTATATATGTTATCTAAATAAAGGGACCTCTAGTCTGTGTACTTTCTTTGACCCTAGAAAATAAAACCAAGAGCTTGGAAGTGCCTAATTATACAACTGATTTTAAGTTTTATTTGAAGCTTGTGAACACAACTTCTTTGTCCCATGTGAGGACTCAGGTTTAGCTCATGCCAATTTACTGATTTTATGAGGTCATAGACTATAATCTATGTGCAGTTGTGTGTGTGTGTGGGGGGGGGGGTGCATGTGTGCGTGTGACTGAAGTGTTTTCCTGAGTTTCACCTGCAACATATTAACCAGTTGGACCCATTAATTTCACTGTGGAATACAAATCAACTAGGCTATGCTCTACTGAGAGTGATTCACACTCACCTTGGCACATGATGTGATACCTTTCCTGCCATAACAGACTTTTAATGCTTTTAAATTTTGCTTTTTTATAAAAATATATATAAACAGTATATAACTCATTGAATCCCAGTGGATATAATTAGAATTTATGAAAACAAACCTATACAAATTGACCATTAATTCAATCGCAGATATAAAACACAAGATACGTGATTGCATGTTCGCCCATGTTACTGTGACACGAGAGTTCATGTCATAAAGTGTGACGAGTCATTTTAAGTACAAACACTCGTGTGTGGAATGTCAAACAGCTGGTTGGTGAAGTGAACATTCCAAACATTCAACAGTCAACAAGCCATTCAGATTTGGCTCCCCGTCCTTTGTCACATGCGGAATATATCACCTGCAGCTTGAGAACTACCTTTGCAAAGGTGCAGCATATTTTTCTCGCAAGCCAATCAGAGCACACTGGGCTTTTTCTGGAGGCGGGGCTAACAGCGGGTTCACAGGGAACTGCGCTATGTTAATTGTTGCACAATCTGAAGCCTGGCTGCTCACATCTGAAACTTATTTCTCTGCGCCGGTCAACAAGCGATTCTCCTCCTCTGCTGTTTACTGTAGAGCTCTCTCTTTCTCTCTGTCTATCTCTCTCTCTGTGTGTCTGTCTGCTTGTGTGTGTGTGTCGGCTCATCTCTCTGTTTAGACATGACTGACCAATATGTGGAATAAGTATGTAATTTAAAAGCCATGATCACAAACAGCAGTGACACTAGGCTATTTCTAATAAATATAGGGGATACATTTTGAAATGTGATTGGGGGGAGGGACTGGGAGGGAATTGGTGGAATTAAAACTCAGAGAGAACAGCAGGGTGAGAGGGGAGGGAAGTCAAAGGCGTTCATGGGTTGCATATTTTGTCATCTTATCAGAATCAGATAATTTATATCACATATATCATTTATATAGTTCACAGTAGATTATCATGTGTGTGTTTTCTTGGCAGATTCGCGCACGGCACGTGGAGAAAATAGACCAGAACTAGAACTATCATTGAAGGTTGCGATTCGGCCGCAGAGCTCCAGCGCGGTGCGTCCTTTGTGAACAGCCAAAAATGTACATGGGTGCCGGGCAACGCTTCTCCGCAGCCTACGTGAACCCGCCGTTAGAGAGACCGGGGCTAAAACAGAGCGTTTCAGAGAGAGGGTGAATACCGGTATATTCAGACAGACAGTATGAGAAAAATAATGTATTTTTTGAACGTTAAAGCATGTAAACATGTTCTAGTAGAATCCCAAAATACAAGTATGAACCTGAGAACGAGCATGATATGTCCCCTTTAAAAGTGGCAATAAGGACAACACTCCGCTGAGTACAGTAAGGTAATTTATTTATTTATATTTTCAAAATGCTGCAGCAGTAAATCTGAATGAAAGTAATTCATAGAAGGGGTTCATAGTGGGTAAGGTTGATTTACTGATATGCACTCAGTTCAACACACGACACCAATATGTTAAATTAGTCAGACAAAAGAAAAAAGAAGAATAAAACAAGATGTTTTTTACGCAATAAAAGGTTTAATCCTTTGTGCCATATAAATTGACATGCAGAATACAGTTCTACAGTGCACTGAAGTGACAATGTGGCAACTGTGAGTAAAAAAATGTTACACTGCAATTTCAAAGTTCCTCCTCAGTCTAGTCTATCACTTTCCAGTTCCAGTGCAGTGATGTATAGCGAACTAGGAACACACATCGGGGAATTGAATTCACAAGCATGCATCAACTCCTTCAGCCAACACTCGGCTGTCTATCGTACATCTTAGATCCCCTTTAAACCTGGCATTAAAATGCGTCTCCACATACGTCTCCAGTGACCACTTGTGATCCGATCTCACTTCCCTGCTCTGTATGCAAATAAACACGCAGTAAACACATGGCTAATACAGCAGACATGTACATGTACTTACATGAATGTCAGTAGTAATATCCTACATATTCGTGATGTGAATTTGGGTCCATTTTATTAACATCAAAATAAAAGGTACCGGCGGTCCCAGAGGACCTCCGCGCTGCAACAGCGGAGTACAGAGCTCCAGAGAGCCGAGGAGGAGAGCGAGCGTGTGTCAGCTCCGTGCAGACCAGCGTAATAGAAACACAGACACATCTGCGACAGATTGATAACAATGCACTTTGCGTGCCTAGTCTGATAGTCTGTAGATATGTAGCCTATAGATAAGATATATTTGAATAAAATACAGTTGTACCTACAGGATACAGTAGAGCACAGAGGCCGCTTCCATGCTGCGTGGCAGACGAGCACTCGCGTCTGCCTGTCTGTTCACCTGAGGAGTGCAGAGACCCCGCTGATCCCAGCGGGACGTCAGAGAGATCGGATCTCAATCTGTCCTCAATGCGTCTTGAGTGCTTTCACACCTGTACTAGAACTGTCCACTTGTGATTGGATCACTCAGGACGCATGTTAATACCAGGTCTGAATAGGGCCTCAGTGAATGGAAGTGAAGAAATATGACATTAGTTATTACATTAGTTATCAAAAGAATATCACGTGTATGATTTGGTTAAATAAATAGTTCAGAGATACAGTAGTTTAATGGAATTTTACTGTATTTCAGAGACTAATAAAGGCCTTAGGACAGACCTTGTTTATGTATTTGGTGTAGTCTGAAGGCTCAATTGTTGAGTGTCTATGTGATTAAATAACATAATCATGATCTCATAGGCATCAAGGAATTGAGTTTGGCTACATAAGGTACTGGATATGTAAAATACAAAATACTATATAACAAGATAGCCCAGTGAGCTCTTTGCCTCGCCACAAAATTAGACTGCTTACACATCATTCAAGTTCAAAGAACTTTTAACAGACCAATATGAATTGACTTATCCTTCACATGTCAGTTTTCCCACAAGATTATTTCAAACATAAACAAAACAAAATAAATCAACAAACAATATTCGAGGAATGAGGAATAAACAAATGATAAAAGACAACTAAAAAAAATGACAGTTGAAGCCAGGCATGGCACGATATGAAAATGTCATGTCATGATTACCCTGGCCAAAATAATTGCGATTCCCGATATTATCCAGATAATTATCAAAATATGCTTAAATCTCTTAAAATGGCCCTTTAATATACTGGAATGACATTACCTTACATTTTGTTAAGAAACAACAATATTCAACCCCCCCCCCCATGCATCAATAAAGGATACAAAAAATCAGCAACATCGTATGAGTTTGTTATTTATTACATGCTAATTCCTGTATTTTTAAAACAGGCTCTATTTTTCATCTCTTTACCATGATTGAATAGG
The DNA here is from genome assembly GCF_043250625.1 of Sebastes fasciatus. Taxonomy (NCBI): domain Eukaryota; kingdom Metazoa; phylum Chordata; class Actinopteri; order Perciformes; family Sebastidae; genus Sebastes; species Sebastes fasciatus. The sequence goes on from NC_133800.1 coordinate 9,156,815, forward strand.
AATGAATAGGAATCTACATGGTCCCATCCCTAGTTGAAGCTATGTTTGACTAATGTGAGTATGTATCATTATTTAGAGAACATTACAGTGACATTAATGGTCCCTCCTGGTTTGTAGTCCTCTGTGCCATAATCCCTTCCCTGTTCCTGTTTGTACATAGCGTGTGGAATTGAATAGGTCATCTTAGCCTCTACATTTATTTGTTGACAAACCTTAAAGTGACTCATTCAATTCCCTTGGCTTTCAGCTCATCTCGCACTCGTCTGAGATAATCAGGATCTGGGTACCCATAGCTGCAAACACAGTAACAGACATTTTAGGTCACATGCATAAGTTTCTCTTGCCATAATTACATAGATGTAAAAAAAAAAAGGAATGAATGCACACCAATTCATTGTCATGCACATCAATAAAATGCTAAATAAGAGTCCTTACTTAGTTGGTCCTCCATGTGTTGACGTTTTGTGGTGAATATCGTTCCACGTGACCATATTGTTAATGCCACTGGTGGTGGACCGGCCAACGGTGAAGACGAGTCTCTGATTGAAGGCTCGCTTCAGCAGTTTCATGATGCTTTTGCCCTCTGAGGAGTCTGGGAGGTAGCCTGTACGGGATGCGCCTTCATATGGTTGACCGGGGTTCGGATGCTCCTCCTGCAGACACACAGTAGTAAACGTTTCTCTGCTTAATGATGTCCTGTCAAGTGACTCGGGGTCCACAGCTCTTAGGCAACAGTAGCTTTTTTGTGACCAATTATTTATTGAATTTTAAAAGATGGACACACCATAAAGGAAACATTAACACACACACACACATAGCCTGAAATAAGCACAACAATCGAAAAAGGCCAATTCACCCCAAAACATGATGGCCTCTAGTTTAAAGTTAACGTGAGGAACCTTTAACTGGTTATGAAACAGTCTCAATGTAATACTGCTGACTCTATATGACCTACATAAGTAAACGAGACCATCAGCGAGAGTTATTTTCAATGCTTGTCTTCGGTGCCACCGGGTCTGATTCCGCGCAAAATCAGACAAAATCATGCAGGTTCGCCACAAACTCCCTCAGCTGACACTCCAGCGGGGCTTCCGGCAGCAACCAGCTCGCTACGGACAGACCCGAGGCCGTATTTATGGACCCGAGGGAGGGAAAGGAGGCATGGAGGAACCAGAACCAGGACTGCGCAAGGCAGACTGTCAGACCCTGCTGCAGTTATATGAGAGGTTTTCCAAAGGGACTTTGGTGCTCGGAAACACTACCGCTTTTGTCCACAGGGACCGCCAAATCCAACACAAAATGAAAGTTCCTCATAGTAGCTTTAAGGTCAACTGGTGAAATTGGCCTATAATACAGCAGCGGTGTGTGATCAATCTGGTCTTAACAAAATCGCCCATTTGCACTGGTCAGCGTTTTATGTTGCCACCTTGGTCAGGTCTCCTTTGCAAAACAAGTTTCCAACCTGGTGGAAGTGGACATCTTGGCAATAAAAATGTTTCTTTGCTTTCAATGACCTTTTGAAGGTGTGCTAATCCCAAACATACACAAGAGCTGAAGTTGTTGTGGAATGCTGAAAGAAATATTGTTGCTTCTTTTTTTTTTTTTTAAAAGCTATGCTTGGTAATCTTGAGAATTACCAACACTCAGCATTTCCAAATATTCTATCTTGCCGTTAGGAGCTTCAGTGCATACGGAAAGAGACTTTTTTTCAGCTTCTAGGGATCTTACATGTATGTACCAACCTTAATTAAAGTAGCTGCATGTAAACTAACAGGTTGGACTGCAAAGCTCACATTGTTCAATATTTTGAACAAACAAAATATACTCAAGGTTCACTTACTTTAACTTTTTCTGGAGCTATCGACCACATCTCAGTCTTCATCAATGAAAGGAGTTGACTCAGTTGTCATCACGTCGCCTTAGGGCCTGATCAGACAGATTGTGTTTTGCAGATGGAAAACGTGATACGGAGCGTTTTCTGCAGTTTGGTGCGTCTATCTTTATTATTATTGTTGCTAGGCAACCAACGAATGAGTGCTAATGTTAGCTTAACACAAACCTTGAACTGTACGCTACCTAATAGTTAATAGTACAGCTTAAAATGAATGAAAACAACTTATCCGAAATCTCAAGCCTAGCGCACTAATTTGCCTCTGGGCCTTCTGTTTTGTGCTCAGATCATGATAACGACGGTTGGTAAAGAAAGTTATAAAGCTCCGGGTTTTGATTGGTTTTTGACAAGTGTTGACTCTTCAAGACTTTGGCTAGATACTCTGACAGTCCCAGTTGACGGTGTTGTTCAGTGTTGTGTCTGTAGTCTTACCTTTTGGATGCCACTTGGAATGTAATAATGGATCTTTATTGTTCCGTATTTGTCATATCCAGGCAAAGATGAAGAGTTTTGGGTGACTTTCATTTCGCCTCCATCAGGTTGTGTCCCTGTCAAAACGCCGTATAACGCTCCACACGTCGGGCATACGGGTTTGTATTTAAAAGCTTGTTGCAGACAGCTTTTGCAGAATGAGTGCTTGCACCGCAGAGTCTCTTTCTCCCAGGTGACTATCGGCTCCATACAGATCGCACATGATTCTTCTTCTTCAGGATCTTTGCTGCGTGTAGGTGACGGACCCGAGGTTCTGCTGCTGGGAGTGTCTGCTGGACCTTTGTTCACTGGACTCTTGCTTGAGCTTGGCGCATTTTGTGAAAGGAACTCTTTGAATTTAGCAATGTGCACAAAAGGCCCGGTCACCATCACTTCACGTCTGTTGGGGCTTGGTTTGAAAAGGAGCTGAGGAAATGTCCTCTGCAGGTCTTTGTGGTCGTGTGGACTCACAGGGACAGACGTGACCTGCAGGTCGGAGGCGGCTCTCTGGTAGAATGTGATGAATCGCTGTCTGACAAAGTCAGCACGAACAGGGTAGGAGGAGACATGGAGTGGTCTGAAAGTCACCCGTACCGTGCCACCGGGTTTATTGTGTGCTGTGTCAGGCTGTGTTTCAATGGCAAAACTGTTCCCTTGAATCTTCTTAAGTTCTCTTGCACATTTTTGCTCAATGTAGGCCATAAAAACCCCAGACACATCCACAGGTTTGACACGAGGTGAAGCATGTCCATCTGGCTGACTAGTTGGTCCGTGTGTGACAGGACTGGAGTGATGCCTCGCTGCTGACAGTCGGACTGAAAGTTTCTCCAGCTCCTCATAGGTTCCTTTCACTCTGTAGCTCGAAGCTTTTTTCTCAGGACTGTAAGATTCAAGAATCTCCTTTAATTTTCGAAGGTCTTTGTAATCCGCTTCAACAATGGTGACAGTGATGTCTGTGATGAACTGAAAAAGAAAGAAGAAGAAGAAGAAAGGCACTTTATTAATCCCCAAGGGGAAATTCAGTTTTTTCACTCTGTTATTTTACATAGTACACACATGCACAAACAGGACCTATATACATGCATTAATGGAGAGATGTCAGAGCAAGGGGGCTGCCCCGGACAGGCGCCGCGAGCAGTTGGGGGTTTGGTGCCTTGCTCAAGGGCACCTCGGCGGTGCCCAAGAGGCAAACTGGCATCTCTCCAACTACCAGTTCACACTCAGTACTTGGTCCATGCGGGGACTTGAATCGGCGACGCTCCAGTTTCCAAGCCAAGTCCCTATGGACTGAACTACTGCCGCCCTAACCCTAACCCTGCAACAGGACAGCTAAAGTTAGCTAATTTAGCTACATACCTCAATCTAAATGATCAAATCTAATTTTTTCTCGTAAAGTTATGACTTTATTCTCGTAATATTACAACTTTTTTTCTCGTAAAGTTATGACTATATTCTCGTAATATTTACGACTTTTCTTTCTCGTAAAGTTATGACTTTATTCTCATTATATTACATCTTTTTTTCTTGTAAAGTTACGACTTTATTCTGGAAATCTCAGATGTTTTTACCCTCAATGTGGCCCTGATACTATGTAGTACATTTGCACTTTGGCCCTCACTGCATTAGACTTATATACTATAAACTTAGACTATAAACTGTGTTACCTTCATCACAATGCTCAAATGTTTTGCGGCTCCAAACAGATTTTTTCCTCTCTTTTTTGTTGCCTAAAATGGCTCTTTTTATAATAAAGGTTGCTGACCTCTGCTTTAACACACGATTGGCAACATAACATTGCATGAGGGGAACGGTTAATTAGTGGAGTATTCATTTGAATTGACGAGCTTTTATTTTGAAGGTCAGACGTCGAAACCGGAAACGTTCTATTTCATAGTTTTTTGACCAACTCGGAGCACTTCTCACTTCTCACTTCTCACCGTAGAAAAACAAACATGCTGCAGCAGTTTGCGACAGAATCAAATAGAGAGATTAACTCGCAGCCATTGTCTACGTCTTTTTCTTTAAATCAACAGTGACTAACAGCGACAGAGACTAACTCTCAGATGGTTGGGTGAAACCAAACCTTCTCCGACTATAAAGTGTGTTTTGTGCTTTCATACCTCCTCTTCCTTTAGCCTGCTTTAAACTAGTCTAAATGTAGGCTGATACTGGACCTACCTCCATCCTGCAGAGTTCCTCTAAAGCTGGGGCAGCAGCGTGTTGTCGTCTCTCTGAGCAACACAGTCTGAAACTGAGGCTGCTGGTTGCTGCTTTCACTTTCAGGTTCATCACGTGACCTTCAGTGACCCCTGTCGGTGAGCAGGTGAATAACATCCAACATAAAATATTCAGTTGTTCTGCACACAGTGGATAAAACTAAGTATTTCATCATCATCATCATCATCAACATTTATTTGTATAGCCCTTTACAATAACCAAAAGGTACCCAAGGTGCTTTACATTAACATCAAGAAATAACAGGAATAAAAACATAACATATCATAAAATCATAAAAAGGTACATAAAAAGCACAGGAAAAATGTCACAGCGCTGCAGCCAATCTAAATAAAAAAAGTCCTGAGCTAACATTTAAAAAGTACTAGGCCAGTGACAGTTTGTATATCAATATATCTAACTAGTACTTTGTATTAGTAGGCTATTTCCATCTTAAGCTACAGTATTTTATAGCCTACTTCTATATTTCAGAGGGTAGAAGTTGACAGTAACCTGCATTTGTTTTTTTAGAAATACATGCATCTCCACCTTCACCTGCTGTTTCTCGCAGACAGCTGCCATCCGAACCTCCACCAACAGCCTTTTCCATCAACCTACAGATTCTTGCATACAGCTGCAACCAGAAACCTCCACCTACAGCATTTTCCAACAACCTGCACCACCAAGAGATTCTGCACTGCTGCCTCAACCTGCAGATACTGGCAGACGGTTGCATCCAGAACCTCCACCTACAGCCTCTACCGACAACCTTCACAGCTGCCTCCACCTGCAGATTCTTGCAGACAGTATAGCCCGAGCCTCTACCTACCTACAGCCTTTTCCAGCAATCTACACCATCCCTCCACATGCAGATTCTGCCGAACACAATTCAGGATTCAGCCTCATCCAGAGCCTCCACCTACATCGTAAATCCACCATACTGCACCTTCTCCTCCACCTGCAGATTCTTTCACCGACCTGCCATCCAATCATCCACTTCCCCATTCTGGCGGGTAGCTGCAAACAGCAGTCCCATTTCCAGCACCTCCACCTATACTTCTTTTCCCGTCACCTCCACCTACTGCCAGGGCCACCTGAAGACTCTGCCAGAAAGTCGCAGCCCGAACCTGCACCTATACAGCCTCTACCAGCAACCTTCACCGCTGCCTCCACCTGCAGATCCTTGCAGACAGCAGCAGCCTGAACCTCCAACTATAGCCATCAACCTGCACCTGCACCTCCACCTGAAGACTGAGATTGAAAGAATGGAGGGTTTCCACAAACTGGCATCCCAAAACGTATTCTTATTAATGGCTTATAAATTATCTTTAAAGAAACCGTAAAATACCTATTAACCATTAATAAAGCCATTAATTAAGGCTTATAAAAGGATGTCTCATCAGAAAGTGGTACCCTAAAACGTATGCCATCAGTATATTTAGAAAGATGTTATACAATATCAACCATTTAAAATGTAAGAAAACATGTCTGGAGCAGATTCATTATCAACCAAACAATCCAGGAAAAACAAAGTTTGATTTTCGACCTCATGTTGCAGGAGTTATCAGCCAGAATATAAGGCGCTTTGTAAATGGCCACATGGTGGTGCTATCACATCAAAAATCACCTCTTCCCTTGTTCATGCCCTATAACTTTCCACCAAATGTCACTCAAGTCTGTTATGTTGTTTTTGAGATATCTTCGTAAACAACAGACAGACAAACAAACAGGAACAAATAGCCTACATGTACCTCATGTGGCTGAATGTGAAATAAACATTTTGACAGCTTGGAGCCAAAGGGGCTGCTGGGTGAATATGAGTATTCATGTATATCAAATGAAAGCTCTCAGTGATATCTTTTCCAAAAGTACACAACTGAAATGATGAGCCATAAGTAATAATTAAAAGAAAACTGAAAGGCGCAACAGTAAAAGTGGGGTCTTGGTCTGTGACAAAAGTGCACAATGTGTTTACGCCCTTTTGGCACTGAACAAAGCATTATGGGAAAATCAAACACTTTGGTTTGGAGCCAGAGGGGTATAAATAAAAATGTTGATCAAACTTGAATCTATACTGTTGCCATGCACTGAACACAATATTTAATCTTTTTGTGTTATCAGATTGAGCATCACTTAAAAAATAATACTGCAACAGATTAAGTTGAAAAATATTCACTAAACATTTTAAAAATGGCAACAGAGTGAGATACGCCTTTTTGGCACAAACCTTTTCCCATTAGACTAATGCAGAATAAGGGCGTATGCAAGTAAACAATTGTAAACTCACATTCATTTTAATTAAAATGTATCAATTAAACTTCAATCAACACTGAAAAAAAAAGATAAGAAGGAGTATCTTCATCTTGAAGTTATGCCCAGACACTTTCACCAAGGCTTTTAAAATATAGGCGACAAGGAAAGTATCAAATCTGTCAGAGAGAGCAGAGCAGGTGGACCCAAATACAGGAGATCACTGACAACAGGAACTTGGTTTTAATTCAATCTCCAATGCAGGCAAGGCAAAACTGAAACTCTCATAACAAATCAAGGATCCAACAAAGACTGAACTGAAAACCAGGACTTAAATATGAACTGATCTGATGAGAGGATGAAGTGCAGGTGGAGAGATGGGTGGAGAAGCTCAGGTGAGAGGAATGAGGTGAATAGGCCGAGGAATGGGCAGGGAGCTGATTGGCTGGGGGAAAAACACTGGGAACAAGAAAGGAGCTGATTGGTTGGTAAGAACTAACATGGCTGATTCAGAGCAGGTGTGTAGATGGGCAAAGGAGGGAAAACACAGTAGATGGACTGGTAAATCAAGAGCTTCGCCTTCTGGCTCAGCTCCCTCTTCACCACAACGGTCCGGTACAGCGCCCGTATAACTGCAGACGCCGCACCGAATCGCCTGTCCCATCTCCCGCTCCATTTTGGCCTCACTCATGAACAAGACCCCGAGATACTTAAACTCCTTCGCGTGGGGCAAAAACTTACTACCCACCCAGAGGGTGCAATCCACTGTTTTCCGGCAGAGAACCATGGCCTCAGACTTGGAGGTACTCACTCTCATCCCAACCGCTTCACACTCGGTTGCAAATCGCCCCAGTGCGTGCTGCAGGTCACGGTTCGATGAAGCCAACAGAACCGCATCATCGGCAAAGAGCAGAGATGCAATTCTGAGGTCCCTGAACCGGACACTCTCCTCCCCTTGGCTGCACCTTGAGATCTTGTCCATGAAAATCACAAACAGGATCGGTGACAAGGGAAAATCCTGGCGGAGGCCAACCCCCACTGGAAATGTGTTTGACTTTGTGCCTAGTATCACACTGCTGTTACAGAAATATTGGCGTTTATTTGGCATAAAAAAACAACACACAAGTTAGAAGACTATATGAGACATAAGGGGCCTAAATTGCATTAATCTGAGCACCCAGCCATGGTAATCTATCCTAAATGGTTATCATCCAAGATGTTGAGAAAGAAAATCATGGCCTCTTAACTGTAAAGGTGAAATTTCCGAGCAGCACTAAAGGGCAGCATCTCTGCTCACGTTGCAGTACCAGTGTTTGTCCAGCAGATGTCAGTGCAGCTCCACACTCAGTAGACCCACAGCAGTGTGACGCTGCTGCCGGCCACCATGTGACCGTCCCGACAGACGCAACACCACCACCAGCAGCAGCAGCAGCTGGGCACATCCTGTTGACTTAACGCTGCGCCTTCTCTTTTCATTCATTTTGACTCTCAGCTGGCAGAGACTACAGGGAGCTGGCTGGGTCTTCTGGTCGGTTCTTGAGAGGTGATGCTGTCCTGTTGCTGTCTCACCGCCACCGGGGAGACTTTTCACCAGCAGCTTCAGTCCAGCCGGTACAGACTGTCGGTCTCCCGGTCTCCCGGTCTCAGCACAGTATGTACGGACAGAGAGAGGAGAGCAGTCACACACATGACAGATGGTTGGATCAAGAGTTGAAGCTGTAGAACTGTTAATTTGCCTCTCTGCTGTTTATATATAGGCCTTCTTATATTATGTTCTGTATAGATTTTGAACAGTATATTAGACAAGTTGTGTTTGAACAATATTAATTGATATGTGAAATATCCCTTTTAACAATTTGTTAATTTCCATCTTTTCACCATCATAAATTTTCCTATATAGACCTATAATGCTGACAAAAAAATGTTAGGATATATACCTTTATAAAATATAGCCTTTTTTTATTGATTTATTGTTTGATGGTTAATTATTATGGGTATAAGGGAATGAATTTGTGCAACAAATGAGCGTGATATTATTGTAGTAATTCAGCAATGTGTCTTTATAGACTTTAAATGCTGAAATAATTAAATATTAAATAATAATAATAATATAATATAATATAAAAAAATTTAAAAGATTAAAAAAAAGATGTCATCAACCAATCCTAAAATAGGATTCAAATACATAAATATTTCACTTTTTTTTTTTTAAACATTTTTTAAAAATCTCTTCCGCACGTTATTAATCAGATTTCCTCTTTTCTCAAGGTTTATCATAATTTATAGATTTTATCATATAGCGCTCCAAATATTAACAACCGGAGATGAGAAAAAAAAAATTGTATGACCCGAATTTGTGTCTGTTGTGTATGAACCTGTTTCCGCCCTCAGTCTTTAGATAATATCCACAGAGAGAGAGCTGGAACAGCAGTGAAAGTAACAGGCGGGTCGGATGGACGAGTTTTAGACATCTGTCACATTCAGCCAATAGAATATACATTAGTAATATTGAAAAAAAAAAAGGCGCTGTGGGGCAGCGGAGATTAAGTCCAGTTTCTAATCTGATCACACAAGTCAGATGGAAGCAAAACAACGCCTCCAAAGCGTCATGGATATAGCAGGACAAGATCACCGTGTGACGCGTCTTCACACTCTTCAGGAGTACATTAGAGGAGAGGAGAGAGGAAAGTGATTTCATTTCATTTAATCACGTTTGAATTAAAATATAGACTGTTGAATTATAGTGCAGTGATAGTGCGGCCTTTATATAGCAGCTCTGGTTGACTGTGTGTGTCAGACATCATCATCATCCTCTCATCTGAAGGTCACTGTCACTGCTGTCCGATGGAAACCATATAGGTCCAGCTTTGGTCATTTTTTTTCTTTTCGATTTTGCAGGTCAAAAGTTTAAAAACAAGTTTGTTTTCTTACTTACTGAAAAAAAACATTTAATTGTATTATTTCTCTTGTTCATCCGTGCAGCCTATAATCAGCTGATCTGATGCTGCTTTGGGCTGCAAATCACAAATTAGGGCATAATTAAGTATTATTGTTTAACATTTAGATAGGCCTGTATAAGATCTTTTCTTTTTAGGTATAAATAAATAAAGTGACATTTAACCAGATTTGTCAGTGTACTTGAGATGTACTTTTTTATTTAGCCTTTTTTTTTAGTAAAACATCAATACAATTTGACTATTTAAGCCAAACATGAGTTTAAATTTTACCTGATGATTTGGAGTACTTTAGCTTAATGTCAATAATGAGAGATAATTCACCGTCAGGCTCTTTGGCCTGTGTGCTCTCTGAACTGTGGCCATGGAGCTCCAAATGATGGGTAATAGTTTTCAATATTGATTTATTATTTACTATCTCCCTACTGTTGAGCCTTTCAGGCCGCGGCTCCTGTTAATTCAAACCTTATTGCATCCCTGTACATCATTTCATTTCTAAAATTCAACAATTATTTGCTCATATTTCTGTGCGTATAGCTTTTTTTTTTTTTTTGGTTTTGTCTTGTATTTTGACCTTGTTGTTGTTATTGTTCTGTATTATTGGACCTTCCTCATTATGGATCAGGGCTCAGTGGTGTGTCCACACTTGTTTGACTGGGGCCAAGTGGAGCACTGACTGGTGGCATGAAGTGCTTGCACGCATACACACACACACACGTCAGAATATCATTAATTTACAATTTCTGTCGCCACTACTCACATCTACTTTCATTTAACATTACAGTATCTTACAGTTTCTTTCATTCCTGTGTTTAAAATTTGAATATAAAGGATAAATAAACCTGCCAATCAAAACACATCAGAGTGACACCATACAAATGTAACAGAAAGCTTCCATAGTTTATTTCTTCAAAAAGAGATTCTGAATTCACAGATAACTAAACGGCTAAACAGGTTATTGTGTAGCTTATTATAAAACATGGATGACTCTTTTTTTTGCCTTTTGGTGAGCGAGGTGCATAAGAACCATAACACACGAAGGGGATGCCACACTACAAATCATTGTCTGCTATTAGCTTACATTGTGACAGAGCTCCACCGGTCTCCACTGATATTAAAAGTGAGAGGGCAAAACTGCACTGCATGTAATCCAGTTGTTTTCAAAAGCATTTTATTATTAGTCCATGATGTACGAGACGTTTCTCCTCCCGTAAAGGAACGTTCCTTCAGCTTATCTGATAAAAGTCAAAACACCAAACTTGGAGATACATGGTTTTCACTGGACAGTGATGAAAAGTACTTGCAGAAGATTTCTAAGATTAATTAATTGACATTATTCAATTATATATGAAGGGGGAAAAAAACCCATAAATATATTATATGTTTTGGAAGAAAACATCTCGAACATGCTGCTGTTTCATAAGGCACTATCTCAATTATGAATTATTATTAGAGAATGTATACGTGTGCATATGTATATAACAATATTCTTCGTCGCTAACTGTCATACTAGTAATTATGTAACAGTTTTCTTTTTTGTTTTTGGTCAGTAACAACGGAGACAGGGTGACTAACAGGCTGCTGTTTGTTGCTGCAGGCAGCAGCCATTATTCTGAAGTGTGGCTGTACTCTTTCACTCAGAGCTGCTCATTAACTCATATTCATAGTGCACTAATTGATGCTGTATGGGTATTTGTTTGCACGTTTATGGCAGAGGCTGATTCCAGATATGCTGTGTGAGGTGAAGCTCATCACCTCCATGGACTGAAATACTAAAAAGGCCTGCATGCGCTGAACAAATGGAGCATCTGTCCTCGTATAGAGATATAATCCTCTAACTTGTAAACTGATGCAAGTGGTACAATGGTTTTTAGGACATTTACTGGGTTTAAAGCCCAACTGAAATCACATTTAGTCATCCCCTATTTGCTGTCAAAAAAACGTCAGTGTTATTTTGAATTTGTTGTCAATAGTTTTTTTTTGTTAAGGAAGAAAAAAGATCTTGGGGAAATATCAGAAATGCTAATTTTCCCCTCAGCAGCTGGAGGGGCGTGGCAGTGTCTGTGTTTGATTGACAGCTGCTGGCAGGCTGAGCCCCAGCAGGGGAGGGTCGTGTCTAGATGGTTACCCTAGATTTGCAAAAAACGTACGAAAACTCTTGCAAGACTCGCTGCCCGACGACGTATCTTAGCCTTAACCATTCAAGGTCAATGCCTAACCTTAGCCATTTTGCGAGAGTTGTGCAAATCGAGGGTTACCGTCGAGACACGACCTCAAGGGAAGGAGAAACAAAGTAAACAAGCTTGTACTGTAGCTAACAAGTTATTGGGTGGAAAGTGTGTTGTTAGCAGTGGAAGTTGAAGAGTAAGGATGTCACCAGCATCTAAATGGACCAAAGTGATACTTTATTTGTGTAGCAGTCTGCCTGTCAGTGTCAGAGCTTTTGCCAATTATAGAATGCAGACATTACCGTTTTATGAAAATATGGTTTAAATATCGATATTTGATTGACCGATATACACAAGTTCTCAGTCTACGTAGACGAAGAGCTAATGGTATTCCCACAAATTAATGCAGAAACCCTAAACCCTAACCCTAACCCTAACCCTAACCCTAACCCATGAAAACAAAAAATATAGAATATTAATTTCTCTCATTTGTTGTCTGATTTTTTTTCTCAAAGGCGGACACGGGACAAGTGATTTACAGAGAAGATATGTGCGCTGTAGCAGACAAAAACATGCAATTTAATTTCAGTTAAGTTAAGAGACGGTACATATAATGTGTGGACGGACAGAAAGCCTTCACCTGTAAGCCTTCTGCCCATCACAATACTGTTGAGTAGGGCTGTACCAAACCTGGATTATTAAATGGGCAAAGCTGGCGACTGCCCCGGGGCCCCAGACCCTCGGGGATCTGGAGGACTCCAGGTTCACTGTGTAGCAATTAGTTTGTGGTAATTTAATTGTTTTCAAATTTATCTGTAAATACTGTATGCACCACAAAATCACAATATGAACTGGAATGAATGTTGCCGGGGTATGGGGCCACAATGCAACACCTATTATTGCCTGTTCTTGAGGTCCCATCTTGTAGTGGAGCCACTAGTTGGAATGTAATTTTAAGGCTTCTATTGTGTCACTATATATTGTGCTTACACATATTGTTTCAGAGTGTAGAGGAGGCGCAGGGGCAAAGTACTTGCCCACTACTGTAGCCATGCTTGGCTGCGGTGGTTGTGTTTTTTTTTGGATTGATTGGCCATGGTGCAATCCAAAGAACACAAGATCACGGACGGGAAACAGATGAAGGTTTATATCCTAAACCTAGCGTCTGTTAGGGGTGTAAAGTCTGTAGTCACCATGCATGAATCTTTATGTGCTACCAGTTAGAGTCACTCAAAACTAAGATGAAAACTTTGTTTCAATGACCACTTCAAAGAGATTGTATGAGATTGAGACATTGTAAAACAAAGTATTACAGTAAAGAGTATCTGGAGGACACTACTGTTTTGGGTGTGGCGAACCGACTAAGCATAAAGCCCCAGCTGCGCCGCAACAGAAAATGTTTCTATATGATAAACTCAATAAAAGATAAAGTTGGATAAATCAAGCCAACAGGGATTAGGAATATTTTCAAATACCGTATTAGTGATATTAGAAATTAGATAATTTAAAGTGTGTTGAAGTTGGTGAAATCTGCACGACACTTACAGTATACATCTTTATAGGAATATAATATAATTTTTGCAGCAGCATAATACAATGTCATCCGACATGTTGCATTGGCCAATCAAGCACATATTTGTGGTAGAACATGAATGACATCATTGTTTGCCTGTTGACTGTCTAGGATAAAATGATTGAAGTTTAAAATGCTGTCCCACAGTACTATCATCTGCTGTAAAATGTTTCAAATGTTTGCATCTGTTACTCAAGCTGGACTTCATGGATCATAGGAAGCAACATGCCCCAACACAGTGGCCAGAAAAAACATTGGCATTGTACGTTTCTGCAAACCACAAGATACTGTACGTTGAATGTCGATGTTTCTGAACCAAAAATATGATTCATATCAGCCTCATATCAAGCTTGCAGAAACGCACAATGACATGTGATTAACATTGTGAAACGATTGGTTAGGTTTAGACAACAAAACTACGTACAACATAACAAAGTCACTAACATAAATAAAAAACAACCACCCTTAGGGTAACATTTTGTAACACACTTAAAAATGTTATATAACAAGCCTAAACTCAAAGTTTATTTTTGTTTTCACATGGGACACAAACAGCGGTGTCCTGTGGTGAAAGTTTGTTTGTTTGTTTGAGTTTCAGTCTGAATGTAACCATGTACTGTGGGTAGCATGGATATTGCAGGAATTGGCAATTAAAACAAAATGTTTGCAGTGAATATAATATAAAATATAATCTGGGTTTGTGAAATCTCTTCCAGTCTCAGCGTTGTGTTTGGAGGGTGGGTTAGATTGATGAATAGCAACCTTGTCTCCTACATGACCTTTATACACTCTACTAATTTGTTTACCCAATCACGTTGTGATGAGAAACACGATCACTGCCTGGATTGGGTTCAACTTTGCAGTTTTGTCGATTGAATGAGCTGCTACATTTATGTACCGAACAGACGTTGTAGGGAGGTGGTTGAGGTGGATGGTGGGCATGCAGGACTTTTAGCCCTAAAGATTAGGGCTGTCCTGCATGGACTATAGGTTTACGCCAGAAAAGCTCCTTGGCTAAGGTTAGGGAAATATCGTGGTTTCAATAAATTTTCGCCAACATATGCAAGCGAAGGGGCAAATAAAACATTTGCTTCCAGTGACAAAGCAAATTCAAATCTTGGGGAGTTCAACTTTGGTGAACTCTGAATTCGAAGTTGCAGCCCTCAACCAATAGCAAAGATGTGTGTGTGTTGTTTGACCCACTAGGAACTGCCCATATTTAGCACGAATATCGCCTCGGTAGGCGATGGTCACTCGCCTGCATTCGCGCAAATGTATTTGTGTATTAATCTTGAGTAAAATCTTTTAAAAAACAACCTATAGTGTGGTTTCCCTCTGTATTCAACCAGTAGATAAAATGTATAGATGTATTGACCCCCAGGGCTGGGTAAAGTTTAAAAACATTACGATACCAGTACCAATACCAATACCCTTAAAGTGATACCGATTCCAATATAGTACAGCGTACTATGCACAGCGTTCATAGCGGTATCGTTTGACTGGAGAAGTTTCTATACTGCCTGGTACTTGTTGATACCGATACCCAGCCCTATACCAGCCGTACAGCGAGAGGAAAAAAAGCCTCCCTGTTTGATCACATCTTGAGGCTGCTGAATAACCTTTAACCACATAGGATTATTATAGTTAACTATAATAATGATATGCCTTACTGTCCCATAAACATTGGATTTATTAACCACAACACAGCGTGACCTGTTGAGGCTCCTGCTGATTTTTCATCGGGCTGAGATGTGAAAGCTAATGGAGTTTATATTCTGCAGAACTCTGCTGCAGGAAACGGAGCAGTGAAACAAGCAGCTGCAGTGGAAGTGGGTGGGCCAAGTGGGCTGAACACATTCTGCTGATTGGAGCTTCGCTGGAAGTCGGGAGCTGAGAGATCGCCTCTTGTCTGGTTAATGAGTCAACATGATGTTAATTAACACTGGTTCAACACAAATAAACAGCCCCTGTCTGGCTTGTTGTTCTTCTAATGAAGCAATGACCAGTTATTACTCCGTCTACACAAACAAATCACACAAATGACTTCAGCAGGTACAGCGGGGCTTACATGTGATACAGCAGCACTTTCAGGATTTGGCACTTTGACCAACGCACATGAGATTTAGGGCTATTCAATACATAGATATATAGATGTACACACAAGATTACATCAAACACAATGCAGTAAATAATATTTAGATAGCAAAGAAAAACATTTAATATAAACTGTTTGTTTAACCAAGCCATAAAATTGAGCCACGTGGCTTTTTCAGCATGTTCAACGTATGAATTACACATAATTTCCAGTGCCTTCTAAAACAGTTCAGGTCTGATCTGCCACCTCTATGGTCAACATTTTAGTGGTCTAACCTGAAAATTAAATGAAATTGGTCCAGTATTGAGGGACAACGGTGTAACCGGCACACGGGTGGGCCACCCGAAGAGGCAGCTGGCACACCCAAAAATGATATGCAGCATTAAAGATGGAGTCTGTGATGCCTATCCAATACACTTTTTGTCAAATTCAGCGAATAAAACTTCTCGGTCACGGTCTGCTGGCTGTCAGTTCTGTGTTCGCGCTAAAAAACAAACAGGTTTTTTTTTTACGTTCAAAGCTTCTATTGAGGTTTTCGAATGAAGCCTATTTGTTAGGAAATGTGTCAGGATGACTCCACGAGTATTTACTCCTCATGTGGGCGGTGCTCAGCATCTCCTCTTGTCATCCCTCTGTGTGCGCGAGTGGAGACGTACCTCAAAGTCACGTTTGCAGGCCCTCTCACCCTAAACAGCGACGTTTTGAGGCTTGTCTCAGTGAATTACACATCGCCTCTCTGGCAGTGCCGGGCTGCAACCCCGTGCGTAACGCAGCCATTCGGACCGAGCCCCCCCATGGGTTGCATCGGAGAAGGCTCCGACATAAGCAACGGCGGCTCTGGCTCTGGCTTGTCTCCTTGACATGACTCGCAGTTGGGACACTTGTATCGACACCAAGAGAACCTTCCATTACTCACAGCCTACATGAATAGTAATGAAAATAATTTGACCCCTGAACAGATACACATGTCTGCTAACAATTTATCAAGTTTTTAGAGCCAAACCCAAACGTGAAAGGCACAATTTTGTTAAATGTACAAGGAGTGCATTTTCTCAGAATTTCTGCCTCCCCGGGACAGTTGGGACAGTGGGTAGGGTCGGTTGGGACACCTTGTTCTGGGCTAAGAAAATGTAATTTAAAATAAAAAAATAAAAAAATGCTAATAAATTTGAACACCTTATATTTACAATATCACTTGATCACACATTTTTTTTTATAGAAAAAGAAAATATTTATAAAATTATTATATTTTCATAAATTACTGAGATATGGAATTTGGCAAATTTGGTTTCTGACTGGCTGCCACTTGAGTCAGTGACTTCACAGTGAGTCTTATTCAATTAGGAAGAGCCTTTGTCTTGTTTTTGTCTGCTGTTTGTTGTTTTTTTAAGAAGGTATAGGAACTAAAAACAATGCTGTCCCAGCCGCCCCCGGGTAGCTGTCCCAATCTGTCCCAGGGCTACCAACAAAAATTCATACAGCTAACACTAGAATCAACTGAAAATAAGCTTTCAACAATATGTTTTTTGTGTGTGGCATGACTGCAGTTATGCAGTAGGGTAGAATAAAAAACAACAAAAGAGCCAAAATGTTCTTACATGCTATATATTTCAAAGCCGTGAATAAAATGTGAGGAATAGTAGGAAGGACTGAGTGTGAGCATGGTGAATGACATAGTTGCTTTCTAACTCGCTAAAAAGACACTGTCCCGACTGTCCTCATGTCCCAACCGACCCCGCTCTCCCCTACCATTTAACCATATTTTATCCTTTTTGACTGACATGCATGTGTTTTTTTTTATTTATGTTGGTCCTTATGTCGATGTCCTTGGCCTGTTTGTTGTGTAATTTGTTGATGTATGCACTACATTTGTGTGCTTCTACTGTTTTATATGTACTGTAGGACATCCTTGTAAAAGAAAGCTTGCTCTCAATGGCCTTCCCTGTTTAAATAAAGGTTATAATAATAATAATAATTTACCACATCTGTACTGACCGTAACCACATCTTTCCCTAACCTTAAACATCCCATAATTTCCATGTGCCGACCCTAACCCTAGCTTTCAGACTCCATCTAGTTTTGACACTAAACAGACGTGTCATCACTTACTGCAGGGTTTCCCCCAGCCTAAAGAGAAGCCATTCTTCATGAGCACTAAGCCTCTGCCTGAGGAAACTTGAAGGCATCACTTAAAGGTGGCAAAATGACAATCTGACAGATGCCCTGTTTAGACTACCGGCCAGTATGCACTGATACACATTTCCTTAACAGGCAGAAGATACAGTTACTAATGGACCTCTGTCAGGTGACTGCTTTTGCAAAGACCAAGGAGATAGTTACCATGGAAACAGGCATAAATTAAACCCCTTAAACGAGCAGGGGGGTGTCCTTGTCCTTTATGCTCTACTTGTTTCCCCTCTAAAAGGTACAAAATTTATGACGGTCAAACAGAGGAAGTAACTTTTCAAGCAACATTTGACGTTTCGGGCTCGGGTAGTGTATAAAGATGCCAAGATTGACAAATTGAGACAACAGCCAGTGCAGACCTTGAGGAAAGCCTCAAACATGGCCCTGCACTCTCTGCCATTTTTCATCTCAACAAACACTGTGAGAGCTCAAGAGCCCTTTAGAAACCGCAACAGATAAAATAGGAAGTTTTGAGAATAGTGTAAATAGCTCTCATTATCAAGTCCATGCTCCCTGCCAAAAGGGCAAATAGTGCTTTGTGTGAGAGAAGAGAACATTGTTTACATGAAAGCTGTCAGCCGATGGTGTTAATCATCGCTCTGTAAGCAGCAGGATGTGCATGTTTGAATGTATCGAGGTGTTTTTACAACGTCGACACGGAGAGGAATCTGCTAACTGCTAACTTTCAGTAAGTACGATGGTGTATTAGGGCCATTGTATAGGTAAAAGAATAGGTAAATAAAAATGATGGAGCCGGGGGAAGGGTGTAATGTTTTGAGAAAATAATTCAGAGTTTTTGAGATTATAGTGGTAAATTTACGAGAAATAAAAATCACAAATTTACGAGAAATATTTAAATATTCTCTGAAATTATAAAGTCATAAATTTGTGGAAAAAAAATAAAAAATTGTGCAAAACCGTGGTAACGCCAGCCGCCACCTGGATTTCATTACTCCTAAGGTAGTGTTCTTATGGTAAGGATGGCAGGCTTGCAAAGTGAAGCGTAGTGGTTCTTTGACAGAAAAAAAACAAACACTTTCATGCTTAGTTGTTTCTGGCAAAACTTAAAAATCTCAGAGAATATTCTGGGTTTCTTTCTCGTTAATGTACTACTTTAATCTCAGAGAATATTCAGATATTTACGCATATATTTGCGAATTATTTCTCATAAATTTACCACTTTTGGAAATCCTGATCTTTTTTCTTAGAATATTAACCCCCTCCACGGCTCTGTCATTTTTTTTTTTTTACCTGCAATGGCCTTAATATGCCGTCATACAATTAATTTCATTTTCATTTAATTTCAAAATTTATTTCGAACATGTAAAATAAAAAAAAATAAAAATAAAAAAAGAGAATGATCATACAAACAAGTGGACAGCCAGAAAAAAGTAATATTTACATACAATGAAAAGCATAAGCAAAAGAAATTGTCAAACACTTGATGCCTTGGTTTACATATTCAAAAAGGTATGAGAAGAAGTACAAACTTATTTTATCCCACCCTTTCTCCGTAAGTCATTCATTGATAATTAACCAGCTTCCTTACTGAGCTAAACATATACTCTAATTAATTTTATCCGTCATATTCTGTCATACAGTACTATAAATTAATTAATTAATTACTGATATAATTATCCCTATCAAAATATAAATTCATTATCCATCAAGAATACCAATTCATTACTTATAAATGTATCTTAATAAAAATACAAATTCATTACTTACATATTTATCCTAATCATATTGACTAGTTGTTATCTTTTAGTATATGCGTATATTATTATTTATAACATACAATATGCACATGTAATACAATATGCAATATATATATATACAATACACAGCATCTGACCGTGCATATAAAATACAATATAAAATATGATGATTATACATTATTCTTATACACATACATATATATACACATACACAAACAGATATACAAATACATATACTGTATATATATATATATATATATATACACATATACATACACACCTACTGCATACTGCACATACACATACATACAACTACAAGACACTTTATAAAAAAGCAAGAGTCAAGTCAAGTCAAGAGAAGATTGTGATGCCATCAATTATGTTTTATTTTAGTTTTTATTCATGAATAATATCTAAATAATGGCCTATTCAGTTTAATTTGCATCATTAGTCCCTACATCTTTTGTGAATATTTCCTCAAAATATATATTGTTTCCAATTAATTTGTTTTCACATAAAGATTTTTAGAATCTTATGCCGAAAAGACACTTTTACATCAGCCCATTGTTATTTCTGACTAAAAACACACATATAGATTTGACCGTCTTACGGCATTTTTGAATTTGGAGTGAAGTACAAGCTTGTTTCAATTATAAGCTGAATTACATTTGAGTTTATTTAAAACATATATGAGGTTTCAAGTGCTGTACTATCCTGACTAGTAGAGCATTTATACTAAAATAATCATTTATCACTGATAAATAAAACAATCTCAGCATATTCTTACCAACAGGTCCTCTTGCTAGATTATATTTAGTACAAAATGACATCATTGAGGACATGATGAGGAGGATGAGATTGTTCAGCCTTGATGGAGTTGTGCGAGTTCTGGTTAATAATAATCATTAATGAATTAATAACAATCTCTGACTGGAGACCACTGAGGATTTAGATTTTGGTCACTTTGTAACAATATTGATGAATATCAAATCAGATGTTAAGAATGGGTTTAAAAATGGAAAATATTTTTTTTTTGCAAACTGAAAATAATCTTGATAGAACTTTAAACATTATATTAGAGCAAACAGCAGGGCTTCTTCCTCTGCTCATTGTCTTTAGAGCTGCTCACGTTGGGATTCAGCAGTTTGTATTCCTAACATACAAATTCTAGATGAGAGCAGAGTGAACTCCAGAGAAGTGAATCATTATCTTTTTAATCGTCTAAGAAATGTCAAGCTATACTTCTCGGTGTCCTTTGTCAGCTTTTTCATCGGCCTAAAAGACTTTAACTGTGAAAACAATATCACGGAGGGCAACCTCTGCTGGAGACACCGCCATGCAGAGCTGACCTGCACCTCCTCAAAAGTGGAACATGTATCTGGGCTACGGGGGGCTGCGGATACATGTGGAGACTACGTCAGCTGTCACTGATACCAGCATAGATTGATGATAGTAAAGACAACATAAAGGATGTTGAAGAAAGTCTCTCCTCCTGTATATTTTGTAACCATTTCCAGTGCAAACCTCCTCCTCACTGTGACCATTGATCCCTATTAATGAAAGAATGTTAACATATTCACTCTGGGTATAATGTAGAATAATGGACATTTGTATTTTGTGATTTATACTTTGGTGATATTTGCTTTTTATTTTTATATTCCGAGTAATCCTTAATTTTCTTTGTTTGCTGTCCAAATGCATGCATATATTGCTCCTATATAACACAGTGAGTTAAATGTGAACAAAAGTGGCAGAAGAATGTAAACTGCTTTTCTAATGGGTGGAATTCCCTCCAGATGTTTACCATATCACATTCTTTCAGCATTTTCCTTACATGTAATGTTTCTGGGTTTATCTTTTTGGTCAGGGTGGTGGAGTCTAAGATAGGTTGCGGTTGGAAATTCCAGTGTCCTCCACCAATGAGAATACCAGAAATGTCTGTGGCTATTATGTCAATTATTGTTTTGATAAACATCAATCATTTTTATTATTTGAAATAATCCAGATGAATAAAATGTGTTTCTAAATTCCAGAGTTTTCAATTTATCATGTTCAACACGTGAGAGGTAAGCTTCCTGCCAGAAGATTATGTATATGTTGACTTAGCTTAACTCTTTTGATTGGATTTTGTATCCCATTAGCATTACATGTAATTCTATACTCTTGTAACATTTATCCCAAAACATTTGTATGCTTACACTTGAACGTTTTGTACGACAACACAGAGCACACATTTAATAGAAATCACTTCTATAATCGTTTTTCATGAGGAAGGAAAACCTTCAGATCACAAAAAGCTTCTCCAGGTGCAAGTATAGAGAACAAAGTCTTCCTATTCAGTACGACCCCAAATCAAGAAACTAAATGCAAGCAGGGGCAAACACTGTAAACCTGACTGATCTGTAAATGTGTGGACCGAAACATATGCATATTTCCATTTAGTGTAGTCACTTATTTCAAACACAGTATAATGAGGATAAAATCAGGATATTTCTAGAAACTTGTCATTCAGAAATCCAGTGAAGCCACTAGAGACAAAAACAGTAGAAACATGCATCAATACAGCAACAACAACAAAAGATTAGCCCCCACTATTAGAAACCTGGATACTGTTAGAATAAAGTAAACCTCAAAACCGGGACCCTTAAGTGTACCCCACCTTCATGCACGTCGACCTGTATGCACTTATGCACACACTTAAAGCTGGAGTAGGCGAGATTGGAGCAAATATGATTATAAAAAGTTATTTTTATAAAACGGTTGCTATATCGTGACAGTAGTGCATGAAACAGGTAACCTGAAAAAAATCATGTGTCTCTGTTTCCTCCGGTGTCCTTGCTCCTGTGCTCCTAACGGCATCTGCAAGATTTCACAGACCGGAGGAAAACAAGCAGTCAGAGCTGATCTGAGGTCTGCTGTCTATGAGAGCCAGCTGTCAATCACTTGCGAACTCCGACCAAATGGTCAAACTAGGCAGCGCTGATCAAACATGAATATATATTATGTTACTGTCATGCCTATTTCTCGCCTCAAACGTTTTCAGAATCATCTTGTAGTGCACGGTTTAGCTGTAAAATGAGCCATTGTGAAATCTGTTGAAGGAACGCCAAGTTCCGGTCACATGACCGGAGCACAGCCAATAGGAACACTCTCTCCCCCTGAAATGACCTGTGATTGGTCAAAATCTGCCGTCACGGGCTAGATTTTCTAAAGCCTGAAAACAGAGCCATTAGGAGGAGCAGAAGTCTAGTTATCTCTCAGAACACTTGAATTACAATATGCTCAAAGGTTATTATGGAATCTTTGCCCAATGATGCCAAAAATATACTGCCTTCTGCAGCTTTAAGACATTTTCATCAAGATGAGGGACAATTATTTCAGCATTTAGCATACCTACCAAGCTCACGTTTCAACACCATGGACAGCACCTCAGCAGACAAATATCCACCAAACACACTTTATTTGAAAACAGTATAATAACACTATTAAACACAGAACACAAGGATTGCATGACTGAAATATAATTAATGATTGTCAGATACCTTTTAAAACTAAACACAAGGTATTTGTCATTGTGCACAAGCGCAGGCTGTTGGCTAAATGGCCGACTGTGACACATTCTCTGCCAGCTATTGTATATTGCTACCTGGCCGTCTTAATGTGATCTTTTATATTTCCACTGTGTGACAATCTACTCTTGTGTGTATGTGTGTGTGTGTGCAGAACGCAGCATTTTCATTGCTGGTTACTTTACAGAGGAAGGTGTAGGCTAAGCCTCCTCGGGCTCCTTAGAAAAGATTGACTTTCTCTTCGGCATGACAGCTAACTGTTAGCGCGCTGTCAGGTTCTGTCAGAAAGTGCAGGCGTCATAGCAACAGCCTTAACGACACATTGATTGATTGACAAAAATACAGACATATCAGTGTTGAATTCAGACGCGTGGTGCATTGTTTATGTTTTTATATTGATAATGAGTGAGACAGAACATGATAAATGTCTATGTAATCGTTGAAAACAAGTATAATATCATTATTATTATTTTTTCAATTGTGGACATTTGAGTGTTTCAAAGACATTTGTAGGTACACGGGTCACCCAGTTTGAAACTGGGACAATCCCGGACAAACTGGGACGGCTGGTCACCGTATTTTAGAATCATTTACACAATATAATATTATCAAAACTAGTGTGCATGTTTACATACTCTTTAGCTTTCAAATCATGACTTTAATTATCTCCGCCAAAATATTATGTATTCGGTTGTGTGGATACGTGCATGCATGAATGTGTGTGCGTCGCCGTGTCTGTCCATGGCTGATCTCACATACTACGCCCATCAGCCTAATATTTTGTGTGCTCATTTATGACTTTATGCTCAAGGACCTCTCATAGTTGCAGTGATTTACATATTTTATTGACTTTTATTATAGGCTATTTTCATTGACTGCTGACTGCTGGGCCGCAACTGCTTCACTTCGGACTCTTGTTTCCGCTATGGATTACGAATGGTTCCTCTCGTTGATTTGCACGCCTTGTAAGACAATTGTACGTTAGTATGTATAACTTTGTTAACAATCTTAACAAATGACAATCTGAACAGAGCGCTGACTACAACGGAACGCGTCTTCTCATGTTAGCCGTGTGTTTGGCACACGGCTAACAGAGCTAACAGCTAACAAAACTAGACAAACAGCAGGACTGATCGTTTCTGTTCAGAGGAGCCGGTGCAGACAGCTGCATAGAATAAAATGAAAGCGTATGAATCGAGTGAAAACCGCGTCTGATAAGCTTGCGGTAATTGTTTATTTTATTCATTCAATCAAACAGTACAGCAGTGGTCGTTGCGGACACACCTGGCAGAGATCTGCACAATGCACTTTTCTAGTTTGTTTTATTTGCTAACTCAATAGTTTTGTTATGAATTTAATCCCATACAATATCTTGTGATATCTGTGGTTGTTTCACTCTGAAGGTCTCACAACTAAAAATGTGTGTGAGTTCATCAGCTTTTCCTGTTTAATGGATACGTTTTCTCGGGGATAACAGATGACATGTTTTATTTCACAGTTACCGTGAAACATGATGACATTTTTTTAAATTTTTTTTACCAGCATTAGTGTAGAATGTCTTACAGCTAACAGTAGCCCCTCACTGGCTCCGCAGCTTTGTTCAGCAGCTTTGACTTGTCCCAGCTCGTGAATAAGCTTGCCCTCGGTAACAGTGAAGTCTGCTCCGAAGGAGAAAGCAGCCTTGGCCAGCTGCCCTCAGCCTTTCACATGGACATGTTGCGGTGATCCCTAACTGGAGGCAGCAGAGCAAGACACTGCATCTATTCAGCAGGGAGCCGGGCTTTTGATTTGGTTCACGGGGATCACTTCTAACTGCAGACAAGCATTAACACTGAGTGGGTCGTCATCTTTGACTTGATCAACCAATGATAGGGGAGCAGCGGCGCTCGGGCTTTAAAATGAGCTGAAGTAAAAAGGGTCTCTGTGCCACCAGCGCCCGGCTGAATCAAAATGTTGTCTTTTATTCCAAACCCATTAGCAACCTCCCGACACATGCTATAATAAAAATACACATTTATTTTGGTCAGAATGGGATGAAAACAGCACTTCAAAGCTCTTGGAGATTGAAGTAGCAATTTGGATGTTTCATTTTTTTTCCCCCTCTCTCATTGCATTGGTGTGGTTTCGGTCATGAGGAGACCTATTCACAAAGCCTGGGATTGTCCATTCAGAAAGACGATTCTTTAATGAAGAGATATCATTTCTCCTATTAATGTACAGACTCGTGTGGGTGTACTCCTGTGTGTGTGTGTCTGAAAGTAGGCTAATGGAGGTTCAGGCTGCTAGACTCTCATTATGAACTCATTTCACCAAAAAACAGCGCACACACACACACAAAAAAAACTTTTTTCAAAAGGAGAACTGTACTGTGTAACTTGTAGAAATGATTTTCACAAGTAAGAATCAATACTGAAATAATTTAGTCACACACGGGCAACATTGAAATAAGCA
This sequence comes from Sebastes fasciatus, assembly GCF_043250625.1. Taxonomy (NCBI): domain Eukaryota; kingdom Metazoa; phylum Chordata; class Actinopteri; order Perciformes; family Sebastidae; genus Sebastes; species Sebastes fasciatus. The sequence goes on from NC_133800.1 coordinate 9,182,356, forward strand.
AAAATACAACACATTCTCACTGCCAACTCGTCAAATACCGCCGTTTGGTCAGTGCCCAGTACACGGGGTGGCCCTCTTGCGTTACTTTTGGACGTGTCAGGAACAGCGTGTCAATATACGCTTGTTACATACAGTACATAGTGTCCTTTCAAAATAAACTTCAAAATAACCGTTTTCACAAGACCCCTCTGCCTCGCCCTGTCGGGGTTTATTTCACAACAATTACCAGTACTAGACCCCAAATCTCCAAATTCCCACCACGTTAAAACATATTTAAAGGTACGGTGTGTAGGATCTGGCGGCATCTAGTGGTGAAGATGTGGGTTGCAACCACCTGAAACTTAAGAACTACGGTGGCCAATGCGAAAATGCGAATGGCCCCATCTAGAGCCAGTTGACGTAGGTCATTTGGAGAGCAGCAGAGCCAGTGCGTAGAGTGTGTGTGTTCTTGGGACGTGACCTTGGCACACGGTAGAAGTTTCAGTTGGTTGCAATCTACAATCTCACCGATAGATGTCACCAATTCCTACACACTGCACCTTTCGCTAATCTGAATCGTCAGCTTTTTTGGTCCCAATGTAGGCTATTATCCATCTAATAAGACACTGATCTGTGCTCTCACATGTTCGGTCAAATGTGTTTTGAATTTGGCTGAAAACCCGGAGAAAGGTCTGTAAGTAACCTCCTTCCTATTTCCTTCTTTAGTGTGTTTTCATGGAATTTACTTTACTGATCATCAGTTATTTCTTTATTGTAACAGCAATACTTGATGGAAGCAATGTGTACTGCATCCCTGGGTAGAACATGACAATTGCCCCAAAATTTGGAGTTGGAGGTTTTCCCCTACCAGCAGCTGTATGCATGTGTGGATCTCCTTGGAGCCGCAGTTCTAGTGCACTGCTAGTGCATACCTTTGAGTCCTGGTGTAAAGCCATTTTAACAGCATCAGGGTGATGTTAGCGTATGTAGCTTCAAATCCCAGTGGGTCTAATTCAACACTTGTTTGTGGCACGGTGGCACCTGGAGACCAGCAGTCTGATGTCTGACATGCTGTTGCCCATGGCTGCTTTCCAGCTCAGCATCAATCGGGGATCAGCAGCCGTGTAAAACAGGCCCACGCGACCTGAAACTTTAATGCCGACACAAAGGCTACCGGGATCTTACTCATCCCCCCATCCTGATGTGCTGAGGGACTTCCTCCACGTCGGTAACAGTAATCAGCATCCCCAGACCTGTGTGATACAAGTCGTGGGTGGGGGTTGGGGGTGGGTCCCACCTTAGCCTTCATCAGAGGGACATGGTAATGAACACATGGGATTAATTTTCAAATGTCGCAACAAGTAATCATGTGAGGGGTGTATTCAATGTTACCACCTCCCTCATCCCCCCCACACACACACACGGCGCTCATGCTGCACACACACCCTGCTCCTAGCTTCTGCCTGACTTCCTCCACCACACCACCGGCACTCTGCGAGCAGCATGCAGTTAATTATTGAGCACCTGAAGAGCAGCACAGCTCTCAGCCTGCTGCTGTCTGGGTTGTTTAAAATAGCTCTCCACGCAGCACACACTGTGCCGTGTGCAGCTCCACGGCACTGTTTACACCAAATCACATATGATGCTGCATTTTCACCATATGTCACTCGCTGTTCTTTGTCGGCCAGAGTAGAAGCAGCCGCTTCTATTCAACTCGCATCCATACTAATAACAGCAATTATCAACATCATAATTCGCAACTCAGATGAAATATCAAATCACAAATCCCTTTTCAGCATTTTCACTCTATGCATGCCAAAGTAAGTGGAGTATAATGAAAGATTACCATGACACGTGCGTTATGTGTTGCTGGACATTTGTTTTGAAAGTGTACTAAAAATATGTTGTTGAAAGTCGTGCTGAGCGCCACGAAAAAAGGGAATTTATGTCTATGTACACGAATCAAATAGATTAAATTTCGTGACTATTTCACGAACTGCCGTGAGACTGTGTTGATTTATTTTATCTGCACTCATTTTTCTTCAGTATGGATAAGCATTTTCAAAGCATAGTGCCAACTGGTCAGTATAGAGGTCACTGGCAGTGTCGGACACCAGGTCCATAAAGGAAGAAATGATCAGTGTGACAGTGTTTAAGCTGGTATCGACTCTGTTCTGACCGTACCCTGCAGATACTTCACTATCACTACGATAATTAGCTCATTTTTGCTAGTAATTCATGGTCGTCCAACACAGGACTCAGCTTTATACTTCAAAAACAGGCTGAGGGCCACTGTTTGGGATAAACAGCCATGGAGCCTGATCAATAACATCACCATTCTCATATTCTCCTTCATGTATTATAGAGAGAACCATAAGAAACTGTTAAATGGTGTCCAACATGTCATGTCTTTGAGCTCCTCTTGATGATGCTGCACAACAACACCAACAAAGAAGAAACAACATATGTATTTCAACTCACAGATTTTCTTATTAGATATATTTGTTTTCCAAAACATCAAATTTGATAGTAGTGAGTTAAAAAATAAATAAATAAATAAATAAATAAATATAGTTTTTAGGGAAACTTTCTGGATAAACACAGATTAAAAAAATAAAACATGAAATTTTGATGAATAATATAATTAATTAAAAAAAATCTTTTACTATTCACTATGAATCAGAGCATGACAGATGTATTATGCTGTTTATTTACACCAATATTTGACTGTTTATAGCTAACCAATAAAGCTGGAAATATGCTTATTCAAAGATACATGTATATTTCTCTGCAAACTTTTGCAGAAAAGGGTATTATGGGAAATCTGTACAACATGTCGTGCAGACTTGCGCTTCAGGCATGCTGATTGGTTGATTCAACTCCTGTTGAGAGGTTGGTCCAAAAAAAACAACACAAAACTTAATCCAGCTTTACCCCTTTGTTTCCCATCTTCATTTATTGCGGAATAAAACAAAAAAAAAAATAACTGCAAAATTCCAAACAAACACAGGACTTTCACCCAGGAGGCCGCTGTTCGTGTCCCGTGTGAAACCAAAAGTCAATGTTGACTTGTTACGGTAAGAAAGTCCGCCAAGTGCGGTTGTTATTTATTTACTGTAGTTCAGCCCGGTCTCACCAAATGGTGCATGACTTGACAATTTGTAAGTAATTTCATGTGAAAAAACAACTGTTTTTGCTTTTCATGTGTCAATTGAATATGCTACGCTTAGAGCTAGTGACGTGGAATAAAATGTGAGAATGAATGCTAATTGTGGATGGGTCAAACAAACACAGATCTTTCAACCAGGAGACCGGTGTTCGTGTCCCAAGTGAAGTTATTGATGTTTGTGACGTGTTTTCCGTACTTATGTTATGTTGTTTACGCACATATTTGATGTAGTTTACGTTCCTATTTAAACCCATCCATGATGTTTTTTTCCTAAACCTACCTAAGTGGTTTTGTTGCCTAACCATAACAACGACGTGGTGTTAAATGACACGCAAAAAGCCATTTCACAACGTTGACCCCGGGCCATGAAATTACATGCTTAAAATGTTGTGCTATTTGTACAGCTTCCCATCCATGAGATCAGGTTGGGTAGTTATACGTTATTATTTTAACACAAATCATAATCTTTTCTCTGACCTTAACTAAGTAGTTTTGTTGCCTATAACCAAAAAGTTTCCCTAGGTTACCCATGTGGCATTGTTTGTTTCTGCAAGCGTGATACGAGGCTGATATGGAACGTATTTATGAAACATATTTTCCCCGTGGTTTGCAGAAACGTACAATGCAAAAAAAAATTTTTTCTGATGGGTTGGCTAACCAGACAATGAATATGATGTATAGAGGTCCAGGACAGCAGTGTGTGTGTTCGCTGCATGCTCTTTTGTGTTTTCTTATTTGTTTCCAGGATCATCTGTGTACAAGCGTGTGTGTGTGTGTGTTTGTGTGTTTGCCTCTGAGGGCGGTGCTGTCTGTCTCATGTTTTAACTAGATATGACACCCAGTCTATTCCAATCAGTGTTTTCATGAGCTACTCTACTGAGATCTGAGCAGATGCCTCATGCAACACGATTCTGCTTTTGATTTGCATATGTGTGTATATATATATATATATATAGTGATAAAAGGACAGCATCATGCATGCAGCCTCCAAAAGGAAAGAGGATCTTTAATGTTGCATTTAGAGTAAATCAGGCAGGCAGAGAAACAGACAGACGCTCCCCAGTGACCTGAATGGGGAGTCACGAGAGAATACCCATATGAGCTGCTCTCCGCTAAATGCACTCTCATATTAATATTTTATAACCACCCATAATGCTGCTGGAGAAAAGAAAAAAAAGAAAAGAGGAGAGATCCAGAAAGAGGAGGAGGAGACATACATCAATTTGCCCAAGGTCCTCACTCCAGGAACTTGAAATAGAGGGATATTTTGCCATTAGATGAAATAGTTCATTGTGCCGGCTTCTCGGGAGCATATAAACCACCACTCCACCCTCTCTCTCTCTCTTTCTCTCACTCACACAATGCAGAGACATGCATTATCTGCCACGGCTCAATGAGGAGCCGAGCCACACCTTGGTGTGAGAAGGAAAACACTGGGCTGCTCATCAGAACACAGGAAAGTCATGGTTCAAACTCCTTCTACGTTGTGTATTCACATGATCGAGGGATAAATCATTTGTGATGCTGACATAAAATGCTTTGTTTCACGATCAGGAAATATTTCTCTTACAATCTCAACACACCTGTGTATGTGTTTTCTTGTGCTCATTAGTTAAAAAAATATTCTGAAGTGGTAATCATCACAGATCATGACTGCAGGCTGCTCACATTAAAACACCGTCAGATGTAACAGGCTATTGCAGCTGTCCTTGTGACATTTCTATAATATTTCTATATAATACTCCTATGAAAACTGATAGTGCTCTTGTGGCCATTATGACTCCAGGAGTTACACAGCTGTCAAGATGTCATGAATACTTTTGTATGCTTTTTTTTTTTTCTTATATAACAGTAGGAACATCATCTACACACTCAGAATACTCACTGAAGTAAAGAATTAAGAAACAAATATTGCTGTGTGTGGATGATTAAGTATTTTTGCATGAAGAGTACATCTCCAACTCCACAGTTGACAAACTGGGTTTACAGTGTAATGACCAAATGAGACATACGGCCCTGCCCAACCCTGTCTTCTAAAAATATCATTTTATGTCCTAATAAAAGATTTTTTTTATTTCAAAGCACAATACATAAGTTTAAAGGGGACATATCACGCTCATACCTGTATTTTGGGTTTCTAGTAGAACATGTTTACATGTTTTTATGTTAAAAAAACATTATTTTTTTAAAATATGGTGCACCTTTGCAAAGGTATAGTTCTCAAGCTGTGGGTGATATATTCTAATGAGTCTGTATGTGACATCGGAAGGGGAGCTAAATCAGAATGGCTTGTTTAATCACATGTTTTCTGATCTACAGTAGACAGCTCACTAAAAACTGACTGGGTTGTCTTATTTCACAGTTTGTGGGTTGGTAGACGCTCCAGATACCCAGATGTATTTTTGTAGTTTTTCATGATATCTCCCCTTTAAGCTACTAAAACACATTAGGTTATGTGAAGTTCAGGGTTAAACAAAGAAAATTCTAATTTAATTAAAATTATTATAAAAGTAAACATATCCCTTATCGAGTCAGAGCTGACTTTTTTTTTTTTTTTAATCAAAACTCCAACTACTCCTACTCCTCTATGCATGAGTGCCTGGAGTTTGCTCTTTTGCACGTGTCTGACTCTGTCAATGTTAAATCAAGACCATCTTATTTCCCCAAAGCTTAAACAAATGCTTTGAGTTGCCTAAAAAGAACTTTTGAAAAGAAAATTTTGATTTCACTTTAATCAGAGCGGACACTGAATCAACACATTGACAGTGAACAATTTGCAGACATGTGAAAATGATTATGTTAAGGGGAGATACCCCGGGTGAATAGGGTAAAACAAATGTAACTATATAGATATCACCGTGAAACGTCCCCAGTTGATTACTGACATTAAGACAATTCTTTTTTTGTATTTCAAGTTGAAATATGTAAATGAACATTATCTTATTACATATGTACTGATTTGCAAACATTTTCCAGAACAAAAATCTGAACATTGGATAAAGCCAGGTTCAAAATTCTTGTTTCATTTTGCTGACAAATTAAAGTGGAAATATATTTGTATCACTCCATAGATCAGAAAATAGCTACTGTCAACAGCCTTTAAACAAACAAAAAAAAAATCACCATGTTTTTATGAATAAAATGTTCTGTAAATCAGGCTATGAATGATATATGAACAAACCCCACTGTAAAAACCTCCAGTATATATATATATATATATATACATACATATAAGTGCTGCTGAAGTGGAGATTTGTGGCTCAGAGTCTAAGAGAAAAATCTCATTTTGAGAAAACGGCCTTTAAAGATATGGATTGTGAAATTCTATACATTTGAAAGACACTACAGGGTAATTAATAACTAATAAATATCACCATAAAACCTCCCCAGTTGATTACTGACATTAAGACAATTATTTTTTGTATTAAAAGTTTACTTAAATGTTATGATTAAATATGCAAATGATATGAAAATTGATAAATGTGTTATGTTCCTTTATTAATGTATGTCAAATTAGAAATAAGCATATTTTCAGGAGACAGGGTTACCCATTGATATCCCTGTCAACAGTTACTTAAATCTATTATATTCATTATTATTATGATAATGATAATTCAGTGTCAGTGACACTGCACTTCAAACCAAGGGCACCACTTTTTATTTTAGCTAAGCCCTAGCTCTGTCACCTGCATCTGAATGTTGGAATAAGCAATAGTAATAAAAGCCAGTATATTAATTACGGTAATAATGGTTATTATTATTATTATTATAGCAACTGCTAATGCTAAAAAAGAATGCTTGAAAAGATCCAGGCCAACTAAAGGAAACCAAAGTGTCTGGTCCTCTCAGTGTGTTGGCCCTCCATCCATCACCTTTCTGGATAGTTACTTTTACACATGTTTCATGTGAAATTCATTAGCATATCGTTGACGGTGACCGTAATTGTTTAATGAGTCGTTAATAAGTAACACAGTAATTAGCATCAGTGGCATAATTATGTGTAGTGGGTACGGCATTTTTGTTTGGAATAATTATCACCATTGACAGCCTTTTCCACCAACAAGCAGAACCCTGAGAGGGCGGTGGAGGGTGTACACAAACTGCTGATGGAAACACAAACAACACACTCCATCTGCAAAGCAACATGACTAAACATATCACACAAATAAAACAGCAATCACAAACATGCTGAGCCCAGTTCAGCGTCACGAGTCCCGACCCAGCAGCCTCCCCCCTTTGCTGACTACTTTCACCAGAACCAAACATTTTTTTCTTTTTTTCTTTATAATTTTCTCTTTCATTCTAGGATTGCATTTTTTTCTGTACAATTTATTAATCATTTAAATATAGCGACAACAAAAAATATCCTCAGTTCTATTATGTTATGCATGCATTTAAAAATTTAGTCAGTATGAAAAATATCAGCCTTTACAGTAAAATACTGACTCCATGTCACTTTAGATTATAGGGTGTAAACTGCTCCTAAACCCATCATATTTCCCTAATAAATTGAAAAATATGTATGTCCATGTATGTTTCGTATATTTTCGGTGGCTCTTGTGATTTTCTGTATTTCAAAATTAACACATATTGCTTTTCCAGTGTTGTAGTACTGGAGGATTTCTAGATTTCTACTGGAGTAGATGCTTTCTTCAGTTCTGTTTTAATATATGTAATGGCATTACATTTACATGTGATATGCACAATTAAGGAAAGACAATAATCTTATGAATTCAGATACAAAATGTATAAAATTTGTCATCGCCTGAACTCATTTGGAAATGGTATGTATTTGAGATCTACACTGCTTATAACGCAACATTTTGAAGCTATTATGATTATCATATTTGGTATATGGTTTTAATTTTCTTTCTGATTAATTTATTGGATTTAAATTGTTTTTCTGTTGTAAACACCTTTTAGCCTATCAATCACTTCTTACTAATATGTTCAATGTCATATATTGTTTTGGGTATAATTTTTGCATTATATGTCCTTTCCTGTCTGTTTAGTGATGGACATCTTTCATTGTGAATTGGGACCTGCTAATCCTGGTAGTGCACCTTTTATACCCTACTTATGTGTTTTATTTTTTATTTTTATTTAATTTATTTATGTCTTACATGTGTATGTATGTATGTAATCTGACAATGTATGATATTTTATTATGTATCTCACTGTGTAAACCTGAAAGACCACATGAATGAATCGTAAAAAAATATTCTGGTATTGCACTTGGCTCCATATAAATAAAAGATGATAAGTATATTTTGACCATATGGGATGAGAGAAAGAAAAAAAAATTTTTTTTATTTGCCATGTGATCATATTGAAAACATTAACTTAGATTTAGTTGGTGTCTAGTGTTGAGCAAATCTACCTGTACGCAAGTATCTATGTGCACTCAAACATATGCATAGCCCCACGGATAATAAACATGCATTCAATGGATTATAATTGTTGTCCACTGTAGTCTGTGCATTAAAGGGCCTGTTCATAAATTTGCGACTAATGAGCATTGCAGCAGCTTGTGTTTTGGTGGTGGGGCTACTATTTTCTTTTGTCCTAATGACTGTGCCTTTAAAGAGACTGGAAGCAGCCTTGTGTTCACAATGATGAAGCAAATGTAGCTGAAAACATTGGGTGGGTGGGTGAGGGGGAATAAATGTGATAGAAGCCCTGCGTAGCCTGGTTTATTTCAATGGGCCTGCGGCTCTGTGAATGTGAAATTTATTGACTGTCCACAAAAGCATTTCTTGGAAAATAAAAAAAAGACATTTAGTGAAGGAAGGCCCTACTGTAGACGCATGAATACAAACACCAGGATGTTGGCTGAGCAGACAAAGACATTGGAAACATTCTATAAAACCCACAGCACTTCAGCTCAGTCTGTCTGCTATCTGCCTCCTCTCCTTTGAAACACAATTATGTGACCATTGGCAAACACCGGCGCCAAACACAGCCATTTTTCCCTCCTTGCCACCAGATGGTTCCATTGAGAATAGATGCACGGCCACTGTTTGTCTTCTACTTAGAGCTGTGGTCGTAATGGAGTTGCTAATGATTATAAAACACCTGCTCTGAAAATAAAACAAACAGAAACACTGGCCAGAGCCGAGAGCTAAATACCTATGTGATCAGGTTGAAAAGGTGCTGGGCTCGTGCTCGGCTGGTACTTATCCAGGGACACAAACCCTCAGCAGATGTCCCACCTATAGAGGTAAGAGGCTGCAACCTCATCCACAAAAAAAAAAAAAAGCAGACGCACGCGTATCCTCGCAGTCAGTCTCCATAATAGCTAATTGGCTGTTTGCTCAATGGAGAGAAAGGCTTGTTTCCACAAAGGGGTCATGTCTGTGATGGTCTGTGGTCTCTTCGGATGCCAGGCTATAGGGTTTCATGTGGTTTGGAGGTTATCAGTGCCCCCAAAGCTGCCTTACAATGGAGATGTTTGTACAGTGGTATGACAAGCGCGAGACGGCTGTCGTGAGGGGACACGACTTGTAACAACAAGCAGGAGGGCTGAGCAATAAAAAGTGACGTGTTGCAACCAACGACGGTTTCATATTCAGCGATCTAGTTGTTGTTTTTATAATGTTGCGTTAATCTTTGCAACATGGTCTCATAGCCAGCGAATTCTCATTTCAAACTATGTCAATTCCATTTAGTTCACGTAATAAGTGAAGAGTTTATAGCCGCGTTGTCGAAGAGGCTCCAAGCCATTTGCAATTGTGATCGGATGCAAAACATACACAATTCCACCTATAACATAATCTATTCAATTACACATGTGAATGTAACTGCAATTTCTATGGTCAAAAAAATACTAATTATCATATAAAATATATAGTTTAAAGGCACAATCCATAATTCAGAAAGTAAAGTAAAAAGTTTGGCCCCAGCACCTGAAACCTACGTCCAGTCCCAAATTAATTAAGAGCTTTTTTTTTTATACACAAGGCAATGACACAAGGTAAACACCAAATATATAAATACATTAAGAAAAATTATTGTTGATACTGTAACAGAGTAACAACACCGAGCTGAAAGGAATATTTCACTGAAGTTTCTGTTGCGCCTGTGACGCCCTTCGGTGATGTCACAGTGTGCAGACACAACCTGGAGAACACCTCTGCACCACCGCAGCAAGATGGGAGCAAAAACAATATCAGATTTTCACTACAGGTTTATTGTGGCTCAAAGAATTCACGATAACGATATTATCGCAATATCTATAGAATTTTTTAAAACTTTGTTAACTGTGCGTTTCTGGCAAATGAATGACTCAAGACAAAAGTGTGGGGAGATGAAGACAGCGTCTGTAACTTATAACTGTACGTATAAAATGATTTAAGAGGCGCTGGATTATTTACACAATATTATCATATGTGTATTATTAACATAATATCAATATTTCATTTTTTAAATATCACAATTATCATTAATACCGGTATATCACAACCCCTATTAAGTTAAGATATTAAGTTGCTCTTATAGGTTGTTTACATTAGTAATGATAATAGTTATTTTCAGTTATGATTAAAAAAAGAAACACACACATTGCTCGTTCTCTATGTGTAACTCTTCAGTTCAGGTCTATACACATTAACCTTACATGTAAATAAAATAAAAATCTAGATCATATCCCTGTTCATATTGTGCACTTATTTAACAAATATCCCCCAAAAAATGACAAAAAACTTGTGTTTTTATATCAAAATCCAATCATCTTTTCTTCCTGTGAAACAAAATATGAAGTGTGCTTACGTAAGCTAGTACCAACCAATTTCAACGAATAATATCATGACATCCATCGATCTGCAACTTTTAGCAACAATATTCTAAGCCTGCCCACTTTTACTTTTTACTTCTACTACTGCTACTTTTACTTATTCTAATATACTTATTATAACAAACTATGCAGTCCACTCTTTGTCACACATATCAGATAAAAAACTTGCAATTATTTATTATTATTAACCAAAATTATGAGTTATTCTTTAAATCATTTCACAGATGTTTTAGTTGATTCATATATTCTGTATAAAATACTTATTTATTTCATATTATCTTGTTTATTAATTTACATTTCAAAGGTTAATTCAATCATTGTTAACACAGTGGAGGAGTCTGGACTTATGATTTCTAAAAACCTGGCCCTGGCTGCACTTGATTATGTACAGTACGTACATTATGATATGATTTAGAGTTATTGGTAAATTCTCACCAGCGCTAACTAGATGAATGAATGAAGATCAATATGCCACCATTTAAAATCATCAGTACATGACATTTATTTCTCAGAAAAGAAAAGAGGAAACACATTCCCTTTGAATATCTTTTGTGGCTGAAAACAAAGCCTCCCCGGTGTCTGTAACCATGAAACATACAGATTAACAGGCAGCAAATCTGCATGCGGGTGGGGGGTGAGGTGGTTGCTGGAGCTTCCCCTCCCCTCTGGTCTTCAACATCTCAATCACGTCTCCCGGGCCCCGCCCCTTTGTATTAGCCCCCAGAAAGTGATGGACATCCTTTCACTGGCTGCCTGACCTCTAGTAATCCTGTTTCACAGACCAGCTCCCTGCTGAAGCCAACACAATGGCAGGCGCTCAGCCTCCTCCCAGTCGATATTCCGACAGACTTGATCGAGCAAATTAGTATCCTTTGGTAAGGGCATGACCAAAGACCTTTTCAACACCCTACGAGAATCAATAAAGACCAGTGAACAGCATGTTTCTTTCTTTTTTGTCCTTTTACTTCCCTCCCTTGCCACTGTGTGTGACTTCTATCCAGGGTTCAAGCTCCTGTGTGTGTTTCCTACAAAACTGCCTCCGCTGCTGGGTGGAGATCAAAGGTTACAATTGCTGCCGATCGGTGTGTAATCAAGATTTCACCCCTGCTTGTGGTAAAAGAGTTGTTACATGATGTATGCCTGAGGCTGGTGAATGGCCAAACAAAGAAAAGAAAAGAAAAGAATGAAATGAGAGGTGAAATTAGAGATGTCTTGAGGACCGGTAACTGCAGAATATACTGTGCATATGCTTTTTATTTGAAGTTTCTATAAGTCTGGGGATTTTTTAAAAATTATTATTATAAAAGGTGAAATCCTGCAATAAATTGATCCTTCAGGGAATTGAATGCATATAGTGTATCTAAAGCCTGATATACATTCTTCCTCTGTGCCATAAAGCTGCATTGTTGTTAAAACACATCAATGAGCCACACTGTTGCACTTTATTTTGACTCCTGCTGCCCCTCTCAATAGCACCAAATGGGGATTAATCCGCTGCTGATAATAATCCCCAACAAATGCACTATTTCCTCCAGTTTTAGCTTTAACTATACAGTGACCAGCTGTTTTAATGAATTACTGAGCCTTTTTATTTTTTATTAAGCTATAACTGGATTTGTTGACAATAATAAAAATAAAACATTTACCAGTTGAGAAAGGGAGTACAAAACATAAATTGAAGTCATTTTAAACACTGTTTTCTAAATAATAATAATAATAATAATAATAATAATAATAATAATAATAATAATAATAATAATAATAATAGAAAATAATCATTATACTGTAGAACAGGGGTCTTCAATGTTTTTCAGTCCAAGGACCTCTTAGCTGAAAGAGAGACAGAGCAGGGACCCCTATGCTACTACATATGTTTAAAATTGAGTTGCATATGAGACTGGGCCGACACAAACTTATCTAAATATGGTGCATTATACAACACAAACTATTAAAATAATAAAACGTAGCTACTAGTTCGCCGTGGATAGGTGTCACACAGGGATTTAGCATTAGTTAACTCTCATGACTGCACAATAATTCATGGGTAGATTATCATCAAAATTGTGGAAATTATTATTATTATTTTTTAAACGAATGTGCTGATTTACAGATCCATGCTGTAGAACATGTGCATTGCCTATTCTTTAAAATGTCACTGATTTAAAGTTTAAGATAATTTAAATGGCCAATGTATAATGTGTATTCTTTGTCTGTGTTCATGTGTTCCTATGCACACGCACATACAGTATATGCATTATATTTTGATACATATGCATTGTTCAAGTGCACTTTGGTATCTGTATATGTATATATACAGTATGATACATGTACATATACATACTGTACATGGAGTCTATCTTGTGTGTATAAGTATGCAAGTATTTCCATTCTTGTAGTATCAATCAAATACACATATAGAAGTCTGTCTCACTCACACACTGTGGTTTGAATTTAAATAAAGATATTATGAAAGGACAGAGAGGTGTCATAATGTCAAGCAGTATTTGTGTTGAGTTATTATTACTCTTTTTTGTGAACTCAAAGACTAAAATAAAGACCAAGATCTAAATAAATCTAAATATTTTTCAGATAATCAAACGATCAAATACAGTGTGATGTTCCTCCAGTCGTTCATGAATTAAATTCCAAGTTGTTTCAGGTGGAAACAAAACCAATGAGGTGGCTTTCCCTTCTTTTTCTGTTTACATATATAAAAGTGATGTCTTTGTAATGACACAGTACTAAAATCCTTTCTCAATATACTGTAATTGCTGTGTCAAGCTTCCACTATGAGGTTTTATAACATTATAGAACTCATTATTTCTATCAGGATTTTTCTGGCTTCATTATAGACAAAGCTGGAAAGCCATCTTACTCTGGCCCAAGGCCTATGGAAAGGAGGCTGGGTCACGCGTCATCAACGCATCATATCTTTGGGGGTAGAACACATGCGCAGTAAAATCTGCCTGCACTCGCCCAAATTGAGCCAATCACAACCCACGACTGCAGCTTCAGTTACACTGCGCATGTGTTATACCCCATACCCAAGACCCATGTCCGCCCGTGACCCAGCCTCCTTTCCATAGGCCTTGCTCTGGCCCTTATACACTGTGAAAGGAACGGCCATTTTCAAAACATTGATATTATTCTGGAGGCTATATAACATGTTGGAAAAATACTGCAACTTGCTCGTGTATGTGCATATTGCGAGGGCGCGCTGGAAAACCACAAAGTGGCAACGTCATCACGGCAAACAGTAACTGCCTGTCAGTGGCCATATGAATCTAGTAAAGTAGTTATAGTTAAATGCAAGTGTAATAAAGTAATCCATGACATGGTTTCAGCGCATGTTGCAACAGGCACGGCATATCGGTAGCTAGCTAGTTGGATAGTAAAATAAATTTAGCTCTAGCTATTTCCATAAATACAGTACTAGACTTTTGTTGACCACGTATAGCACGGTTATACGAATAATCTGAGATGCCTTACTGGTGTTCTGTTCCTCACTATGGAAACTACAAGCTAGCTGCTGCCCAAATCCTGTCATGGATCTCTCCGTTCCAGTGGACACGTAGCACTTGAGTTTGGGCCTTGAGATTGACACATGTGCTGTAAGTTATTAATAACTAACTCGGAACGCTGCTTTGCCACTTTTTGACCGGCCCGCCTGAACCCACAATATTTTCTAGTAAGCTCACCCGAACCCGCCCGACCCGGTCCCGCGGGTTGGGGCTGTATGGGACAAATAAACTACATGATTAAAGGTCTTTTACTTTTATTTTTTTATTAAATGTCCCACACAACCATTGAGTTTTCATATTCAGACTTGTGAAACAGGCTATATACTTGTAGAAATAATTAAAGATTCATGATTTTTCTTTTACAGTACATCAGGATGTATTTAGTTTTATTAAATGCTCCACACAAACATTGAGTTGTTATGTTCAGGCCTTCGTTGTGAGCTGGCTGTAAGGTAGCCAACTTGTTAACATGCAATAAGAATGCATTATTTTGCTTGACTAAATGCTGGACATCTTTTTTGTACACTTTATTAGGGCCTAAATTGTGGACCAAATTGTAGGCTATGTGAGAAGGTCATATGGGACATGCAACAATATAATCAAAGACATTATTAGTATTTTTTTTATTAATAAAAGCATGTCAATAAACTCCTCATTTCCCCTTTGTGGTTCTTAGTCAAATTGAGATTGACACTACTGTTTTAGACACAATAAATAGTCTGTCAAACTATTTATTCAGCCAACAGTAATTATTATTTAGTGTATTGCTAATTAACTGTAATATTAAAAAAATGAAATATTGATATCATGTTAATAAAACACACATATGATAATATTGTGTAAATAATCCAACACCTCTTAAATCATTTTACATGTACAGTTATGGTTACAGACTCTCTCTCCACCTCCCTACACTTTTTTTTTGAGTGTAATTCATTTGCCAGAAAAAAAGAGTC
Organism: Sebastes fasciatus; assembly: GCF_043250625.1. NCBI lineage: Eukaryota > Metazoa > Chordata > Actinopteri > Perciformes > Sebastidae > Sebastes > Sebastes fasciatus. The sequence goes on from NC_133800.1 coordinate 9,197,773, forward strand.
AAAATACACAATAAACAAAGTTAAAGATGATTTTGACTGATTGGCATTGTTTTTTATTTTTATTTTCTATAGATCTTGCAATAATATCATTATCGTGAATTCTTTTGGCAACGATAGCTGTGTTGTGAAAATCTGATATCCGCCCTATTACTAATCATGTAAACCTTAAAAATTGCAAACTGTTTTTATATTGTCAATATTTGCCAAATGACCAAACACGTGTATGATAATTAAAATCCAACAAAATGCTAATGTGACCTGATAGCAGTCAAGTTTGTTGGCATTTATAGTTGTTGTCATCATTTAGCATTCATCAACAAAAACAAGAATAGATCACACGCTGCATGAAAACATGAACTGAAATGAGCCGCATAAACTGACATAGGCAAATTAATCGCATCACTACAGTAAGAAGTTCTTAGAGCATAGACAGATCTACCAGGTGAGAGCTGATTGTTTCACTTTCCCTGCAGCCTACAACAACAACAGCAACAAAAAACTAGTTCCACTTGAAAATGATGTGATTTCCTGCTATTGTGTTAATGTGCCTGTGTTACATATGTAGCACACACACTGTCCTCTGTGTGGGCTAATCCATTTCACACCCAACTTTTTATGGACAAATCTAACCCTGCGTAAATTAACTGTGCCTGATGTAAATTATCATTATTATCATTTATAAATTCTGCTTATCACCACCGTTTTCCTTGGCAGGGACGCGTCTCTCTGCCATTTTAAGTAACATTAATTACATCGAGCCTATGTAACCAACACAACCTCTTCAGCATTACCACCGAGCTATAATTGTACATTTTTAAGTGTAGTGCATGCATAATTTTACTCCGTGTGGTAAATAGCACTCTATCAGTGAAGCCACAGCTGTTGTTGCAAAAAATGTTCCAGCGTTAATTAACACTCTGAACCAGTCAACATGCATCGGTTATCGTGTGCAGACAAAAGGTCTTCAGCATTTTATGAGAGAGATGGTGAGGTGATACAATGCAGCAAAGACCAAAACATGTTTCTGATGGTGTTTCAGCACAAAGATTTTCATTGTTGACATAAAACAGAGATAGGAAAAGAGAGACAGGTGTCATAGTGTAGTTTTGGTGCTGTTGAATCAAATATTCATCAGAAATGTGACTGACCTCTATAAATAATATATCTTCAAACGGCAGCACGAATCATACATTGTGTGATGTTCTGCTTGTTTGTGAGTCAAAGTCCAAATCATCATCATTTCATGTGGGAAAAAAATACTTTCATGTTTTAATATGCAAGTGATATTTTTCCATTTTAAATGACCCTATGGCTGCTTTTACATTTTAAAGTCCTGTGTATATATATATATCTATATATATATAGATATATAGATATATATATCTATATATATATATTAGGGCTGTCAAAGTTAACACGACAATAACGTGTTAACGCAAATTTGTGTTAACACGTTATATACTGTGTATGTATTTAGAGTCCACACTATTTCCTGGATTTGCACTGAATGTTTCCATTGGATGCAAATTGAGCACTGCAGAATTGACCACTGTGAACATAATTGTTAGGACACTGGAATGTCAATGGTCTGCAATAATACAAAAAAACAAAGATCTTTCAATATGAGCAAAAACATACACTTTTCTTGGATAAAGGAGTCCTGGTAGAAACAAGTTTTCAAAACTAATGATGGTTCCAGGGTGACCAATTACACGTACTTTGGGAACCCTGACACATTTATGACACTGAGAACCTCCCCTCCCGTTGTTCATCTCTTTTGTCCCTTGAGGAATGTCTCTCGATTGTCAATATCCAATAATCACCAGCAGGGCAGGACGGCAGATGTTAGGACACTCCGCAGGTCACTAGCTCGCTCTGTCAGGCTGTCCTCTGCTGAGCACCGTGTTCAACCCTGCAGCTCCACCAGGCCCTAACCCTCCAAATAGAAAGCTCAGACACTGGAAGAATACGCGTGTGGTAGAACCCCGAGAGCCAAGGGTTTCATTTCCGCTTTTATTATAAAGTCTCTCTAAACAGCATCCTCTCTGTCCAGCTGCTAAAATCCAGATGAGAAAAGAGAGAAGCTGTTCAACATGTTGATGCACTTTACTTATATTATTACTGTGCTCTCAGATCAATAAGTTTAATAAGCAGCTGTCATGTGCTTTGAGGATTTTTTTTGCCCTGGGTTTTACCTCTGTACAGCCTGCATCCAGCTTGCTACAGCTTACTGGGACCGTATGCAACAGTTTTCTCTTAAAGTTTTACACTCAAATTGTTATTTCTTGATTGATGAGATTGATGTATTGCCTTGTTGGTTGATTTTTTTTTTTTTTTTTTTATGGATGTAAGTCCTGAGGATACTTGTCTGGTAAACCTCGACTAGAAGATTGTACATTAGAAATGTTCAGGAGGCTCAGGAAGTCCTAATGTTGTAACATAAAAGGCTTGTATTTCCCTAGTTAATGTAACAGAACCATGTTTCAGTTCCTCAAGAGTCTTGTTTCCTGATCAAGCGTCAAACTCCGGTTCTGAAGCCAATGCTGAAGTGCCTTAAAGTTGCATTATTTCTAATAGCCAGCAGGGGGCGACTCCTCTGGTTGCAAAAAGAAGTCTGATTGTATAGAAGTCTATGAGAAAATGAGCCTACTTCTCACTTGATTTATTACCTCAGTAAACATTGTAAACATGAGTTTATGGTCTCAATCGCTAGTTTCAAGTCTTCTTCAATACATCATGATGTTCATTTAGTGAATTATGGTCCCATTTAGAATCAAATAGACGATAAAGCAGGGGATGCTTTAGGGCGTGGCTATTGACAGGTTGCTACCACGCCGTTGTTAGAACTTTAACCCTTTCACAATGTGTTTTCAGTTCATGAAAGTTAATTGTAACATTTTGGTCGTATAAAAATGTCTTCTTCAGCATTCGGTTGCACTTAGCTTCACCTTCTCATGTCACATCTGATTCCAAAAGACCAAGATGGCGACAGACAAAAACCATGACGCCGACGGCCAAAATGCCGAACTCTAGGCTTCAAAACTGAAGTCCACAAACCAATAGGTGACGTCGAGGTAACTATGTCCACTTCTTATACACATTCTATGTTCCTGACTAACACGTCGTGCACGTTTGTTTTTCATGATAACTCTGAGGTGGTCTACATCCACAAACACCTGTTATACTTCACTCCGTTCTTTATATGAGAAATTCATTCAATGAAGGCATCTGCATTAAGTTTATAAACTATTAATTTAAGAATTCCAATACAATGCAAATACTAAATAATTTGATTTGAAAATGTAATTAATTTAAAAAGCTGAATTATAGCTAAGTGAACCAATCATTGAAATAAAACCTGGTCTATTGTTCTTGGCTATTATACAGTGTGACCTTTGACCTTCTGGCACAGAGGTATGCACGTGTGCATCGTCGCAGTTGGCCGATTCCTGAGCGAATGGTGAATGCCACTGGGTCAGATATTTGTGAAGACAAGCAGCAGGACATTGACAGTGTTTAGTGGCTGTACTTTGTCACAACAGATAAATGACACCTTTCCCTCTGAGCAGCCGGCCTGTGAACTCGTCTGCTCTGATAAAGAATCAATAATGTTGCTGCTTCTCACAGGAGGTCGCCTATAGACCGATCACTCTCGCCATGCTGTTAGCATTCATGTCGGTATTAGGCTCTGCTTTTGGAAACTTGCACCATATCCATCCATCTGTCCATTTTCTGCTGCTTATTGAGGTCAGGGTCATGGTTGCAACAGGCTAAACAAGGTAGCCCAGGTCCTTCTCTTCAGCCCGAGGTTTCCAGTCCAGAATGAATATGTTATCCCTCCCTCGTGATTTGGGTCTGCCCGAGGGTCTACACAGAGTTGGAGGTGCCAGGAAAACCTCCCAGGGAGCACACTAGGAAGCATCTTATTCAGATACCCAAACCACCATAATGCCACCCACACATAATCAGTGGTAAAATCTCTCTGCTGGTTGTGCCATTGCTTTCCTATGGTGAGAGCAGTGTCGTCCGACTAGGCGGAGGTGCTACCCTTGGCGTGGTGTACCGCTCGAAAGTTGCGCTCAAATTCTTTTAATTTTGACCTTGGTTGCTGCTGACCTTTCAAAGTGCAACCAATGAGATAACAGCTGCAACTGTTGTTGTTGCTGTTGCCTAGAAACAGTGAGTGCCGTTCCCTGTACACTTAATGATGGCATATTATACCTGCGCTGCGCTTCGCCTCTGCAAGGCTCTGTGCCCCTCCTCGCGGTGAGTGAAGAGCAAATTTCTTATCATGTGAAGGCAGTTTAACTGTCTCATCAGCAGTTATATATGAGCTCTCCAATCTCCTTACCCTGTTGTGTGATGCTGACAGGTGTTTCTATCATTTTGTCGACCTCATTTGTATCAATGAGGGTCAACCCGGTCTCACTCCCAATTTGTCAAATACTGCTGCTTGGTCAGTGCCCCTTGATGTCTGATACCGACGCACCCTTTAGCGTCTGTAAGGTACAGACCGGGCTTTCAGCTGACTCCAACCTATCCGTGTTATTGTTAGACGGTCAGAACAACTGACATAGTATAAAGCGCGAGAAAGTCCTTGTAGGGCGGGCGTGAATGGAGGTTGGACGGGTCAAGCAAACACAGGACTTTCACCTATGAGGCTGCTGTTCGTGTCCTGCGTGAAACCAAGTCAACGTGGAGATTTTATCGTACTTTTGTTACGTAACTTACGTCTTTTACTAATGCCAGTTACAAAGCACAGTTATTTTATGTAATAAACGCATGTATTTTAACCCAATCAAGTTTGAAGCGTAGGGCCACTGACCATTGGCAGTAATTGACGAGTTGGGAGTGAGAAGTGACTTAAATAACAGAAATACAACTTTGTATAACGCAATACAGTTCAGCATCCTCACAAATCCTCCACAATGATCATACATTGTATTGGTTTTAGCTAGGTGTACCTAATAAACTGGCACCTAAGTGGATTTTCAGACTCAAATCTCCAGCAGACGTTCTGAATAAGTCTTTGGATAAGCACAACAACGCATCAGCATTACTTTGGCCCCACCATACTATGTGTACTGTGTAGATGAATCTTATTTGTTGAAGCACAGTTTAGGCCCTTGGCTTCTTTATATGCGTTTGTATTTGCTTCATGAATAAAGCTGAAAAGCTGATGAGTGCCCGGGGACCTTCAATATGTGTCAGAGGCAAAGGTCAAGCACCTATTGTTCACCGGGAGCACTGTTAATCACAAACTGGGCCCACCACTCACCACTGGGAGGGTATGGACCAAAATTAATGTAGTAATTGATTAAGGTACTCTCTAAACATACTGGTATATAGTGTAGCAACATACTTAGGATTTAGTTGTATTCAAAAATAATCAATTGCTCCTTTTGTATGCGGGGACTTTTGTAAAGGTTATTGACTTATGCTCTGCAAAGGATACATTGATGGCTATGCACAGGATGTGTACCGTACATGAAGTTAATTTTTTGATTTTATTGCCGATAAGATACTGGTAACAATAACAAACTAATACTTTTTGATATCTAAACAATGTTGTCTAGATTAAATACAATAAAAGTGCCAACGTTGTTATTTATTTCATGGTTTATCTGTTCAAAGAATAGGTAGATACCATATATTCAATACTAGCGTTTTTGATGTTATATGGACATATTTCAGTTGGTACCAAAAAGAGTATATTCAGCCCTAATTGTACATATTCTATGCAAAATACACAGATTTTCATATTCCTAATTCACAAACACTGAGAACGCACAAACTGAGCGTACGAACGTTTTATGCACAAATCCGCAATTCATCAATATTTTCCTACCAAAATTTGTTCGTAATCTGCGAACAAATTTAGAACTGCCTCACCGCGCACAAATGATGAACATCTTAGAAAATGTATACACACACCTTTTAACTAAATGCATAGCATATTAAAACTGCATTCATAAAAAAAAAGCTTTAATAGACAACAATATTTAAAGTCGTTAATTTACTAATGCAGTAGCCAAATGTATTAAATAACTACGAATTTGACGCCCCTTTCATCCTCATAAATTATTGTCATAATTAAAATATTCAACTGTAAAGAGTGTCCCAGTCGTAGCTTACAGTGGAGTATGAGAATGTCAATATTGAAATGTAAAGAAAACAGTTTTGGTTTTCATTGTGTTTTATTGACTTGGCCTATAATGATCGGCTACTCCCACCAATTTCCAGTGCCTTGAAATTGTTCATATGTAGCCAATGTTCAGTCATGCAATCCTTTTGCTTTTTTGCTATAGGGGCCATTCTTCTCTCTTACAACAGCTCTCTCCATGATACACCTCTAGGCAAATGTTCACTAACATACGCACGGTTGTAAGAACTAAATTGGCTGGTGTGCATTTGTCATTAATCCGAAGGTAATTTTGTGTGTGCATTTATTTTGTGTGCAAACTAAGAACATATCTACGCACATATTAGTGAATGAGGCCAAATTTAAGCAGCAAAAATAAGTCGTTCCCATACGTACAGACCAGTATGATTAAATGCCAAAATGTCCTCCCAGCTTCTTAAAAGACAGCAGTTAGAGCAGTTGTGAAGAAGGGAGCCCTGTCCCCTCCAGTGATACCATGAGATAAAATCAATTCCCTGTCTTGTCCATAAGCAGCGGTAGCAGAAATAAAGGGAAAAAAAATAAAGAACCAGAGGAACCCCCTCAGGACTTTTATCAGTGCCATTCTCTGGACTTGTCTTCTCCCTTAAGAGGGTCAAGAGTGGTGAGCAGACACTTTCCTTTCTGAAGGAGGGCAGCCAAACAAACTCAGCTAACAGAGAGGAGCTCTCCAGGGAGCTGAGAGGGAAACTCTAAAGAGACCCCGGATTTATTGTCACACCCTGAATAATCACTGTTGCAGCCGTGAGACGTGTTTGTTTCAGACTGCATTGTTTATTCATTGACCAGTTTGAACATATTTGTTGACAGAAAAAAGGATCTAGATATCAAAATCTCACAAGTTCCCTTTCTTTGCATTTACAAAATGTTGCTTGTGGTGATGTTAGGATTAGCCTCCAGGCTGCACTGGGTGTGTATTTATTTAAAATCCTGTAAAGTGGGAGTCTAAAAAAAATCAGGTGGTGACCTTGGGTCCATTTTCTGCAGGGCAGCGTGCAGTGCCAGTGAATGGCCGGACGCAGCGGGGCTTGCAGGCACCTGGCTGGACGGCCCGGGCGCTCCACAATGCTGTCTGGGGGGTAATTACCACAAGGTATTCTTTAAAAAGACCAGATGGGGATGAGGTCCTACCCCACCCCATCATTTACAACAAAACCCCATTCAATGACATACTTAATCCACCCACCGGTTAGCTCTTTCAGACTCTGCTGTTGTTGTGCTTGTTCCTTTATGCTAATTCAGACTCACCCTACACCTCCCTCACAAATAGAGAGAGGGAGAGAGAGAGGGAAAGTGAGAAAGACATAAGTGCCTCAAGGGACTCAAAAAGCATTATTCATTTTCAAATCGTTTCCGCCACAGCAAGTACAGTAACATTTGTACCTCCCCTCCTCTCGTTTCTGTCCCTCTGCTGCCCTGAAGTGCCGTTTGGCTCTTTGAGGAAGACTTGCCGAGGGGAAAGCTGAGCGACAGCGGGGGAAAATAAAGGGGGAAGGGTGAGAGACCTAGGCGGAGACTGAGAGAGAGGCCTTTATAGACAAGGTCAAGTCAGGGTTCAGGGTTCGCGGTGGCACCAGCTGAGGTTGGGAAGGGGGGCACCTGTTATTTTGTGGGTACATATCTGTTTCTTTTCCAGCTGGACTCCTCCTCTCTCCCTCCCCAGTGCTTTCCCAATCTAGTTAACCAGGACCCCCCCGCGCAACCCGCCCCACGCCCCCGTCCCCCACTTCCAGCATCCCCAGAGAATACATAATCAGATCCTCCCTCTTTTTAGAGCCGTCTTGTCTTCTGCTCATCGCAGGCTAATGTTTCATCAGGCTGGTTGGTGCTGTGACATATTCTCATCATGGTTTCCTATTCACTTTGAATAAGTAATAAATTCATTAGTAATTAAAATTTAGATCAACACATTTAAGAGCAGACAGATGCAAGAACAAGAGAAGTCTGGTTGATGCCAGTGGGACATTTTTCAACAAACAATTACCGGGAAAATACAGTTAAAGATGCTGCCATCCTCTCTCATACTAAAGAGGGGGGAACTATAAAAATGACTTAAACAACTTATTACACTTAAGTCTCTGATGTATTAGAGAATACATCCATTGGTAATAAATAATAATGGAATAATACACAACACAATATACAATATATAACATGAGATCAAATCTTGTTTTTATAAAGGAAATAATTCAATGAGACCAGAATGCACCAGTAACAGTCGCACATTTGAAAAAGAAAGCAAGGTAAGCTGATATGTATCTTTTAAATGAAATTGCCTAATTGAAATAGGCAAACAATTAAACTGCAGCCCACTGGTAGGCCTATTTCGAACCTAATTTAACCATCTAAAAAGAAAACATAGGACGAAAGGCATATATTTGATCAGCATGATCTTAAAATTGGAATTATTCTCCTCCTCAGGTTTACTTGGCCTACTTTGAACCCTCTGAAAACGATGGGGGGATCATCTGACCGGCATTGACATTACTGTTTTTTGATGGCTGTTGCAGGCTCAGTTTTCAAGATAATAAGTAATAACTTTTACTAGTAGAAAAAATTCAGATTTTCCCTCAAAACCTAAACATAGATGACATTTCAAACTATACAAAATGTCCTCTTTTTTTTAACATTACTCTAGCTCTTGTAGATAATTACAGATGTCTCAATCTTTCATAAACATATTTACAAATTAGACTTTATTTCTCAATTCCAGTAAACATTTCCTCAAACTGCATCAAGGTTAACAAGTCCAATAGACGTTGAGTCACGACGAGAACATAATCTTAAGGGAATGGTGATTCAGAGGAAACCTTGTTTTACAGTGTTGCAACAGAATAAACACATCTGTGAAAGTGTCATGTAATCAGAAATTCTTGTAAAAAAAACACTGTAAAATAGGATGTGGCTCAAATGCTAAACACCAAATCATTTGATTCCTATGAAAATATTGGACTACTAAGATCCATCTATAATATTGTATTTACTTATTAATACTTTAAATCAATACATGGCCTAATACTCCTCATCAAAAGAAGGCATTCATGCTATAAAGTGCATTATCCTATTTTTTTAATGTTACCCAGAGCACAAGATCTTTAAACAAGAACAAAAAAAGCGTGTATGAAAATCATATTTAATAGGACCCAAATCACATCTCCCAGTCCTTGCAGGTGCATGCTGAAGGTGGACACCCATGGCTGCTTCAATTTCACTCTTCCCTTTGAATTCCATCTCTTCACAGCAGCTGGAAAGAAGGCACAGCAAAAAATTCATATTTATCTTCACAGAGCGCCTGTTCTGATGAACACACCAAAGTTCGGAAGAACGACTTCCCAACTCGGAAAATGGGACCATCCGACTAGCATGTGAAAGCAGCATAAAAGTCGGCTACATCAAGTCCAATTAGCCAACAGCATCAGAAGCTATCAATCCTTTCGCTATGAATAAATAATGGGAAATAGAGAAGAATTTTCAAAAAACACACACTAGTTTGTATGTACAAATCGATATTGGCGGCAAATGATCGAAATAATCCTGTCTTCTACCGACAGCCAACATCAGCATGACCAGTTTGTTCATTCATCCAACAATTTAGTCCAGAGCAGGATAACTAGGTAGGGCAGAGTGCACTGAAGTTTGCTGTATGTATTCATGGTCCCCAGAGGATGATTTGTTATGATTTTGGTGACCCCGTTCCTCTAGTTCCCTTTGATAAATATGGTAATTGTTTCTCAAGAATTAATGGCCAGATTTCTATTGAATGTGTTATTGATAACCATGGGGAAAATCTCATGGGATTATAAAGAATTAAAGTGGGAAAATCTTTGTTGTCATGAGGGAAACCCTATACACTACATGACACCAAAACTTTTCCTTCCTTTTTTTTTAAATTTGTAAATCACTTGTAAGAGTAAAAGTGCCTGTAAGAAGGACGGGGAGACATTTAGCAGTTCATGAAATAAAATGTGAGCGAATACAAAGATCGCTGCAGCGGTTGACAAGCCTGAGCATCCTACGTACAGTAGCAGTTCAGCAGCTTCTTCTTCAGCCAGGCTATTTGTATTCTGATGATGAATATTTTATTGTTTTCCGAGTGCTGTTCTAAAATCAGGCCATAAATGAATATATCCATAGTCAGCGTTGCTCTTGACTAGCATTGTCTGCCAAGTCACTGAGTGCCTCCAAAAAAATACTTTTATATGAAAATCAGGGAGCTTGGGATGAAAGGCAGAAACACAACAATATCCTGCAAATTTTGTCCTTTGTCTGAGAGGGATTAATCCATTAGGGAAATTTATGGAAATGCAGACGATTTTACTTTGTTGAACTTTCATTTATGTAGCAATATCGTTTTAAAACCTGAACAAAAGTATGTGATTTATTTGGAATTAAGATAAGCAGAGGCAGCTTGCATTTGGGTGGGTAATTTTTGTGTTCATACAAAGTAGCAAACCTTTTGGCAGCAACTTCCTGCAGTCAAATAACAAGGGTCACCCCTCGAATTATCTGCTGCCCCAGCAGCTACTACTGTACAGATGAGAAACATAGAAGCGAGTGTTCTGATGATGCAACACTACATCTACTGTCTGTAATGAGCCCCTATATACTGCAGTTATTTTTTCCCTCGTAGGTGACACAGACAATTCTTTTAATGACAACGTGAACAGAACAGTGTTTTATGATATATTTCGGCCAATGCGTTCTGCCTCTTCTGCTCTCCACACGGACTGTTTACATGCGTGCAACCAAAGCCTGCTCGAACATGGTTGGTCAATACTACTCGGACTACAAACCAGAACGATTCCGATACCAAAATCTTGTTTTATCGCCTACATATTCTGCATGCAGATATCTGTTTATGGAGATTAAAACAATCTTAACTCAACTGGTCTTTCTCGATGGAGGGAGTATGCAAGATGGAACCTCAGCTGGGATTGTTTTGTCGAACTATTATTTACCAACTTGATCTCATGGGAAAGCGCAACACATCATAAATAGCGCAACACTTCCGCTTGTTATGATAACGCATTTTAGGCTTTTCGCAAGTCATTTACACACCACATTGTTTCCATGAAATGGTCCCACCAACAAAACTACGGTAATAGCTGCAGTTAGACAACAACATCATTTAGTTAGGTTTAGGAGAAACATAATGGTTGGGCTTGAATTAAGTACGTAAACTAAGTAAAATACATACTCAAACAATGTAACATAAGTATGGAGAACACGTAACTTGGAACGGACACCGGTCTCCTGGTTGAAAGTCCTTGTTTGACTCATCCGCCTCCTGTCCCGCCCATCATAAGCAGTCTCTCTCTCTTGTTTTATTCTACGTCACTAGCTCCGAGTGAGGCATTTTCACGCGGATGCGTTTGCATTGCAGTCAGTGCAGACTACATGGCGTACACATGACACGCCATGATGAAATGATTGTGTATGTTTGTGCTATACTCACAGCTCAGTGCTCTTCCCAGGCCGACAGTGGGAGTTTGCAGTGACAATGTCAGTGCAGGAGGAACTGACAGTTCCAAAATTGGAAGAAAAAGTCTATCTGACACAGTCTACACACACACACACGCACACACACACACACACACACACACACACACACACACACACACACACACACACACACACACACACACACACACACACACACACACACACACACACACACACACACACACACACACACGCATGGTCTGATCACATCACAACATCTCCATTTGGACAAAAAAAACAAAAGAATAGTTAGAAGAAAATACAACTTGGAGTGGTACTGAGAGAGAGAGAGAGGAAACAGACAGATAAAATGACATCCCTCTGCTCACGTATCCTGATTCAGACTGGTATCAGGCACTGAGAACGCTGGACACATAATGGACTTGCCTCCGTGTGAACTCTCCATGTCAGGTCATTATTACTATGAAGAGCCTTACGGTTGGTCTTAAGGACCTGGATTTACAATCAAAGCAGTCAAAGCAATAATCAGGTAGTCTTGCAGGGGTAAATCTAACCAGCCAAATGGGCACAGAGAGATCAGAGGTCACTTAGCAGCCAGATCACTGCTGACCTCAGTCTGGGAGGAAGATGAACACCCTGAGTTGTATTTCAATGAAATAGGGACCTGACATCAAAATCTTCAGTGTGACATGTTTGGAAGAGTAAGGCAGTGTGTTAGACCAACTGAATGACCACAGTTCATGAATGTATGCATCATTAATACTAAGTGGTCTACTGGCCGTTATATGAACTGGTGTGTTTAGGAAGGAGTAGGAGTGTTTATTGATGGCACCATGCTACAATCATCTTTAAATAATTTGTATTCAGATGAAAACGGGGGTGGTGTTTTTTTTTCATATTGATACTCCTATTGGTGAGATGTTAATTAATTTGCATTCAACTCATGGTTCAGTGGGTTGTTTAACAGCATGCATTAAAAATTCAAGAAGCTGTCGAGTTCGCATTCTCCTTTTTACCATGTCCACCCTTTCTCACTGTGTGTCTTCTGGGTTTGATTTTCACACAAAAGAACTCGTCAGTGTAACACTGTTCAACAGCCAACACTCTGTCCAGCCCGGTCTCCTAAAAAATATGTTTACATACAACAAAACTGCATTGTCAATTATGTCTCGAGAGAAACATATTTATTTCCTGTTATGTTGGTTTTTGATGTATGACAAATAAGTTTGTAATCATAGTCTACGGAAGTCCTTGTAGAGAGAGGTCGGAGTGGATGGTTTGGTCAAACAAACACAGGACTTTCACTCAGCAGACCACTGTTCATGTCCCGTGTGAAACCATATTTACAATTACATACGTAACTTAAATAATGTAACAAAAATGCTTATTTTAAGCCAAACCATGATGTTATACTAAACCTAACCAAGTAGTTTTGTTTCATTTTACAACATTAACCACGTTTAAAACTGTGACCATACAATAATCCCAGCCTGTTCTCATTCCCAGGGCATCAAATATCGAGGCATTCGATACCGCCGCACAAGGCACCCTTTAAACCCATTCGTGGCAACAGTAAACGCTTTGAGAAAGTGCGCCGGGAGTGTGGTGGCGTAGTTTAAAGAGTGCAAAGACACTCACTGGGCGGGCGGGAGGTTGAGGTCGATTGGTCAAACAAACAAAGGGCTTTCATCCAGGAGACCGCTGTTCCAACACAAACATGGGATACAATCAATCAGCTGATTGTAACGTGACGCACGGGACACGAACAGCAGAACCTCGAGATATAATTGAGATTGCAGTGTAGCTGTATGAGAATGTATTTTTCTAGCAGACAGTGTTGCTCTCATGAACATAACTCAGCCAAGGCTGCTTAACCATACAAAGATAAGGTAAATCTGACAAATATAAACTATATCAATATCAATCCCTAAACAAATCAAAAAAGTAGGTAAAAATGCAATTAACTAAAACCTTTAACTAGTAATTGAACTAAAACTACGATGCCTGTAGGAAGTATTAGCTCTCTTAGAAGGTTTCCTGTTTTATTTTTTACCACATTGAATTGAACACTGATCAAAAATATGCTGACATGCATTTTATATTTGAAATTAATTTAGATCACTTTGTAGAGATCTGTCTTTTCTGTTGATCGGGGTAAACACCAGCCCGTTCTTACTCCCGACTCATCCAATACGGCAGCTTGGTCAGTGGCCCTACTAGTCACATTATGGCGGGAGTAAAGGAGGGAGTCAGGTGCCGTAGTATAAAGAGCGCTAAAGTCTTTGTAGGGAGGATGTCGGGGTGGATGGGTTGGTCAACTCATGACTTTCATCAAGGAGACTGGTTTTCGTGTCTCGTGTGAAACTTGGCTTGTTTAAGTCATTGTTATGTTACGTATCCTACTTAACTATTTAATATATCCCAAACAACAATCTTGTTCAAAAACCTAACCAAGTTGTTTCCTGTGAAGTTTATTTTGAAAAGACAATGTATGCATGTAACAAGTGGAAATTGACATGTGCAAAACTGACGCTAGGGTATGTAGAGCGTCTTAGTTTGAAGCATATAGGGGCGACTGACCAAGCCATGGTATTTGACGAGTTGGGAGTGAATGTGTGACTTTGATACAGGAGACCACTTTTCTCTTTTCCACAGTCAGCATTGGCTTAACTAATCATTTGCAGTTTGTGTGCTTACACCTTACTAAACCTTAACCATAGAGGTGGCAGAAGAGGAAACGGACATATTAATCACTCTTGTAATGGTCGTGTGCATTTTGGGTGGCGCTGACAGATAATGTTGTCCCGATGATGATGATGTCGAATGACCTATTTTGTAGTTTAGCTTGGAGGATAAACACATTCAGAAATCTACATCGCTGTATGCTTTTGAAAATGTTAGTAAGTCATTTCAAAGATAAGTGATTTGTAGAGCTTAAACATGCAAAAACACCTGTTTATGTTTGGGTGAAAAGCAAGACAGATGTGGTTTTCAGAAGATTATAGCTGTGTTGTCATCCCAGGCTTTTCCAATATAAACACTGTAACACTGAACACATTCAGAGAGACATAAAACAACATTAGTGTTTTGCTGAATATTCTATTTGGACTCCTCCTTCACACACACCACCATCCCCACCCCGAAGAGCCGGCAGCCAGGGGAGGGCAGAGGGCAGATCTCTAATACCCCTCTATCCTCCCCCGCCCCCCTCCTATACAACTGCCAGCCCCACCCCAGCAGCACCCCCCGCTCATGTTCAGCCTTCCCAGCAGGGTGTTTACCCTGCCACCTACTTTATCAGTAAATAAATAATGGCAACATAAAGTGCAGTTGTGGAACAGGAGCTGAGATTGGATAACAGTCGGGAAGGCGTGGCGGACTGTAAAATATTAATGATCCTGATTACTTTCTGCAGTGGTGACACAGGCTTCCTGAAATGCTTCATGACAGAGACGGGCTTTGTTGTTGATGAGCTGCAAATCAGAAGACAAGAGTTGTAGAGATCTGAGGACACATCGCAGAGAAATGTATGGAGAAATGTCAGCAAAAATATCAGCAAACAAATAATACTAAATAAACTGAATAAAGATGAAGTTAGCCTGGATCGGCTCCAGACCACTGTTAAAGATAAGCGGATATGGATGAATGGATGGAAGATGGAGATGACTGTCCTCTTCTAATTGGCTGTCAGCTCACCTTGAATGTTGTTGTTCTTTTATTGTTTGTAATTCAACTTCCACTTTTTTTTTTTTTGAGATATGTATTTAAATAGAAATATTTCATAAAAATGCATTTAGTCACAAGCAAATGCATTTTTGGAGGAATCATGATTGCAGCTTGGATTGGGGTTTACTGGCAGAACTTTGTTCCAATGCACGCAGAAAGTGTGACATTGTTATACCACAGTGAGGTCTTACAGAGGAAGTCAGTGTTAATGGTTTGACATTCATGATTTTGACTTGCTTCAGGCCAGCATTGACTTTTCCATATTTCCTTTTTTTTGTTTTAAATGCATTTATGTGGAAGTGAAAAAAAGCGATATCAAATAGTTCATTGAGTACTGTGTCAGGGAAGTGTATTGTTGTGTATGTAAATGCCAGGACTATAATTGTGTTTGTATTATGTGTGTTTGTGTGTGTATATGTCCTGTGATTCTGTGGAATCAACAGTTTTCTTGTTGTTTCTGCCTTTTGGCGAGAGGTTCAGAAGATGTTCTTTTAAATGAAGCTTTGCTGTCAGTCAGACTTCTTCTTTATTGTTGGGTGATGTTACCGAAACAGTTATACATTATATTTATTTTATTATTTGTTATGGAACAGGTTAGAGAAAAACAACTGTGGTGAATTCCTTTAATATCAACCAATTCAGAATGTTTCACATAAGTTACCTTAGTTTGGAAGAATATAACATAATAGTATGATTTTGAAAATAACTGACAATAATCCAACTGACTGTGTGGTATGTGGGCAGAAACGTACGTCCTCAGTATAAATATCACTTTAGCTGAGGGTGTTAATGTGGAGGAGGTCCCCTACATTTCATTGTGTGTCACAAGTAGTTTTATCCTCAGTAGACCTTGTTCAGGGGCCCCGCTGGAGCCTCCAGATGCCCACTGAAAGGAGAAACACAATGTAGACAAGCCCCCTGACAGGACAGGGCCCCTCTGAATTATCACCCCTCTCCTCCTGGCTAATTAAAATTTTGCTTGTAACTTATGTCAGCCATTTGAAGGCTGACAATTCCCTAACCTCCCCCTCATTTTAATTTGTGGCACGTGTGCATAAATTGTTAGAGAAGGGGAGTGGCAGTGATGCCGGGCACAAACTGAATCACGCTTTTTTTTTTTGTAGTCGCTCTAAATGCCCTGCCTCTCCCTAGGCGGGTTTAGAGGTCCTTCACTCTGCTGAGGATGACTTGATTGATAAATGCCAGGGAGGATTTGTCAAAGCAACTAGACTGCCCCCAGTGGGATATCAATATGGTTCATTTAGACTCCCACCAGGCTCAGACTGCCTGTAGAGAGGGGATGCTACAGAGACCAGTAGGGAACTGTGGGTTGAGCCATGGCAGGCACTGCGGCTGCTCTGTATACAGGCTAGCGTGCTACAAGAAAGGAAATGGCTAACTCCTGTATGGAGGGATAAACCAGCAGGGAACAGTTCACTGTGTGTGTGTGTGTGTGTGTGTGTGTGTGTGTGTGTGTGACACAGAGAGAGAGAGAAGAAAAATGACGAGAAAGCCAGCGAAATGTAGGAGAGGCTTGTGTGTGTGTGTGTGTGTGTGTGTGTGTGTGACACTGAAAGACAGCGAGAAAGTGTGTTTGTGTGTGTGTGCGTGAGGCTAGAGTGCTCAAGAGCAGGAGTGAGGGTGATCCAGGGTTCAGTGTGTGATTGGCTCGTCTCAGCTGGAGGAGCTTTTAGTCCATTTCCCAGCAGCCTCTAGGACAGATGCACTGCCCTGAGCCATAATCTGTGTCTCGCTTCGAATGACAAATGGCACAGTGTAGAATATTGCATTATATATTAAGTACCAGCAGTCACTAAGTTATAGGATGCTGCTTCTGCCTGCAGCACTTGTCGCTCACTAAGCAGACTCTGTTTTACAACAGTCAATTAGATCCAGACCATAACCTGCTACTAAATCCGGACCGTAACCTGCTACTAAATCCTGTCCTGCTTAGACAACTCATTTATCTCCGGAATTGTTGTAAAATAAACACGTCTGGTTAAACGTCTGTCTGCTTAAAAAAAATCCTTAAATATTTGGATTTTTAAAAGGCTGACCTAGTTTAGCAATTTTGAGAAATATGTAGAGTAATTATGATGTAATTATTGGTTGTTAGAGGGGGATAAATCATACAACATTCATGGTAAGAATTTATTGTTATTAGGCTAGTAACCATACATATGAATACTGAGGTCATAATGAATGAATATCACATAAAAATGGATCTCACATGATAACAGAAATGACTAATTTAAGCAAACATGACAACATAAGCAAGTGAACAAAGGTGACAATTAAGGAATCTCTTTATTTTGAGAATTAAGAAAACCGTGACCGTCAACATTACTTTTTTCAGACTATCATTCCCGGGTCATAAGTTAACTCTCATGCCAAATAGCGTTCTGCCTGAGTTCTGGCTCAGTCGCGGCTCTGATGTGGTTTCAATGTCCACTGGAAACGCTTCAGAAGCGGAGCATATGTTGCTTCATCAGCCACATTTATAATATAGTTTAGAGTTGTTTTGCCGACATTTAAATGTGTGACCTTTAATTGCTTCTCACCTTCTCTGTCATCACTCATTTTAAATGTCAATATAGCTCATCTCACAGCACAGCTACTCTCATTAAACTGTACTTTTGTTTATTTTATATGACAATGTCACTACTTCGTGATAGTGTCAGAAACAATCCCTGTGCCCTGTTACACTAAGCATCCACTGTGTATAAATGATATTACACACATTACACACTGTCTTTTTAACATGTATCATCATCATTGTCAAATTTAAAATGAAACATGCTGTACTATATATAATGCCATATCCACCTACCTCATGTCAACCTATTACATTAATCATCCAGTGTTTATTACAGCACTCTTTGCACTATTGTTTTACCTAATATATACATACAGTATATACTGTATATATACTTTATATGCAGTGAGGGCTTCTGGACAATATTTGTCATTGTTTTGTGTTGTTAATTGATTGATTTCCAATTATAAATATATACAGACATTTGCATAAAGCAGCATATTTTCCCACTCTTATGTTGATAAAAGTATTAAATACTTGACAAATCTCCCTTTCAGATATATTTTAAACAAATAACAAATGTGTGATTAATTTGCGATTAATTATGGAAAATCATGCGATTAATCACGGATATATAATATTTTAATCGATTGAAAAAAATAGTAGAAAATAATCAGGAGCTTGGTGATGACTGCTGGTCAGCCGAGGATTTAGCTGTGATCAAATTTCATACTTGTTCCATTGTTTGATAACATCAGAATTTTTTTTTTTAAAAAGAACAACTATATTGAGAATCTGGCTGCATTAAAACATAGTTTAGGTGATTACGGAGAGCAGGAGGGGACTGAATGGATGTTCAGACCTTCTCCCTCCGTCATTTTTCCTGATTTTCATTAAATTTTTTATGTATGTATAAATACATACATAAATAAACTTGCCTTGCCTATAAGGGGAATGCACATTAATCCACATTTATGTAAATGTCTCCTGTGTTTGCCAGCTGATTGATTTTCAACTTCAGGCCTTTGGCTAGATGTTTTGAAACCAATCAACAGTATGAATGTGGTTTCAGTGCATTGCTGTAAAAGAGCTCAATGCTCCGTCAATTGTCCGTGAATAAACAATGGTTTATTAATTTAAATTGGCCTTTGTGGAGATCTTGCAAAAGCTGTAGAATGTGGAGGTCCCCTCTTTGTCACGTCAACATGGATCACGGTTTGAGATCTCCTATACGCAAAAAATAAAACAAATTAAATAATTAAATAAATAATTAATTAATACATTCTAATATCAGATTTTCATTTATATCATGAATAGTCAACCTGGGTTTTTGTTTCTGATTTCTTTTATTAAAATGTGCAAAAACCTGAAAAAAAAGCTTTATTTAGCATACACACTTTGGTGTTGAGGAATCGTTCCATCACAAAAATCCCAGACAGAGCCAGGTTAGTTATCTCCCCCTGCTTCAGTCTTAATGCTAAGCTAGGCTAACCACATCCTGACATTGAAATGAGATTGATATGTCATCTAAACACCACAGACCATCACGCCGTCACTGGGTGTGAACCGCACCGCTGAGCCCTAATGTCCAAACAAACAATAAATTCCTTTTCTATAGATGCCACTTTGCAGCCTGTGCATACGACTGATTATCAATTATAAATATACTACAACCTTCCTCAGTGTTAGTCTCACTGCAAAGAACCAGAACTCAAACAATTAAACAACAGTGACCGACAATAAATAATATGAGCTATGGACACCGCGGTGGGTGCAACAAACATTATTAGGCTGCATAAATTAAATATCCTGCCACTTTAACAGCAGAATAAAACATCACCATGGCAACCAACACATAGATATAAAGACAATATAAACTACACAGCACCTAAAGCCACAAACAGACATAAACAAAAGCAAAGCCTGCACGGTTTGATTTCCACACCGCTTTTGTTTCTTCTCACTGCATGATATAACCGATCAACTCAGCTTCTTTGTCCCACTATGACCAGTCCACTCAGTCTGTCTGTCCCACTATGACCAGTCCACTCAGTCTGTCTGTCCCACTATGACCAGTCCACTCAGCCTGTCTGTCCCACTGCCCTAGAACACATATGCCGAGGTACAATAATGCTAACCTTTATACAGTATAACCCATAAGGAAGTCATCCTTAAATTTGATTGCATTGTTGTGCATTTTTTTGTACTGTCCATAAACTGCTTCTTCTCTATACAGTAGACTGCCACTTGACATGTAGCAAAGTATAATACTTGCGATAAAAAACACTTTTACTACTGTCTTTCTAGAAATACTCAAGAAAATAAGGGTTAACAGAAATATGACTACGAATGTCGACTGAATTAGAATTTTTAAGAACATAATGATGAAATGTTTGGTCAGGCTTCATTTATAGTTCAATTAAAGTGTTGATTTTGTTGCTGATGCCATAAAAAAAAAAACAGTTCTGTTTGACTACCAGCTATTTCTGTACTTGAGACACAAGCTTTTTGGTTAACTAGGCTAAAGATGTTGAATAGAAACGGTGTTTGAATTCAAAGGGATTATCTTATATTTATCTGTGTTACTCGTCTGGTACATAGAAGACTTTCAGCACCAGGCGCTGTCCATAGCAGGCTAAACATCCAGGTAAAGTGAGGCACTGTAGCCTTGGTTTGCACGCCTCTCTTCACACAAAGGCAAGGTCATATTTAGTAACATAAATATGTAAGCATATATACAATTTTAGATCTGACATGTATTTATATATTAAATGTAATTTATATTTATATTCTATTCATATCTATAGCACATTTATGAAAAGGTCTCATCATTAGTAAAGCCAAAGCTAGTTCCATATGTTTGGAGCCCCGGACCCAGTATGCATCTCCTCAAAGGAGTGGTTCTTTTATAATCATGCTTAGACAATTCAGCTTTTTTTGTTCCAACATAGCTTCTTTGATCCACCCCAGGCAAATCACCCATCCCATAAACAATAGGTGATTGCTGTATCAGGGTGGTTTAAAAGGAAGCTGTCTGCCCAGTCAGACAACTGGCTTTAGTATTTCCATCTTAAGATAAAACATTCAATAAATTATGGAAATCAAAGAAACTAGCATACATGACACACTGGAACATCAGAGCAAATAAAAAGATGAGCTGCAACCAGAAACATCATAAAAAGTGATGAAGATCCTGCGTCCTTGACGTGACCCCTCCATGGTTGGAGGATGGCCTGCATCGCAGCTCCCTTCCAAACAATTAGGCACAGTTGTTGTCACCTTAGCCTGAAAGGGCACTGCAGGATTTGGGGTAGACAGACAAGCAGAGGCTTTCTCACTAAGGGTCCCAGTAGGTGGATAAAGCGAGAAGAGATGCCTAGAAAACATCTGACCTACATGGAGGTCTCCTCTGGTCACATGCATTACAGAGCTCTCAGTAGACCTGTGCAAACCTCCAGAGACCCTCAGGAAGCACAGCTTCTCTTCCTTCAGCAAAAATGGATCTACCTGAAAGAAATGTCTCTTTGCTCATACGAAGGATAGTGAAATATTTATGTAAGGTTTAATGTAAAATGAATACATATTGATTGCATAGTAATGAAAGGAATTACATAATGTATTATTTAAGATAACTTTGTGTGACATATAACAGTATATGAAATGAAAAACAAGTTGCAAGCCAGAAATTCTTCTCCTTCGCGACATCCTCCCACGCTTACTGGAAGATCCCAAGGTGTTCCCACAACAGATGGGATATGTAATCTCTCCAACGTGCTCCGGGTCTGCCCCGGGGTCTTACCCTCACATATGAACCCCAAAATACTTTTATTTTCACTTGAAGCAGCAACTCACTTCCAACCCACAGGGAGAAATCAGAAATCTGTTTTCTGGCAGAGTACCCTGACCTCAGACTTGGAGCTGCTGATTCTCTTCCCACCTGCTGCACACTTGCAAACCTCCCCTGCATATTGTACACAACATGTGGAGGTCACAGTTTGATGAAGCCAACAGAACTACATCAGGTCACCAAACCGGGTCCCTTCTCTTCTCAGCTGCACCTAGATTCTGTCCGTGAAAATCACAAACTGAATCGGACAGCAGTGTTGGGTGCAACGTGCATCTTTACTGTTTTATCATTCTACAGCTATTTGGTTTTATTGGTCCATTGATTCAGCAACAGAACAGTCCCATTTACAGCCACAGTTACCCCTAAAGAGTTACTAAAAAGGCCATTGAGGATATTGAGATGTATTGAAACCTTGTCATTAACTTATAGATTGATAAGGGCTGTCCCGAGCTGATCCAAAGTAACGGTATCGGGGCTGATCCAGGCATACTTTAATGAATCAGTATCGGCTAAAATAAAGCCAATCAAAATCTGATCTGATCCTTTCTTTACTGTACTGTGTTTTGTCTACCTCAGCCTGCTAGTGTTGCAGCGCCGCTCTCCTTAATGACAGCCGGGCTCTAACACCGATATACTAACAACAACTCCAACAGACTGATACAACTTCTCTATGGTGGATCACTTCATGTCAATTTCAGGAGTAACTTTTTTCATCATAGCAATAATTTAAGCTTATCAACTTAATGGTTTTTAACCAGAGCTTTCAGTATTGGATCAAGAAACATGTGGAAAATAAGGTGTGTCAAATTTAGAAGGCTATACGCATGTTATTTCAATGTATGAGAACACATATTTAATTAACATTTAGGTAAATACGAGAATCAGATCAGACTCGGTATTGGAGATACTAATGTTAAAGGACTCGGATCAGGATTTGGGCCAAAAACAACTTATTCAGGGCATCACTAATATTTATGTTGCTTCTAAAATATATTTGGCAAAGCAAATTGTGGAGACAGGATTAAAAATGGAGAAGTCAGACTGCAAATTCAATAAGAAGAAACTTGACTGAGTGTGAAATAGGGGCGCTTGTTCCACAGGTTAAACCAGGCAGGCTGTATTGTTTGGTGGTCATAGTTGGTGCATCCAATTAGAGAAAATCTGTTGACTGGCAGCATGTCAACAGCAGTGACATGCTGCCAGCTCAGAGAGCTGAACCACTCCAGAAATTAAGAGGACGTAGTTAGATACCAAAGTCGATGCCAAGAATTGTGTCGCTTGGCACCAACAAAGCATAGGTGCCACCTGAGGGGGTCAAGGGACGGCAGAGCTCGCCTCGCCCCCCCTTGGTGTCGGGCTTCTATAATTGGACACTAGCTTGTTAGAGAGAGAAAGCAGCAGAGGGAAGCAGACACAGATCTGGCACTGGATGGAGCAGCGGTGAGTTAAGCAGATAAACCGTTCTTTCCTACGTACACAGAGGTCACCCAAATCAAAGACTCGATAGGCTGGATGCCATACAAGAAATCTCAGAGGCAGATATCTCAAAATCTGGACCAATAAACACTGTTTGCAGGGCTGGATACGTGAGAACATATGCTTTTCGTAACTTGGGTGACCTGACTCTGTTAAGGACAGAAAGAGTGTAGGGCCTACATTTATGTCCTTCTCAAGTTACCAGTTTATTAGGAACACCTGCACAATCTAATGCTCTCTGATAAAGCATTGTAATAAATCTGAAATTATGTCAGTGATGTGCTGATTTGGCGCTCTGATCATTTTAGAAGCCATCATTAGTGGTGCTGTTGGATTTACTGCATTACATAACAATATTTGTCTATGATATTGTCCTCCCATATTTGAAAATATATAATATAAAATATGCAATTTCTGCTTTAATTTAAGTAAAATCACAACACAAATACATTTCTGTCTTTTTTCCTCCTTGGCAGTTCTGCACAGGTGCATTGAAGCAATATATAAGACCCACCACTATATAGCTTTAAGGGGTCAGCCTGCATATAAAAACCAGTGAAGTAGGCGATATTCATCAGTTACTATCTTTGTCAGAATAAAGTGCTGGATGTCCCAAAACATCTCCAACTAAATGAAACCAAATCGGAAATAATTATGCTCGGCCCCCTAAAGTCAACCCCTATTTTGGAAAAATATCTTGGCTCTTATCTTGATTAAATATAACCTTTTTAGTTGCCTAAAAATTTCTTATTCAGCATTTGGTTGTACTTAGCTCCAACCTCTCGTGTCACTTCTGATTGCAAAAAAAAACAAGATGGTGACGGCCAAAATGCCAAACTCGAGTCAGGCTTCAAAACGGCAGTTCACAAACCAATGGGTGACGTCGCGGTGACTACGTCCACATCTTACATACACTCTGGGGTTACAAGGGTTAATCAATCAAGTTTTCCTCAGCTGAGGACTATCTCAAAAACAAACCGTCTCCTACAAAATTATGTTCCCATGAAACTAACCTGCATTTCCAATAATATTTCAAGGGAAACACATTATATCCGGTTTATGGTTTTAAACACGTGGTTAATGTTATAAATTGAAACAATTTTTTTAGTAAAAAAAACATCATGGTTTGGCTTAAAATGACTATGTTTGTTACGTTATTAAGCCATGAACGTAAGTTAAAATAAGTGAATGTTGACTTTTAGTTTCACACGCGACAGTCTACTGGGTGAAAGCCCTGTGTTTGTTTGACCCATCTATCCACTCCAACCTCCTGCCTACGCAGACTTCCATGGGCTATGATTACTAACGTATTTGTGATACATCAAAAACAAAAGGTAATCCACAACAAAATACATTTCCGCTAGTTATTCAGGTTGCACGGGAACGTGACTCGGGAGACGGGTTTCTCAAAAATCTGGTCTTTTCTAGGTCGACCTTATCTTGAGAATTCATGCTTTTATTTCATCTTGGTTAGATTATTGTAATACTTTGTATTCAGGATTAAGTAAAAAAAAAAAACAGCTCAAAATGTTGCTGCTTGGCTTTTAACAAATACTAGAAGACAAGATCATATCAGCCCCGTTTTAGCCTCTCTCTTTATTGGTTACCAGTACGTTTTAGATTTAACTGATTACTTTCAAAGCATTTCATGGTTCAGCACCCAGTGATATTACTGAATTGCTGCTCCCCCATGAGCCAGAGCGCAGCCTCAGGTTAAAGATTCAAACTTTATTGTCTATCTTTCACATATTGAAAATTGTCTTGGGTCCACAAACAACATAAAAACATACATAAATGAAAGACTCACATTAAATTATGTTAAAACACAAATAGATGTTTTATTTATCAAGGTTTTGAGATCTGTCATGCTGAGACTTGAGTGTAGAACATGGACAAATGGATGGAGAACATTTTTCTATGTATGTAGACAACACAATATAAGTATAGTCAACATAATGCTGTGTTTTGGAAGTAACTTAATCTGAGTTTTTTTTTCTTTTTTTCTAATGATGGTTGTCAGATAAAAGAGGCAGACTGTGAGAAGTTGGCTGGAAACACAGGAAGTGAAGCTTCCAACTCCGCCCAGTCTAATTCTGTTTGCTGTCAGACCGAGCTGCACTGCAATTATCAGACTGAATGGTGCCTGTAGACCATAATTGCTTTGTTTTTCAATTATTTCATGAGGCTCTAGTAATTTACTTCATTCTATTAAAATATGCCAATTAGACATTATAATTACAGTTTTCACTGTATCACTTTTCGCTGTCACTGAAAAGATGTAATACCGCTATTAGGGAAGAGCATGGGGACAGTTTAATATTTCCCAGGGAGATTCACTGCTGTCTTCTTTGGAATTAATACAGATGTGACAAAAGCCACTTGGTTATTTTTAATCTGCTTGAATTTCACTTGTAACCAAACGGAAAGAAATTGAACACTCTTATAATATTTTAAAATGTGATAATGTTCACTTAATAGCTAAGAAGAAATAAACAGCTGCCTACCTCCCATATACACATACACAGTACCGTGTCCGGCAACGTTTTTTGAGAGAAAGAAGTGCTATATTTATGTACCGCAACAGAGTCACAGATTTAACTTTATTAGAAAACATTTTGACGCCATGTGCGTCTTCATCAGAGTCAAAAGGCCGGACCGGACTTATTCCTTGAGAAACAGTTGAAGAGCGTGAAATCTCCTTTCTCTTCCCTCCATATGAAATACATTGTCAGTGAACATTTGCCAACATTGCCAACATTTTTGTGGCAAAAACGTTATTTTTTTCATGTTCCGCTGTGGGAACTAACTCATATAAGCTACATCTGTTCATCAACCTTATTATCAATTATTCCACTCAATCTGGAAAAATTAAAAAAAAAAAAAAAAAAAAAAAAAACATTTTATTTTTCTGGTTTTATGTGGAAATCAAAACATTTATTTCAGAAAATGCATTTTTATACCAAATTGAAACTGGCAAGTTTCCCCTGACCAATCTCATAGTTTATTCTATCTGAGTAACTGCAGATGTTGGTAGTTATTCAGAGGACTGAGCAGACCTGTGAGGCAGTTTATTAGGCAGGAAGTCCTCCTTGAAATAGTGAAATAATACTGTATTAAATTAATGAAAGATAAACATACATGTCACTCACATACAAATATTACACATACATTCAAAAAAGGGAAAACTTAAATCATTGAATCATTTGAATGGGCGAATTAAATGTATGAGCAACTCTTTAATCAGCTTCAATTTTAGTCAGACCATAAATTATTTTGAATTCAAAGATGCAATGTAACCGAGGTTCTTGTTTACATGATGCAAGCTGTTCAAGAAATCTGATTGACAGATGACAAAATGGCAAGTTTAGGTAATGTAACAGGACTGCATGGGCGGAGGACGGGGAAAATAGTGGAAGTGGAGCAATCACAGGCAGAGTCAGCTTAGCGGTCAGAAAGGGTTTTTATTTACTCTAACTCAAGGTCCCACCAAAACAACAGAAAATCAAACTCCTTCAGGAGCCCTAACTCCATAACTGGCAAACAAAA
Organism: Sebastes fasciatus; assembly: GCF_043250625.1. Taxonomy (NCBI): domain Eukaryota; kingdom Metazoa; phylum Chordata; class Actinopteri; order Perciformes; family Sebastidae; genus Sebastes; species Sebastes fasciatus. The sequence continues at coordinate 9,224,548 of NC_133800.1, forward strand.
AACTAGCTTAATTTGTAAACTGGTGCAGAGATAACATAATAATTTAGGCTATGTAGATGCCAGCAAAACTGGCCCATGCATTGTTTTACATGGTGTGGCATGATGACCATGCTAAGTGGCAAGTTGGAAATTATTGTAACTGTCACCTAGTGTGGCAGTGGACAACAGCCGTGAGTTCTTATGAGAGCTAACTGCCTCTGTGGAAGTCCTGCCACTGGGCTGATGTTTAGTTTCCACAGGTAGATGGTTTGCACATGACGCTACAGACCGCTGCCCTGACATAATGAGGATTAGTAGGGTGTTTACTTGCGCTACTGACAGATTACCTGCTAATTCTGATCCATAAATACTTAAATGTGGCTGTGAATTCTCTATAAATCAGGTTTTTGTTTTGTTTTTTCTCTTATTAAAGAACAAACAAGAACTAATTATTTATCCGTGTACTATGACTGGTGAAGAATAATCAAAAATCCCTGGGGAGAGTTATATCTAATGTGCTTTAAGTCTCCTTTAGTTTCTTTCCCCAAATGTGGATGTCAGAGCTGTGAAATCATCGAGGTTGATCCACGTGTGAGTGTCAGATCGAAGTGGGGAGACCAAACTTTGACAGCAAAATTTCCAAATACGACTGTACTCATCCTCTCAACTGCTCATTTACACCACAGCACTTCCTGGGAGGCGCCTGCTCTGTTATTATAAGTGATGCATTAGGGGAAATTCCGGATTAATGAACATATAAATATTTGGATCATTTTTGGAGTGAGGTGGCAGTTGGAATAAACATTATCCTTGTGTTAAAACCTTTTAGCGGGAGACTCATGATGAGATCTTACTGCTGGGTATGGGAATACTAACTTTAATGGATGGCAGGCAGAGCTCTCTATTTCACTCTTTACATATCACTTATGTATTGGACTGCATGACTGTGATGGAAACACAGCTCAGGTCAGAAGTTTGGGGGTTTATAGTGAAACCTTCATTTCAGGTGGGAGGCAATAGAGTACATTTATTCAAATAGAATTGGTAAGTTTTGCCTTGTACCACTGTGCGCTGTTACAGCCCAATAGGTAGCACTGTAACTTTTTCACTGGTCACTCTAACAAAAATGATATCCCTAGCAGTAATAGTTTCCAGAGCTTCTTCTATACGCTGATCCAAGTTCTCCAATGTGATGAAGTTCTTTGCATCCTCCTGCAACTTCAAAATTTCCTTCTCTTTTTCTTTGATAAATTCTAATAGTTGCCGATGGTTAATAGTTATGTGGTTGTAATGTTACTGCAACATGATGAGACTTTTTTCTTTCTCCTCAGGTTAGGTATACTACAGAGCCCATGGGGGTGATTAAAACGCACCTGTCCAGAGTCAAACACCAGTGCACGAGCAAAGAAGAGAGCTAACATTATTACAATTGCACAATTATTACCGATATCCCAGCCCATTCTCATTCCCAGGCCGTCAAATACTGAGGCTTTGTCACGGCCACACAATGCACCCTTTAGTGCCGATACAAAACGCACCGGATGTTCCGTTGACTACAATGTAAACCCATCCGGGTCAACAGTAAACGCTCCGAGAAAGTGCGCCGGGAGTGTTGTGACGTATTGAAAGAGCGAAAAGACACACACTGTGTGGGCGGAAGGCGAGGTGGATGCATCCAATGTTCAGATCCATCCATGTTCACAATGTTGATTACAAACATAGTTTTAATCCCTACCATATAATTCTTTCCTAAACCTATAACTAGAGTGGTTTTGTTGCCTAATCCTAAAGTGACGCTGAGGGTAACTATTGTGGTTTTGATGCCGAAAATTAAGTGGCGCCAAGGGGTGTGACAAAGCGGCGATATTTTTTCTTTTAACCGGACATGTGAAATTTCACCACTTACCTTACGTATTAATTAATGATTCAATTTCCCAATTAGGTATTACATTTCTTACAAGATTTAAATGAACACGACTGTTGCTTTCATAGTTATTAAATAAACAGACTGAATAAAATTGAGTATCCATATATTTAATAATGTGTCCATACATCAACAAATACTGTAACTCTAAAACACCAAAGAGAGATAACAAGCTTGCAGTGTGTTAAGAAGCATCATGAATTTAATGGCCTTTACTTACAACTTGTCCACACCTCTGTTCATCCTTGGCCTCTTCTCTCTTAAACATAATATGCAAACAGTCTGTGTTAACAATCATGTTTATCCAGCTTCCTCTGGACACCACTGAGTCCTCTCCTGCAGCATGATGAGTGGACTGTCTTGTGTGCTGCTGCTGCTGCAGCATGGAGGTATAGTCATCCTGGCCAGGGAACCAGGGAGGCACCAGGACTATCAGACTTAACTGACCTGAACTGACTGAGTTTCTACCAGGGCGGTATTCTTATTTATTTACAATACCTCAATGTTTTGGTAGGTTAGCACCATTTCACTTAGTGAATGGGAAGGCATGGTTGGAATCTCATCTATGTGTGTGTTGTGAAGTGGTACGGGCCGGCTGACGCCAGGAGATTCCACACAGGTACAGATCGAATTACCTGCTGTTTTAGCACTTATTTGGTTTGTAATCCAAGACTCAGTACAAAAGGTTTTACCTTCAAACAAGTCTTCACCAAACACCTAACTTTCAGCAACCTTATTGGTCATGTAGCAGATAGAGATTCGGCTTTAAGAAGGGGGGGTTGAAGTTTAAACAGGAACGTGTGCTGTCATACAGGTTCAAAGTAAAAAATGACCACATTATCTAGACTTTTATTATGCTATTAGCCTCAATATTAACAAGAACAAGGAAATAAAACAGTTGCTTTGCTGAAAAAAATAAAGAGAAGAAAATATCTTATTTCCCAGCCAGGTGAGCTCGTGAGCTAAATTAAACTTTTTTTTGCTGGATTACCCGGTCTTTTTTCTTTTTGCTAAAGCCTCCATGTTGGCACTTGTGCTGTGTCATAGCCATAGACTGTATATAAGAAGCGGACGTAGTCACCGTGACGTCACTGTGACGTCACCGTGACGTCACCCATTGCTTTGTGGACTACAGCTTTGAGCATTGAGTTCAGCATTTGGGCCGTCGCCTTCTTGATTTTTGCAAAGAAAAAGTGACATGAGAAGGTGGAGCTAAGTACAACCGAACGCTGAACAAGACATTTTTAGGCGACCAAAATGTTAAAATTAACTTTTCTGAACTGAAAACGCAGACAACTCCCAGACCGAACAACGCCGGAGTCCTCAACCTGGATGCTGGTGATGGTGCTATGGGTCGGCCAATGGATGTATTAAAGAGAAACAGATACCAATTCCAATTCCTCCGCAGGTTTCCTCAGAGCATTCACACTATAGGGTCCTTCTCCAGCTGAGCTAATGGAGATCCTGTTGTGCAGCACATAAAATAATTTAATCATGCAGCTTTTGGAATGGATAATTAAAAAAAGGCATTTTTTGAATGGGGAAAAATACTTTTTGGGCCAGTGAGTGTCACTTGATGATCCCGAAAGTTGTAATACCCTGTGCAGGCACGCTAAGGGCCAGTCCTGGGGGGCTTGTGTGAGCCTCCTAGCGATCCTGCCGTGCCGTGGGACGCCCTGAAGATCTTGGTGATGAGCTGGTTGAGTCACCAAGGTCCATTTTCAACTCGCGACTGCCTTACAAAGCATATGTAAATGACGTATTAAATATTAATAAAGTCATTAGTGCCATTAGTAAGACAAGCAAGAGTAGCCGATGAGAACATTATAGTAGAGAGTAGTAGAAAAAAAAAAGCCCACAGCAGTTTTTGGGGTTATTATAGCATTTAATATGGAAGTATGGTGTTTGTTAAAATGTACAAGAATTCTATTGATTTAAAAAAGAAAAAAAACTGCAAGCTCATACATACGATCTGGGAGTCGGTAGAATTCTTGTTGGGCCAGCTCTGACCTGTCTGTGGATTCCAGGCAAAGCGGAGGGTGTCGAGGCTCAGACAGACAATCTGAGTAGAGAAAGGCTTTGAGAGGCTGTGGCACCAGAGAACACCCCCCCCCCCCAACACACACACACACACACACACACACACACACTCCCACCCCCACAAGAGCATCCAACCTGCTCAAACACACTCTCTATATCCATCCATCCTCCCCATTTACTGGCTGAGTAAATCTCTTCTAATCTGATGAGCAAAACAGATTGGAGTCCATTTTATGTCATGATGCCACCCATCAGACTAAGAAGTGAGCATCTCTCTAAACAACAGACTTCTTCTTCTGCTGCCTCTCCTTCCTACACGGAGAATATCAGTCTGTTTACTCCCCAGTTTAGCCGCTGTGAGTAATTATCCGACCTGTCAAGCTTATGACTGTTTGGTCGTTAAAGTGATGAAATATTGATTCACAGAGATCTGACCAATATATGCAATGTCTAGACATGTAAACACAGCACTGAGCATTGACAGACTGAGGTCATTGTTCACACTGTGATGCAGTATTGGATGTCCTTTTTGATCCAGGGGAGAAATGCTGTTTGGAAACACCGTGAAAGTATAAATACAAAGACGCATTAAGACAAATCTGAAAAGACAACTGATGATGGCATGCCTCTTTCCTTTTCTAAGATATCAATTATCTTCTTTGTATCTATCTTTATTTTATTATTCAAGCGGGATTCTGGCAGTAAATATTTCTTAAAAATAAAAAAAATTATTTGATGTTTAATTTAATACTTTTGGGTGCAATTATGATACTGAACTAATCTACTAATCTATTGTGTTTAGTCCCATTATGTCATTTCATCCCCCGTCACTCTCCAACTTCACTTACGCTACTCATCCTTGCCCTTGAATTTTCACCTCCCTCCATAAGGTTTATCACTTTCATACCAGTTGGTTCTTTGTCAGGTCAAAGTGTGTTTGTCATTTTTGATTGGTTGGCCCCGATCAGCCGTTAAAACTCTGTGGTATGCCTGTGGAGCTGGACTGTTTGCGCAACTGGGCTTAGTTACAGTTAGACCTACCTTGAATCATATAGTTCTAATAATAGTAATTAAATACTGCTGTGGAGGTGGGCATGGCTGGTATTCGGCTGCAGGAGAGAGAGAGAGAGAGAGAGAGAGAGAGAGAGAGAGAGAGAGAGAGAGAGAGAGAGAGAGAGAGAGAGAGAGAGAGAGGCGGGGAAGGCTCATGAGAGCAGGGCCAGGTGAGTTGATTGACACAGTTGGCGCTCATTGTCTAATCAACTCTCCCTTCAAGTGCAGTAGTGTGCTGGACGTCTGATGGCTGAGACACATATGGAGAGAGGAGCTGGGCCACGTATAGGCTGACAGTGCTGTGGACCGGAGAGCGTGAAAAGAGTCGTGTCGAGGTGTAAGTGGAAGCAGCTGGACTTTGTGCGCCAAGGGACCGAGCGGCCCGATGGCACATCAATTTGTAAAGTTTTGAATCTGTATTAAAAGAGTGTGTGATCAGCCACATATTAAAGATTGTCAAGCGTTTCAGCAAGTTGTCATGTCTGTGTTTGTGCTGAGGGAACCCACGTGGTAACAGTCTTGGTACAACTGCTAATAGCAAACTTTCGTCTGTATTAGCCATTGTCCCACTGTTCCTACCACATATACCAGCATCTAAACAGGAAGTCAAGTCAAGTAAATTTTATTTGTATAGCCCAAAATCACAAATTTGCCTCGGGGGAGGCTTTACAATCTGTGCAGGATATGACACCCTCTGTCCTTTACAGTACGACCCTCTCATCGGATAAAGAAAAACGTAACCAAAAAAAAAAACCTTATACAGGGAGAAAAAATGGAAGAAACCTCAGGAAGAGCCCCAGAGGAGTGATCCCCCTTCCAGGATGGACAGACGTGTAATAGATGTCGTGTGTACAGAGTAACAACATAATGAAAATACAACATAGACAATCCATATGACAAAAAATAATACGTACTGTATAATGTGAACATATGTGAGAAGGTGGATCCAGGAGGATGTCAAGCAGCTTCCAGGCGTCGCCAAACAGATAGAGACAGAGCAACACGACCTCTTCTTGACGCCAAACCGGTTTAGCCAGAACAAGATGACCTCCTCTCCACGCCAACCAGATAGAGCCCTAGCAACACTACCTCCTCTACACGCCAGATAGTTAGAACCAGAGCAACACGACCTCCTCTTCACCCCAGATAGATAGAGCCAGAGCAACACGACCTCCTCTCCACGTCAAGATAGACGAGCGGTGTGAATCCACACCTTGCGTTAAAAAGTTGAGAATATTTAAACTTTTATGTGTGTCTACAAACTAGAAATACTAGAAAGCTAGCAAAACATGACGCATTTCTAGCGTTGCATCTCTGTCTGATCGGGGCCTTAGTCGTCTCTCAAGGAAAGGTCTTACCTAAGAAGCCGGCCTGAGGGCAGACCCCAAGGAGAGAGAGTGAGAGCTGAGATTTTCCTCCTCCAGCAGCATAATTAAATCCAATGAGCAAATAGTTTCAGGGTTGTTCGTCATGCATTGATGCGATTTTGCACATATCTTGAGTTCATTCTTCCATCCGTTGATATGGGGCTTAACCTTTAAATACTTGCATCTATGAATAAAGTGTTCACTCAACAAGTTTTTTATTAGAAAGTCACACACGTTCATACATGTGTGAATATACAGACTAATTTAGGCCTGGTCCATGCATACACAGGTATTTTTGAAAAACAATGTTTTTCCTTCTTTCGTTTTCCTCCTTCGCACTGTTTCAAAGAAATCTCCATCCAGATGAAAACGCAGAAACACGTTTGAAGTGCTGTCAAGGTCAGTGGGTAGGTTGGGCCACATACACACACACACACACGCGCGTACACCGGTGACGGGATCTGTGTCCTGGGAGTGTTGCGTTGAAAAAGTAGCATTGACCACCGTAGTGCATTCGGACGCCTCTGTTCCTCAATATAGTGGAAGAGTGACTGTACATTTATGTGTGTTAGCAAGGTCTTGTGGCCACATCTGACTTTCATGGATGTATTTATGCCGCCGTTGCACAACATGTCGCCTCATTAATGACGTCTCACAATGGAGATGACGGCGCACACTCTGACATTACAAGACAAAACCTTTGTTTGTCTACACGTCAACACTGAAAATGGAGTTTCTGAAAATCTTGGCTGGAGTTACAAAAGCTCTGTTTTTAGTGACCTAAAACGCTGTTTGGTTGTGGATGAAAGACCAAAACGCATTGAAAAAGCTAAGTTTACAAAACTGTGTACATGTGGACAAGGCTTGGAACGCCAACACGGTCTCATTCCAAAGAACAGGCTGGAAACGCAAGCCAAAAGTCCTGCACATGTTCACACTGGAAGAAAATATGTTTGCTCGCAACTGACATGAGAGCTCAACTGAACAGAGAAATGAACAGATTGTTTCAGGAAGTGATTCAGTTCAGTTCGTTCACCCAAAATATTTGTTATTTTGATCGTAACAACACTACTGCCAGGACTGTGTGCCTTATGAACGTTGAGTCCAAGTGCTCTCACATAGCCTACAGAGTTTAGAGTAGACTCAGGATGCCAGTAAGCAGTCAGAGAGGACAGAGTGTTTTGGTGTAGTTTGAGGGAGCTGTCAGTGATTGTTCTTTGTCTTCCTTTTGAGTTGACAGTTGGCGGGAATTTAAATACGCATTACAGTAGCGTGTTGTTTGTTCCTTTTTGGTTACAGCTGTTTGGTGGTTGTGGTTCAGTTCTTTTATTTCCACAAAGCACTACCACGTGTGGCTGTTTTTTTTTTGTTTGCATGTCAGCAATTGTAATCTTAATACCTGCGGCTGTTTGTAGCTTTGTTACAGGCTGGTTTAAGCAGTGTGTTTGGTGGTTGCGGTTCAGTATTGATTTTCGTGGAGTGAAGCATTATCTGTATTATAAATTATTTTATCAGCCCCCTCTTGACAGTAGAACAAAGACACAGTATTTGTCACCATGTATTTTCTACAGTGAAGTGTGATATGGAAGTGGTGAGGGACCTGCTATTTGGTGTAAATGATGTCTGGAATATCCTGAAGGTAATAAGTGCACTAAGAAATACTGTTGATGTTGATAATGTTGCTTTGATCTAAGAGCTATATGTGACACACTTGATTGTGGCATTTTATTGAACAGGCTCAAGAAATTGATGGGCCTCTCCGGTGCGGCGCTTGATTGGTTTCATTCATACTCAAGAAGCACTCCAAAGTGAACAACAAAACAGGTCATTTGTCATTGCCATCCGACTATACGACGGAGAGCGCAGAGCATTTTCTGATCTGATGCCCCTATTGGCAGGAGATTATTGTTTTTGAGTGCTGTCTAAAATTGTTACAAATGGCCATTACAAATATGAGTCATATGATTGTTTTCTGATTTGCCACCTCTATGGCTAAGGTTTGGTTAGCTGTGTAATGACCCACATCAACCGGCCCCGCAAGAGGTTTGGCATTAAAACAACATTATGCTACTTCCTCCTTTTCTTCTCAGAGTAAACATATTGCAAAACAAAAAGTTGCATGTTAGGAATATTGGGAAGCGCTACAGAGCACTTTATGCCAAAACAACAAGACACAACAACAGTTTCTTCCCACAGGAGGCCGTCACTCTGATGAACACATAATCAGTCATACACTGTCAATAACCCTCAAACACCAAATATCCACTGCTGCTGTGAAAATTTGAATTCTTACAATCTTTAATGCACAAACCTTTAAACGTGTACATATCATCTGTCACTGCCAATATTAATCCTACATGCTGTCTATACAGTATATAGACATCTTTACATTTACACATTGTACAAATATCCAGCCCATGTATATCCATTCAGTTTTTATTTCTTTGCAGTAGTTGTATTGTTTGCACTTAAAGAACACTTAACTTGCAAAAAGACTTTTTTTATTTTATTCATATTTTATTGTTGGTCATTGGTGCTTTATATATTAATAAAATATTGATATATACACCTATTGTTTCCACTACTTGTGTACATAACAGTCCTGTCTATTCTTCACCTTTATTTGTCCAGGTTTGTTGTCCTTGTCCCTAGAGGTTATTTCTATTTCTGTGTAAGTACGCCTAGAGACTGGAATGAAATTCCTTGTATGTATGTCCTTGGTGAATAAAAACTGATTCTGATTCTGGCTTGATATTAATTACAGAGTTCCTCAAGGAAGCATTGGGCCTAGTTATTTTATTTATTCATGCACCCTCTCTACAATAACGCCAGCCATAACTATGTCAGACACCACTCTTATGCAGATGACAACTGTATTTATGTATGACCCTAGTTCTTTGAGTGCTCATATTTGCCTATTTCACTGACATCAATATTTGTATGAGTAAATTTTTTTGTATTTTCTACTTATAGGATCAAAAGTATAAAGCTGCTCTAACGGTTTGACTCTCTGACCAAACAACTTAAGACAAGTTGTTACAGATATGGGAGTGGTAACTTTATACCAAGGTCACAAAAACATCAATTTGTTCATCTGGAACATTGCTTAAGTTAGAACATTTCTTACTCTGAAGGACCCTGAAATGCTGATACATATTACAATCTTTTGAATTGTTGGATTTTTAAAAAATGTGATTACTTTAAGAATATATAAATTAGTAAGTAATTTAAAATTCTGCAGTCTGGATCTTCAGTCTGAAAACAAGGTGTCAAATACCAACGCTTTGTCACGGCTGTCTGCGTTCGATACCGCTGCACGAGGCACCCTTTAGCGATTGTATGAGATGCACCGTGCTATCCATTAACTATGATGCAAACCCATTCGCTGCAACAGTAAATGCTCATGGAAAGTGCCGTGGTGACGTAGTTTAAAGAGCGAAAGAGAGGCACAGGGTGGGAGGGAGGGTTGGTCACGTTACAATCAGCTGTTTGTTCGTGTCCCGTGTTCACAACGTCAAGTCACATTTTCACTGTTAATTTTAAGCCCAACCATGATGTTTTTTCCTAAACCTAAGTGGTCTTGTTGCCTAAACCTAAGCACGTGTTTACTGCGACCGAAAAGTGACGCCGAGGGGTCTGACAAAATCCTCAGTATGTGACGAGTTGGGATGAGAGGAACATGTTTGGATCTTTAATGATATAAAAAAAAGAGCTCATATTACCCCACTGATCATGATACTGTATCTTAAAGACTTCATTTTAAGTCCTCTTACTTGCTTACGAATGTTGATAGATAGATATGAAACTTCTAAATGGAATTAAGTGTTATCTTAATAAATACAGCTGTGGCTTTACCCTCTGAAGAGCCAGTTTATCTTTGTTCTCTGTTTCTATTTTTCCAGGTTTGGATATCTCTGTCGCTGAGATTTCAGCCTCCACACCAAGACAATTAAGGATTTAAAGCCGTTTTTCACAGGTGAGATGGGAAAATGCTGTGCGGTAACTATGTAACACCAGGTCCAATTTTCGTCAACAAAGGAAGAAAAAAAAAAAGGTAAAATCCTAAAAAGTGCCCATGTCCAGTCCGCACAACAAAAACTTATCCAGACAGAGAATGTCTAAGGGGCTAACGACACATTACATAAACTAATCAGACCCCAAATTTGATGCTAACGATAGCTGTTGTGTAGCCCCATTCCATCACCAACATACTGTATAATGTATTGAGCGGCACTCAGTTAGAAAAATTACATGTAATAAGTGATCAGCTTTATATTAACTGTAGCCACAGTCTTTCCGTAACCTCAACCTTACCGTAGTTGTCATGTGTAGATATTGTAGAAAGCAAGAATTTATTTCAAAAAAACAATATTGAAGTTGTTGTCTGGTGATAGTGCTGGAAAGGTATACATAAAGTGCCGTAATAAGTCCTGCAGCCTGTGAGTGTGCTCTTCTACATTTAAAGGATGAGCATCTAAATAAGGATGTTGGATGCTGTACAGATTGTAAAGCCCTTTGAGGTAAGTTTGTGATTTGTGATATTGGGCAATATGAATAAAATTGACGTGACTTTGACTTGAAATAAGTAAATTTGTAAAGTTACCAAACTTGAATTTACACCACTGGGGATTTCCTGATCCCATCACATTGTTAATTGTCCTAAGTATGGTATAATAAAGTTAGCACTCAAATAACTCTGAAACAGGCAACAGAAAAGTCTGACTTTGTGACACAAAATATGACATTATACTTAGGTGGGACACAGCAGTGTTGTGCTTATCTGTTGTTTGGGCTCTGCTCCTTATATGTGATGAAATTTGCCTGCAGTCATGGCCTGGGGCTATGGCTGCCCTAGAGACAAAGGAAGACGGGCTGCCACCATCATGTTTAACCACCCCTGACACATCATCGCCCTTATTGTGCCTCTCAATCTGAACACACACACACACACACACACACACACACGCACACACACACACACACACACACACACACACACACACACACACACACACCACCAGCAGCAGCAGCAGCAGTCCAGGGCAGCAGTGCTGGAGCACCATCTGTCAGCCTGGTGTCAAGTGGCCCTTGTCTCCAGTGATTATGAGAGCTCCTGCTGCCTCAGGTGGTCCATGGACCAGCTCACCCATCTAGAGGGGCCAGGCAGGGCCATATGGTCTGTGTGGTGCACGAGGGGGCACCCAGGGGAGGCAGCTCCCCTCCCCTGCCACTGGACAGGACAGACAGCAGCCACAGCCTACGCCTGTGACTGTGACTGACTGTCTGCTGAAATGTCCCAGTCAGGGATGAAATGACGGTGAAGGACTTGACAGACATCATTCAGAGTTTCTGAGAGAACGGAGGAGCACAAGGTGAGAGGTCAAAGGTCAGGTCAAAGACAGCCTGCTATTGCTGATACTTTCTAAACATATGACAGAATTATAAAAATGTTGAAATGATGTCTTAAAAATAGGTTTTGACACAGGGCCTGAAGTTCAGGTAACAGCATCCTTTTGATGTCAGGTGGAGATTTAGTAGTGCATTTTCCCAAACAAAGTTACAATTAATCATATTACCCTGATTGCTAACATATCTATCTATCTATCTATCTATCTATCTATCTATCTATCTATCTATCTATCTATCTATCTATCTATCTATCTATCTATCTATATACATGAGAGATTTGTATATATGGTCATCCCAGTATCCCGAGGAATCATGTTCATAGTACATATGATTCTGCAGTGGACGATTTACGTCCAGTGATTTACGTTAAATAGTGTGGAGGTCAGGGTGGTGGATGGATATGTAGCACATCTGACTTTAATGGTTTGTGTCCCATCACAGACATGCTACTCGTGTAAGCTTTCTTTCACCTACCTTAAGCGACAAATCTGTTGATATTCTATATTTTTCTTACTGTCAACAAATCTCCCGAAAACACCAAAATCAAAACCGAATGTATCTACTACAAGTATGTGTGTATCAAAGCCTGATATATATTCTTCCTCTCGGCCATAGAACTCCATTTTTGTCTAAATTATTAAAACACATTAATGAACCATGCACTGATGCGCTGGGTGACATGTTCCTTCATTACCATGAACACACACTGTACTTTATTTGGACACAATCCTTCATACACCATCCTGCTGCTGAAAATCTTTACTAGATGACCGAAAGTGTATTAATCCGCCGCAGAAAATAGTCCCCGACAAATATTTCCACCTGTTTGAGTAACGTTTGCTAAAAACTAGTGGATATCTGATTTAGGAAGTTTAGGAAGACAATAAGAAAAAATGAGAATAGCACCTGCCTTCTCCTTCAACAATACCGTAGTTGTCACACAGAGATATTGTAGAAAGAATATTTATATCTGGTGGTCCACCGGAAGGGGCGGGACTCCGCCTCCCTATTACTATGGCCACTAGAGTTCAGCGTCATCTTCTTGTATTCATATCGGTGATCAACCATGTGAATAGATGATAACGGCCTTCTGAACCAGACCCCTTCTAACCCATATCTATGAGGCTAACCGCTGATAATGCCCAATCAATCGACTGATGACATCCAAAGCGGGTGGTTCTGTCTGGCGATAGGATTGATATGGTATATATGACATATAGTGACCAGCTTGGACGAGTTCATATAGTGGTTCATGTTAAGGTAAAAGTATAGACGTTTTTTAAACTAATTTATCTTTTGGTCTGTCAATGCTACTCTGTTTTGTAGCCAGTGCACCGATTGAAGCGTGCGACCATCAAAACAACAGCAGAGGAGAAGTCGTGAGCATTGTGCTGTAACAGATCATCACCGATCACCGTGTATTTTCACACAGATGAGCAGCAGAGAAATAACTTCTATTTCTTATAGCTGTGATAAATTATTTGCGTTGTAATAATAACCAGTCAGAGCTGCCCAGCACATCTTTTTTTTTGTTAATCGCACATGATTTGTTGTTTGTTCATCTTGCTGCAGGAATAACATAAAATTGAAAAAAATATTTTTTACAATATTTTTTATTCACCTGCACTTCATTATTTTATTCTCATAATTGTCCATTTTTAGTCTGATGTTTTAATATATATATATTTCTTTTAATACAAATTTGAGTATTGACTCAATCAAATTTGTGTGAGTGTGTGTGTGTGTGTTTGTGTTTGTGTGTGTGCGTGTGTGTGTGTGTGTGTGTGTGTGGGGGGGGGTCTTGGGGTCTTGTCATCGTTTCTTCCTCCAGTGTTTGATCTTGTGACAACAGTGTTGTTGATGAGGGAAATGAGGTTTCACTGGGTGACAAATTACAAGGCTTGTCAGAGTGGTGGCTTTCAGACACGTCAGCTGTGATTTTCCTCTTCAACACTCAAGCTCTACTTTCATAAGCACAGTCTTTCACTAAATCCCAAACTGTAATCAGAGCAGGCTTTCCATTGAAGTCAGTGGACTGCTGGGCTGAAGACACACACACACACACACGCACGCACGCACGCACGCACGCACGCACGCACGCACACACACACACACACACACACACACACACACACACACACACACACACACACAGAAACAGATAGAGAGAGCTATAGAGGGAGAGAATACAGGAATGTAAATAGGTGCAATACTATTTGTCCCATAGTGTGAAATGACCATAATATACAGTTTGTATGTGAGTCAGTAGGATAATAATAGTAACAATAAGAAGCTTAATTTGTACAGCACTTTACAAAACATTATTTACCCAGTCTGTAACATAAACGTGGACACCCCAACGTTCCACCCATATTACTGTTTTTGTTCCTATTAAACTGATTACATTTTATCTGTCACTAGAAATGTTGCCTTTTCTTGGCCAATTTTATTTTATGTTAACATTTTATTTTGTCATGTTCTGCCCTGCGCTTGGGTTATGTCTTTCATTTTGTGTCATTCTTTCATTGTTTCCTGTTTTATTTTGATATAAGTGTTTCCCGCCTCCTTGATTCACCACACCTGCCCTCATTACTCACCTGCCTCTGATTAGTTAGTCTACCCTGCATATACAGTATACTATACTCCCTTGTTTTCCCTGCTCCCCTGCCAGATTGTCTTTGTTCTACATCCTGTGCTCATTGCTTTCAAGCAATTCCAGTGTAGGTTTTCTATGTTTTTTTGGACTTTGTCTTGTTCCCTGGTTTGGGATCTTGCCTACTCCCTCTCTTGATTTGCTTGCTTTGTCTGGACTGACCCTCCCTATATGGCTGCCTGACTTTAGTAAAACCGAGCCTTTTTGAACTTACCTCACATCCTGTGTCAGCAATTGATCAACGTACCAGACTTTGCACAATAGTATTAGTTATTTTAGAGGGCGGGTCCGTTTTTTTTTTTCAAATGTAAATTCCCACTCAGCTGTTGCAAAAAGCAGTGACTTAGGTTATACCAAAGTAAGCTAAATGAAGCTAATCAGTAAGGTTATGAATAATGTGCTAGCACTGGCTGAGTCAAAGGTAGCTGTGCTAAGTTTGGAGATAACTAAAAGGGTTAGTTCAGATTTTTGAACTGGGGTTGTATGTATTCTCCTGTGCTCTGCAAGGTTAAATTACAAACATTTTCGCAGCTTTACCTAACCATCAAACAGCCCTTTCCAACGGGGCATTGAAGCCGTTATACTGTGGTCTTCAAAGTAGGGATGTTCATTTAGAATATTTTGGGTTTTTTTAGCCGATAGCTGACCCTCGTTAACCAATTATTAACCGTTAACCGACAAGATTAATGCGTTTCATGCAGCGGTGCATGTGTGGTTTTAGTGTTAACAAGCCGCCGAGCTGCAACGAAAAGCTGATGCACAAACAGGTTAAATCGATCGTTAATCACCAGCTGCAGCATATGTGCAAAACAGACAACTGAGTTCCCAGTTCACCCGTCCAGGAGAGTTACTCTAGCAGCCACGATACAGCGTGTATTGTCCCAGTAAGTCTTCACCACACCATTTAGTTTAGCTGGGAGGTTGTCAGCTGTTTGTCAGCATGGCATACTCTGTGAGTCCAAGGAAACTTTAGCGAGTGTCCGGTCAAGAGCATTTAGAGTGATCTATTGACAGGAATGGGATATAATATTAATAAGTATGTGTTCTTTAGTATATAATCACCTGAAAATAAGAACCTTTGTGATTTCGTTACCTTAGAATGAGCCATTTTTATCTACATCGGCCACCGCAATTCTTCTACTAGCTTGATACTTGGGAGAATTTTCAGTTGGTTGCAATCTGCAACCTCACCGCTAGATGCCGCCAAATCCTACACACTGGACCTTAAAGCTATACCTGGATATTATCATAATCTAAATCCCAGATGTCATATCACTGTACTAACAAGTCCCATCGAATAAATAGGTAGTTTGACAGTCCGTTCTGATAAACACCCATATGACCGCTGCAGAAATAACTGATACAAAAAACCTGGAGCGCCTTGGGTAGCCAAATGGTTACTGCGCAACGTCCCTGGTTCGATTCCAATTGCGGTACCTTTGTTGCATGTCATACTCCCCCCCTCTATCTCCTCATATCCAGTCTGCCACTATACACTCTTCATCTATCCATTAAAGGCAAAAATGCCAAAAAATAATCTTTAAGAAAATTAATGAGTAAATGAATGATATGAGTGTTTTATTACACATAGTCTGTGTGCTGTCTCAAAATCAAAAAGGGGGGTGGGGGCATTTAACAAACACAAACAAAATTAAAATTAAATAAATGCGGACCCAAAAAATAAATCATGTTGTATAGTTGGGACCCTTTTATGTGACAGATCCACTAGATTTTGAGCTATGTGCGGTCTCACTGACTGAGACCAACTTGGCGTCTATCCTGGACAACAGCTGAGCCATGTACATGATTTCAAAACCTACTCAACTATACAAATTTATAGGTTATTAAAAAGGTAATGTTTTTCATGAAATTACTATTCCAGTCCAATGTTATTCTTTAATGTATAATGTCCAATCTAAATATAATGAAAAAAATTAAAAAAATGTAAATCTATATTCACTAATAAACCAATTACCTGTTATTTTGTAGTATAATCTAAACCATGATATTAATGAGACATATTACGCTCATTTTCAGTTTCATACTTGTATTTTGGGTTTCTACTAGAACATGTTTACATGCTTTAATGTTAAAAAAATACTTTATTTTTCATAGCGTCTGTCTGAATATACCTGTATTATCCCTCCGTCTGAAACGCTCCGTTTTAGCGCCTGTCTCTTTAAGTCCCCCTCCTGAAGATGTCCAGTCTGCTCTGATTGGCTTGCGAGAAAAATATGGTGCACCTTTGCAAAGTTCTCAAGCTGTGGGCGGTATATTCTAATGAGCCTGCATGTGACATAGGAAGGAGAGACAAATCTGAATGGCTTGTTGAATCACATGTTTTCTGATCAAGGCAGCCCACAAAAAAACTGACTGGGTTGTCTTGATACACATTTGTGGGTTGGTAGGTACTCCAGATACCCAGATGTATGTGCACAAGCACTGAGAAAGTGAGTTTTTCAGGATATGTCCTCTTTAATTTCTGTTTTTCAACATTTTTACCGTAGATCTATAAATAGCAACCGAGTTGATGCGATTTGATGCGATTTTTTTTCTTGCTAGTTCAGAGAACAGGAGCATGCAATGGTTTTGCAGTCTGGGAAATTATACGCACACACTAGGTACCTACATACTTTTGAACACAAATCATCATGAAAACACATTTGTCACCAATATGTTAATTAGACAAGATATTTAAAAAATTTGTGATGTGATCGGACAACGTAGATGCTAAGCTTCATTACTCATCTGTAATCCCCATGGTGGTCATTAAACACTGTTTAATGCTATATCACTTTGCATTATATATATGTTTTTTATCTAATGTTTGCCCCGTTTAAGTAAGACCAAGAGATGAAAAGGAAGCCACAAAAACACATAATGTCCTTTTCAAAAAAAAAGAAAAAAAGATGGAGGTCTGGAGAGAGGTAGACCTGGGGATGCAGTCAGAACAAGATTTAGATGTAGATAGTGGTGTGGAGAGAGCAAGATCTGGAGAGACAGAACACGAAGGGATACATCAAGAAGAAGAAACCAGCTGGTAGAATGAGGCAGAGGGAGAGCAGGATGGAGAACAAGTAACAGAGACGAATAAAGAAAGTGATCTAGAGAGAGAGAGAGAGAGAGGAGCCATGTGGATCCACTAGATAAGTTCATGCAGCCAGTTCCAAGGATTTAGGTATAAATATAGTATACTAAGTATGCTAAGTATAATATAGTATAATAAGCCTACTATTGGAATGAATCTGAACATCATTCAATGTAATGTTCCTCTACTAATAACCCTCAAATTAATTTAAAAATGTATTGTGATAAAAATAAATACATATCAATTACTATAATGTTATATGGTGCAATACTTTTCCTAGTTATCTTATGCAGTTACAGATTTAACAGAAGAAAGTCATATGTGCCATATCATGGTCCAAGATAAATGCTCCCAATGACCCTCTTTTCCACAGCTACATTCTTCTGCAACTTACTGAATGTAATATCTTTCACAATGCCTCTATAATATATAATGTTGTATGTATGCTCAACATCAGACTCCTTGACCTTATTCCGACATACTTTCCCTTGCATAGGACTGGGAACAAGTATCTTATAAAGGGTAAAAATAACATAAACTTAAATCCACACTTAAGGTCCACAGGAGCGGATTGAAATTGGTAATACTATAAAAATGGCTCTAACTGTGTCTGTTTTTAAAAAGAGTTTAAGGCAGCAGTTGCTACAATAATATGTTAAAGCTTAATTGTACTGCTATTTCCGCTTGTCTCTATTTATTTTGTCTTACCTATTTAGTCAATGTTTAGATTGATCAATGTTTGGGGACCATGTTTAGGGTTAGGTTAGTTAGTTTTTAGGGTCTTTGGTTAGTCAGTTAGGTGTTTTGTAGGTTGTAGGTAAATGTTACTGTATAATACAGGCACTTTTTACAAATCTAGAAAACATGTTAGTAATTAAAGTATATCTTATGGTTGCACTTGTATCTTAATGGTGTTAAGAATAAACTGAACTGAACTGAACAGGAAAGCGTATTGTAATAAAGATAGAATTGGGTATTGTCATACAAATTACCGTTTCTCTCTTTTCAAAATGTCTTTATTTTGAAGTAACTTTCAATTTCGATAACATGGGTGTGTTGTCCTCTCCACAGATATTTAAAAATGCAGACATTATACAATGTATGCCATACAACATTCAGCCATGACTTATTGGTTTATTCAAAGACAAAATATGCTGCATACTATTATGCATTTGTATTATTATTATTGTTTTTAAAGTTTTCACCCCACATGTATCACATTTATTGTTCATGAACAGTGATAAATTAAATATAAACTGTGAATGAGTATTCTTATCATTATTTTATGGTTAGTCCTTTGGAGAACCAAACCTTGGGGATGGTATGTGCTTATATATATGATATATTTACTCCTAATCGCATGTGCCCCCCCCCCTATTTGAAATGATGGAGAACCGCCACTGCTCCAAAGAAGAGAAAAGGAAACTGTGATTGCTGGTGGAGACAGTTTGTAATCCACTATAGTCACATGTTTCCTCATCACATAGACAATAGGCCTTTATTCAACGTAAGCCATTTTCCTTTAAGAAAATCTATCGGAAAAGACTGCTAGAGGTGTCCTCTGTCTGGTGCTGTTGTGTGTTTACGGCGTGAGTAGGTTACTAACACAAGAGGGCGTGTTGGCGTGTGTGGTGTGTGTGTGTGTGTGTGTGGCCTGTCACCGCTCTGATTTAGGGCTCACACCGTCAGCTGCTCTCTGCTCAAAATGACGCATGTCCATGTAGTGCTATTTTTCGTTCAGTTTAACCAAAGTAATCTCTCAAAATGTGTTGTCACTGTAAGCTCACAGGGGGGCTGTTTTCTGAGTTTCTGAAAAGTTAACATTGTGAGGAAGGATACACGGTTTTCATCTGACAGCAGCCTGAAGGCGTCATACCGGTACTATAGTCCATATAGACAGGACCTCCGCACGCGCGTTCCAAATACGCGCGTCATTTATTTTAATAAATCATATCCTATTGTTCAAGAGAGTATGTCCAGGAATGTTTCCTCTATGACATATACTGTATGTTCAGTTCAAATGTAAAAGTTTAAAAAAAAGAGATGAAGTCAAGTGTTTCCTTTCTGGGAAAACACTCAGTTGACCATGTAAACAATAGTCCACTCAGCGCACTGCAAAAATAAGAGAAGAGATTAACAGAACAGAAAAGAGCAAAGCAAAGCTGGAAAACAAATGATATGCAGCAATAAGTGTGCCAGTCTCTCTCTGTGTGTGTGTGTGTGTGTGTGTGGTTCCTGCTGGTCAGGGTCTGCCCAGCCAATCAGCTGCTCATGCAGATGACGTGCTGCTGTCCTACGTCAGCCCCGTCGCTTGTCAGGATCAGAGCTCCACACACAACCGGCAACAAACACACACACACACACACTCCCCTCTGCTCTCCGAGCCGGACCCGGACCCGGACAGCTCAGCCCGACGGCCCGGCAGGCAGCCCCGGCAGCGGAGGACTCATCCAGGCGTCCAGGCGCCGGCCGCAGCCCGCTGTGACAGTGGACCTAATATCGCCTTACTTTGTGGACATGGGAGACATGGGGGATCCGCCGAAAAGTAAGACACTTGTCCGGTGTTGAGGGGATGCGATTCTGGAAGTAAATTCATCACAACTTGAGAGTTGATTTTTTTGTGATGTAGACAGAACCGGCCTATTAAATAGTAGCCTATAGTATCATAAAATACGCAATTCGGAAGTGTCAGTGGATATTGCGCACAGTTTTTTTAATTTATTATCAAAAAAGAATAACTCATTTATAATTTAATAATAATAATAATAATAATTAATACGAATACCAACAAAAATCATAATAATAATAATAATAATAATAATAATAATAATAATAATAATAATAATAATAATAGGCCCAATAATAATAATTATAATAATAAATGTTATCATTATTATTATTACTCTAAGGCCATTTGGTACATTATCAGATGAGTGTAATCAGCGGACAGTTTGTGAAAGTGTGTGTGTGATGTGTGTGCTCATGCTGGTTCTTCCAGAGAAGCGGCTGATATCTCTGTGCGTGGGCTGCGGGAACCAGATCCACGACCAGTACATCCTGCGGGTCTCCCCGGACCTGGAGTGGCACGCGGCCTGTCTCAAATGTGCCGAGTGCAGCCAGTACCTGGACGAGTCCTGCACTTGCTTCGTCCGGGACGGAAAGACTTACTGTAAACGGGACTACATCAGGTAGGACGGCCGGGACGGGACTGGGACTGGGACTACCCCTCTTCATACACAAGACAAGCGCTGGAGCTGCAATTAGAATTATTATTCTTTTTTTTATATATTTTATTAAATCAGATGGAGAATATTTGGGCCCTGATTTCAGTGGGTTCAAATTTTTTTTTTTAACATTATGATCATAATCCTTTTACTACTACAACAACAACAACTATAGCCTGGTTGTAGAGCGTGCGTCCTTATCTGGAGACATGTCAGTATTTCATTGTGTTATGTTGCCTTTTTTAAAACATTGGGCCTACATAACTTCTTTATTAATCAATGATTCCAATCAGACCGTATAACATCCTATATATCCACCTTCTGCTTTGTGATGGACCTGAAGGAAAATCATCCAAAAATATCATTGAACTATTTTTTTTGATACAGCGTGTAAATAACTCACTGATTTGGATGTTATTACAACACGTTGATTATTATTATTATTATTATTATTATTATTATTATTATTATTATTATTATTATTATTATTATTATTATTGTTGTTGTTATTATTCGATTACAACTTGAGCAGGCTTCCAGTTATTGTCTAGTGACAAAATTACAATTAAAGTTGGAGTAAAATAAGTCACATTGTAGTGAAGTGTTAACCAGGAAAACAACAAAAGTTCACTAGAATTATATTATATCTTTGTATAAACACACTATCCTGCGCTATACGACTACTAATATTAATAACCTACTACTACCAATAATAATAATAATAATAATAATAATATTAAATGAAATGATTGTTTCACTGTTACTATATAACAAATAATGCAAATATATTTGAAAGCTTATTAAAAAATATTATTATTATTATAATTATTATTATTATTATGCCAAATTATCGATCGTGTTATTTCGGTCATATACTGTACTGTTTTATAATTACATTGGTGTGAGTGACAGAGCTGTCAGACTGATGGGACCTTGTGTGTGTGTGTGTGTGTGTGTGTGCAGGTTGTACGGGATTAAATGCGCTAAATGCAACATCGGCTTCAGCAAGAACGACTTCGTGATGCGCGCCCGCTCCAAGGTCTACCACATCGAGTGTTTCCGCTGCGTGGCCTGCAGCCGGCAGCTCATCCCGGGGGACGAGTTCGCTCTGCGGGAGGACGGGCTCTTCTGCCGGGCGGACCACGACGTGGTGGAGCGGGCCAGCCTGGGGGGACCCGGAGACCCGCTCAGTCCGCTGCACCCAGCCAGACCGCTACAGATGGCAGGTAAAGTCCCGGGGAGTGGGAGACAGAGACAGGCCACGAGGACTGCACTGCTGGGAAAACTACTTTAACTTGCTGGCTGTCGTTTTCTGGCTGTGACTTTTCTTTTCTTTTCTTGAAGTTCCGAAGCCTTTTTCCATACATAATTGGATTTTGGTCAGGTGCTCCTTATAATAATAAACTCCAGGACTCCATAAGACACCAGAGTGTGATGTTTCATGTTCCAATGAACTGCACCTCTTGTATTTCACATAGAGTTTTTTTTATCTGTGCTGCAGAATGTCAGAGTGATTTACTGGCCATGCAGGTTTCATCTATATTTTAATGTAAATGTCATACAGCCACATGCAGGGAAGCTTCATGCGCGCCTGGTGCCATATAATAACTAACAAGTGGAGCTTTTTATTGCTTTCGTATTTGACTGGTTTTGAGGTTGGACTGCCAGGTTTCTCCTCCTGTAGAGGAGGCAATGTTTTGTCTTTTTTACATTTTCTTTTCTGCATACCAGCCAGGCCAGGCTCGGTAGATTAGATACAGTGGAAGTCAGAAATACACCAAGTTATCACTGCTGGAGGAGGAGGAGTGAAGAAATAATCACTGTGGGTCCAGCCGGGATGCGTTTGGTCCTATAATCTGGAAAATGCTGTGCGGTGCTCTGCATGTCTGGAAAGGGTTGGAGGTTTTTCTCTAGAAAATCCTATTAGCCGTATCGCCAGCTTGCCCTCCATAGTGGTTTTTAATGTCTTGACCTTGGCTCAGATGAGTCAATCAGAGCTGCGCTGTTCTCCTCCTGAAATATGGCTGTATTTAGAACAGTTCACCACATGTACAGGACTATTTTAAGCAGAATGGACATTGTAAAATGTTGCTGCTATTATGTAAAATAGATGAGCAGCGTTGTGTTTGTTAAGTAGGCTGGAAAGGTTTCTGTCAGGATGTTTAAATCGGAGCCTAATTGACAAAGTTGTGCGTCATGTGTCACAGGAACACTATGAGTACTGGAGGAAAAAAGACTTCTATAAAACTCTTTACCTGTCCACACACTTTCTCATTTTTTTTTTTATATCTGGGACAGACAGATAAATTGATTTCGCCTCTTCTTCCTCTGGGGTTTTTTCTCCCCCCGTCCTTTCTCAACAGCAGAACCAATCTCGGCCCGGCAGCCCGCGCTGCGGCCTCACGTCCACAAACAGCCGGAGAAGACCACCCGGGTCCGGACGGTGCTCAACGAGAAGCAGCTGCACACGCTGCGGACCTGCTACAACGCCAACCCGAGGCCCGACGCACTCATGAAGGAGCAGCTGGTGGAGATGACCAGCCTCAGTCCCAGAGTGATCCGGGTCTGGTTCCAGAACAAGCGGTGCAAGGACAAGAAGAGGAGCATCCTGATGAAGCAGCTGCAGCAGCAGCAGCCCAACGACAAGACGGTAAGAGAGACGCACCAGACAGAGCTGATGGATAACCTTTGACAGTATATACTGATATATAGGCATGGAATAGACTTATGTATTTAGAAGTTTTTGTTTGACCAAACACAGACCCTAAATGTTGCAACTCTGTCTGATCTGACACTATTAATTCAAGATGTTTAAATCTAAGGTGGCCTCTATTTAAGCGGCACGACCAATAAGCGCACCAGAGCTGATGGATAACCTTTGACAGTATACTGACATATGCATGGAATAGGTTAGGTATTTAGAACTTTTTGTTTCGACTAAACACAACCCCTAAATGTTGCAACTCTGTCTGATCTGACACTATTAATTCAAGATGTTTAGAATGGCCTCTATTTAAGCACATGACCAATAAGCTAAACTCAATTTTACGCATAAAGCCCCAAATCACACAGTTGTCTCCAAGTAAACGACAGAGGGGATGTAACGGTCCCGAGGTGTAGAACCATGTTATGGGATGTGTGCATATAAAGTGATGGATGATAAAAAAAAAAAGCTGTTTGAGGAGCTATACAGTGTTATATGGACGAGTCCATGCAGGTCTGTGAGGTCAAAGAGAAAAAAGGCACACAGCAAGTTACCAGACAATCACCAGAGCTGATGGATAACCTTTTGACAGTATATGATGACATATAGGCATGGAATAGACTTATGTATTTAGAACTTTTTGTTTGACCAAAAACACAGACCCTAAATGTTGCAACTCTGTCTGATCTGACACTATTAATTCAATATGTTTAAAACGAAGGTATAGCCTCTATTTAAGCAGCACGACCAATAAGCAAACCTCAATTTTACGCACAAAGCCCCAAATCACACAATTGTCTCCAAGTAAACGACAGAGGGGATGTAACGTGTGCATATAAAGTGATGGATGATTAAAAAAAAAAGCTGTTTGAGGGGCTATACAGTGTTATATGGATGGAGTCCATGCAGGTCTGTGAGGTCAAAGAGAAAAAAAAGCACACAGCAGCAAAGTTACCAACCAGACAATCATATGAATCCGCCTCTCTGTTTATTTGTTTACTGTCTTATTGATTGTCCTGTTGATTGACCCCCCCCCCCCCCCCTCCTCCCCATCCCCTCCCCCTCCAACCCCCAAACACACACACTCCACCACCATCTGTAATACCCCACAGTGGATGATGTGTATACTGGGTGCTGACCACGGACACGTCCTCTTACAGAACATCCAGGGAATGACCGGCACCCCGATGGTGGCGGCCAGTCCGGAGCGGCACGACGGCGGCCTGCAGGCCAACCCGGTGGAGGTGCAGAGCTACCAGCCGCCCTGGAAGGTCCTCAGCGACTTCGCCCTGCAGAGCGACATCGACCAGCCGGCCTTCCAACAACTGGTGCGTCCTTTTTTTTATTCACTAAAGGCTCTCATGCTTGATTTTGTTGCAATATATCAAGATATTCAATTTCTATCTGAATATTTGACTCCATGTTCCTCCATGCGCAAAATCCAATTTGATCTGTATGGAAAATGTATTTTTTCAATAGCAATTTGGACCAGACAAATAATGTGCTATCTGTGTGTGTATAGAGGCAACTATCCTATGCTAGGGTTTTTAGACTATGATGGGACACTAAAATGCATGCATTGAAACCAATATTCAATAATTAATGGAGCTTTTCCTCCATGTCCCTTTTGTTATTGACCAGCCGGCCTTCCAACAACTGGTTCGTC
The DNA here is from genome assembly GCF_043250625.1 of Sebastes fasciatus. Lineage (NCBI taxonomy): Eukaryota > Metazoa > Chordata > Actinopteri > Perciformes > Sebastidae > Sebastes > Sebastes fasciatus. Next base: position 9,249,655 of record NC_133800.1, read on the forward strand.
GTTTTTTTTCTTCACTTAAAGCCATCAAGGCTCTCATGCTTGATTTAGTTCCAATATCACAAGATATTCAATTTCTATCTGAATATTTGACTCGCAGTGGTTCCTCCATACTATACGATACAACGTTATTGTCAGTTTGCACTGAAATTCATTTTGCATCCCTAGGCAGCTCAGTTTGAGAAAAAGTACACATCCAATAGACATACTGTTACCATAGACAGACAAGTAAGACCCATCAGACAAAAAAACAAAAACACATCACAATTATTCATACATAACCCATTACACAATGACCATCTGTCCTCTGGATTTATATGTCTTTAGCAGCACATTAATTATTATTTAGCAACAAGATGGACTGATGGACAAAAGCGTGCAAGTTCCAATTTGATCTGTATGGAAAAATGCATTTTCAATAATCAATTTTGACCAGACAAATATGAGCTATTTGTGTGTGTAGAGGCTATACTATCCTATGCTAGGGTTTAGACTATGATGGGACACTAAAATTCATGCATTGAAACCAATATTCAATAATTAATGGAGCTTTTCCTCCATGTCCTTTGTTATTCTAATCCATAATGTTTCCGTGGACATTATGATGCGCATCTATTAAATGACAGGGCGGGTTTCATGTTGCTGCAGATGTTTTCTTTAGTTTTCCAACATGTTTTTTTTTTTACTGATGTCACTCATCTCAACTATAGTTGCCTATTAAATTCATATCCTGAGATAAGAGGAAGGCCTGTTTATGATTTGTCCAGAAAAAGGGGATGCTCCTCGTGTAGAAGAAACACAAATACAGGATCAATGATGTATTTTTAACCTTTGGAGATAAAGGCTATTTATTATTGGTATTGGTTTATATATTATTTTGGAGTGACGCATCACAGACAGCATGACACAATCTCCTGAAATGAGCTCCGGCATAGAAGCGCTGAGGCTGCAGGTGGACGCACAACAACTGTCGTGTGTTTCTCCACCACATAAGTGGATTATTAGCATTTATGACAAGAAACTGGAAAGCGACATGCAATTCATCCGTCCTGAAAGTGGAATTGTGTTATTTATGGAAACATTTGAAACTATTTAATTTAGATATGGATAAATACAATTAGCTATAAATAATGCCATTACCCCCAGCACAATACCTGACCTCATGGTCAGCACCTATGCTGTTTATTTATTTTTTAATCACATTTAATAAGCCTATATTGTAGGGATACATGTTTTTTTAGAGGTCTGAATATGTTTTCCAACCTTCCCGGTATAGCCGCTGGATTACCTTTATATACTATAATGCAACTATTACGCAGAAACTTTAACCCTCAGTGAAATAGATAATCTCTAAATCTGCTTTTTTTGTTGTAATTTAGATTTCTGCTGTTCACTGTGATGCAAGTTGATTTTCACAGATATAGGCCTACTGTATATGATGAAGTAGGCTACAGGACAATAATGTAAACAATAGCAGGTTGTAGATAGATAGATAGATAGATAGATAGATAGATAGATGATAGATAGATAGATAGATAGATAGATAGATAGATAGATAGATAGATAGATAGATAGATAGATAGTAGATAGATAGATAGTAACTTTATTAATCCCGAGGGAAATTCAAGTTTCCATCATCACAGTTCCATAGTGCAAAACATATTAGTAAAAAGGCAGTAAAAAAGTTAGTAGTGCAAAGTACAAAGTACAAAAAAAAATACCAGAAATAAAAATACAAGGAGATGAAGAAGAAAACTGTTAAAACTGAATATAGTGCAGGGTAACAGCTGTGATACACGACTATTAAAAAAAGTGAATATAGTGCAGAAGAGACGGTTAAAGTGAGTGTAGTGCATTATTATCTGTCCTGCAGACCGTCCTCCTTTGCACCCCTTCCCTAGATGGACTATACAAAATGATGTGTATCCATATTATGTGCCAGCTTTATGGTCTGTGCCTCCATCCAACCTGGTGAGAAACAGAATGTGCGTCATGGTGCGTCATGGTTCCATGGCCTGTCCAGGTGTTTTCTGACCGCTGCTTGAATATGTGTCCCTTATGCAGGTCAGTTTCTCGGAGGGAGGACCGGGCTCGAACTCGACGGGCAGCGAGGTAGCGTCCATGTCGTCTCAGCTTCCAGACACACCGAACAGCATGGTGTCCAGCCCCATCGAGGCCTGAGGAGACTTCAGGAGACAATGGAGACAAATGGACGGACTGAACTGAAACACACAGCAAATCCCCCGTTCATCCCATCCCTTTCCGACTGCACCAAAACAACCCCCCTGGTTGTATTTTTGACACTGTGAAGACAATCATGGGATTTTACCACAGCCACACATTCTAATGTCCTTCCAGAAGAGACGGACGGATGGACGGATAGGATGCGTCATCATGGCCGGTGCTGCACGTTTCACACGCCTGGTTAACAGTTGCCAAAACGAGAATGACATGAACCTGACTCCATCCATAAAACGTGGACCTCTGAGTAGGAGAGAGAGAAATCCTATACTTGCGAAATGCTGTGCGCTACTTTGAATAGAAAAAGAAAAAAAACTGGTGATTTTTTTTTAATTCGATACACAAACCTCATCATATAATAAGACCATTTGGAGGAGGAGAGAATAGCACTGCTTTTTTTCTTCTTCATTTAATTACACGATTTCCATTCATGACCCAAGTACTAAAAGCATTTGCAACAAGGTATACCTCTATTTTGCCACAAGCTTCGTGGGACATTTGTGTGAATCAGTGTCCGTCCGAGAATTTTTTTTTTTTCTTTTCCCAAAGATGTGTATAATTAATCATAAGTTAAAAAAAAAAAAAAAAATACCGTTAGCTCTGGAAGAAAATGTTTCGTTTGTTCCCGTGCAACAAAAAATTATTTATTATTTATTGTCGACAAATTTGCCACCTTTTGTGTAACTTTCTTAACTGAAGTAAAAAGAAAAAGAAAAAAGACTGAAGTTTGGTCTGTGGGTTTTCTATTACAATTTCATGTTTTTTTTAAAAAAAAGAATAATTTATATAAAAAAAGGACCATTAAGAGAGTTTTTCTTTAAGTGTTTTCTTTTTTTCTCTTTGTGAATATTCACACATGAGGCGGAAGATCAGATCTATTAAATGGCTTGATGGATATGCTGTGGTTAATTGGGTGTCATGTTGGTGCAGATGCTGTCTCAGTTTACCTACTGGCATGACTACCTGCTATAGAGCAAACTCCACTGCAAAACATCTCTATCTTAGAAAAGCTTCAGACTCATAAAATCATATTTTCTTGAAACAAAGTGATCAAATCTGACTGTGAAATTAGATTATTTTAAACGTATGAATGCCTTTCAAGAGATTCTTAGAACCAGGGTCTGAAATTATGTTTTTTTCCCCTCACTGTGAGAACATTTCTACCGGCCACTACATTTGTTCCTGCTGGAATCTAAGTAGAACGTTTTGTAATTGTACACACCTGAATGTAACCTTAATCCTTGACAATTTTTAACTCAGGAATTGTTTTAAAAAAATAATATTTCTACCTTGGTGGCAGATGACCTGTAATTTTTACCTGCCACAGCCAACATCCACCCTGTATTTGGCAGGTGGCAGGTGCTAATTTCATTCCCTACTTAGAACCAAATGTCATTATCTTGATTTTAAGTCCTCATCTGTCTTCATATTTACAGGAAGGAGGTATTGTTTTAGAATATTCCAACACAATGAAAACTGCTAGTGCAATAATGCAACACATGTTTTAAGAACAATCTGAAATGAAAGGACTCAGACTTACCTGGCCCTGACTATAGCCGATTCAGAAATTAATAGAAATATTTAACATAAATTGGGGCAATATATAATCTGAGTTTAGGATTTAAGTGTCTGACATCCTATATAAGAATAATATGTTGATTTTTCATGTCAAAGCTTTGTCAGAAGTCGCTGTTTTTATTCTTCAGCTATAAAGAAACAGAAGAATCACAATTTGATGATGAGCGTGTTCAAATTTGGGGAAACTCCAGTGACCCTCTGGGTAATTTGAACCATCGCTATATGTTTTTTAACAAAAAAAGAGTGCCACAAGCATTTTCTTTTTTACTTTATGTTTTTTTAAAGCTGATTGTTGTGTGTGAGGATCTGTGTCAGCTGTATCTCTGCTCATGAGCAGGGAGATCAGGTTTTTCATCTCTAAGAAAACAACAACCAATACCTGATCCGGTGATGTTTCAATATGTGTTAAAACAGCGTTTTACTTTGACTGTGTGCCCTGACAGATTTCCAAGAGTCCTCATCCTAAGCCTTAAACATCTGTCATTTGGTCAATGCAGACATTGACTGCTCTCTACAGGTTTGAGATTGTTCATTGAAATATGGAGAAAAAACTAACTGAGAAGGACATGAGTTGATGATTTATATCTGTCATTTTCACTGTTGCTCTTCTTAATGCTGCTTAATTCATTCCACAGTGCATCAGCCTCCTGTCCCCTAAGCTTTTTGTGCAGCAACATCTGCAGCTTCCAGAAAGCTATGCATCTGAACTGGATTTATAGACAGAGCTGACTAGAAGTCTTAGAATTTCTTGACTTAAATAGTTGATTTAGTTGAAAAAAAAAAAAAATCTGTCAAATTGCGTCTCCACGATCGTGCAGGACATGAGGGGGACTCTTAAAATCAGCACAAATTAAATTATATTTGTGAATACTTGCAGCTATCACTTCCACCGTTAGAACCATTGAAAAACAGCTAATTTGCCATAAGCAATACATAGCAACACTAATTGCCTCCAGTTGTCTGATAGCTGAACATACCATGATTTCTTCTCCTCCAGGAATTGAACAAAGCCTGTGAAAGCTTTTAAAAAAAGGAACACCAGGCTGGTTTTGTCATGTCATCTTAACTGAAGCTGATAATGAAATACAGATGTCTTTGTATGGCAGACAAAAAAGGCTGCTAAAAAAATAGGATGACAGACATTCCAATCATTTTAATTTCTTTAAATATAATTTCCCAGTACAGATGGATGCTCTGTTTAAGGGCTTAGAAATACTGAATGAAGAAAAGCTGACATGCTGCTTACAATGCTGCTGCATTCTGGGACTTTAAGAGAATGATGGGTCAGTGAGGTCATACGAGCATCACTGGGAGAACAACAGAGGACAAGCTAACAGACAGCGAAGCATTTTCTACAAAGTCAAACACGAGGACACCGCAGTCATTGACTGAGTGTGTTCAGTGTTACTGCCACGGTGTCGACTGAAACTGAAAATATGTTGGAATCCAGCTTCAGTCTTTAACGGCAAGGACTGACCGAGGTTGTCTCCCAGTGCTTCACTACTTCAGGAATAGTCTTCCATCCTCTGCAAATGTCACATTGTCATTGCGATGCATATTTGTTACAATGACACGTCCAGTTGTGACCGAAACCGAGTTGGCAGATTTCCACTGGTCTGCCTATGTCCAGGGAGCTTTACAATGAACGCAACACTGTTTTTTTTATCCTAGATAACATGACTAGGTTACTATGTGACGTTAATTTGTCTACAAAAACACACTAATTCAGAAACAACATGCAGGATGCAAAATAATGAAATACAGTAAATGTCCTTCAATCATAGCAGGGACTTTAGTGTACAATATACGGATACAAGGATACAAGGATACAAGCTTTTTTTTATGTAGTTGTCCAGTGTACACACAAGCAGGCTACAACAAATCGACAATGTGTCCTTAATTGGAATTAAGAGTTAGTTTGTATGGTATTCTGATGAGAAAACCACGATGTTTGTGGAAGATTTGTTTCCAACTGTGAAGGCAAATGAAATGTCATGTTGAAATTGAATATGTGACCATGAAGTGATACCACTAATACTACGCCAAGGCTATACAGGTGGTACCTGTAGCCTTGGTGTAGTTTGCACCGCAGCTAATGACTGGAGTTAGTAATGGGGGAAGTCACACCAGCAGCTGAATGCAATGAAGATCTTTCATTAGTTTCCTCTTGATGGAGTCAGAGTCTTCAGTCTTTTTTTTCCCTTCGGCATTATGGACACATTTCAACAAGGACATGTTTTGCCACTGTTTTTGTTAAAGCTGGAGTCGGTAACTTCATGAATTACGATCAAACTGTCAAACTAGGCAGCGCTAATTAAATATTAATCATGATTCTGTGACCATGATACTTATTTCTCGCCTCAAATGTTTTCGGAAACATATTTTAGTGTACTGTTTAGCTGTGAAATGTCACAAAAGTTTGTGACAACGGCTGCAATGTTGGAAACAGTCGAGCTGAAACCAAGCACCGCCCACCGGCCGGAGCAAACGTTCTCATTTTACAGCTAAACAGATCATTAAAATATGCTTCTGAAAACATTTGAGGCGAGAAATAGGCATTACAGTAACATAATCTTAATTCATATTTGATCAGCGCTGCCTAGTTTGACAGTTTGATCGGAGTTCACGAGCTTCACGAGCAGTGATTGACAGCTGCTGTAGAGACTGCTCGGCTCTGATTGGTTGTTTTTCTTCCAGGCGTGGTGGAATCTTGCAAATGCCATAGGAGCACTAAGAGGAGGCAGAGGAACATGATGATCATCTGTCTCATAAACTATTGTCAAGATATAGTGACCGTTTGAGCCACTAAAAAGTTATTTGTATTGTAGTTACCGAGGGCAGCTTTAAGTTTCTACTCAGAGACTTGTGTGCAACATTTACAGGTAAAGCTGTTGAGCATCTCTGTACGATTTCAAATTGTTTCTTGCCGAATCAAAGATGATATAACCAACTCTGGAGCAGCTATGCAATGAATCGGAATCATTGCAACATCATCGATGAATTCACAAATGACAAAACTTATGAGCGAGCACAAAACACATTTTGTACAATCAATGTGCAAGACAAGAAATGAGAGCACGCTGGAACAGAAAGCTTATAGAACAAGTTGAGAGTGAGCGAGGACGAAGGGCTTTATCTTTGTTCGAGTGTATTGCCTCGCTTTTTTTTTGCTACATAGAGGAAAATACCACACACTGTGCCTGTCTGTCTGATATTTCCATGTCTCGCCATCCGGAGAGATGCAGTGGGGGGAGTGTCACCAGCAATCCACCAATGCACTGTAATTTTGGTGTCAAGATTCACTGTATTTTGCACCCTGTGTCTTCTGCTCAGGGCTGGTCAACAGCACAGTGCACCTATGCACATAGTGTGCTTTTCTTGTCTGTTTCACGTTCGCTCGACATTTTCCAACCAGTAAAAACTTTGACATGCAAGGATACATTTTCACTACAATTGTAGCAATAATTTCTATAATAATGTCTTATTCTCAGCAGCAGCTGTCATCCACAACAGCTCCCATGCTGTACATGTAGGTTTTGTCTTTCAGTTTATTGACTCCTCATATCCATTTAAAGGTTGGCGATATGTTTAAGATTTGGTTTAGGTTTTGACACAAAAACAACTGAGTTCGGGCTAGGGAAATATCACAGTCTGGGTGAAAATAAGTACCTTGTTCAGGTTTCCAAATGAGTCCTCCCTTTGAGGCAGCCATTTGTTTACCCCACTGATTTCACTACTGGATCCAAATAAACTTGCAGATTTGATTTAAAGGGAACATATCAAGTTAATTTTCAGGTTCATACTTGTATTTTGGATTTCTACTAGAACATGTTAACATGCTTTAATGTTAAAAAAACCCATTATTTTTCTGAATATACTTGTATTCACCTGTATGTCTGTAACGCTTTGTTTTAGCACCTGTCTCTTTAAGCCCCACCTCCAAAAAAAGCCCAGTCTATAAAAATATGGCGCACCTTTGCAGAGGTAGTTCCCCTTTAAATAAAGTGAGCGCTACGGGTGCTATTATTGTTGCAAAAGTTATGTTATTGTTGCACGATGATGCAGTGCAGATTTTTCAAATCAATCTGCACTTTTAGTTGCACCACACAACAGTTAAATAATATCATGATGTAATAAAATAATAATTACTTAGTAGTAATAACCAAGCAATAGTTTAATTTTTACATTTTAATATTCATAATGAAGTGAACTGAATGTAACGGCTTCCTGTATGGGGGCAAAATCACATTCAGAAATCTTTAACACTACATTGTGCCTTTGGAAAAGAGTCAGCAGGGATGTAAAATACACAACGTGACAATGGGATAAAATGTGGAAAAACAGTGATGTGATTTGGTCCTCTGAGGGCAGGATTACGGTGTGATCAGTTTGTTGAAAAAAAAAAAAAAGTGGAAGAAAATGCCCTGATCAAGCTCACACAGTGCGCAGTATGTATGCATTTCCTGTGAAAATCAATTAACTAAACATTAAAACAACATTCAAACATTAAAATTGTGAAGCAGCAGTCATGTTAGCTGAGTTTACTTAGTCTGAGTGAGACAGACTCGTTGCCTCCAGTGGTGCCTCTCCTCTGTTGTATGGATGGGGATCTGGGCAGGGGGAAGCTAAGAACCAGGACAAAGAGTCCTGATAACATACCCTACAGGTTTGTCTGGCTTTGGGACTGTATTCGGAGCCGATGGAGAGATGGAACAAAAGCAGCACTGTACCCTGGGCAGGCTGAAGGAAACAATTGCGGGCCTCTGGATGAGACCACATTGAATTGGGATGGGGAATGAGCAAGGGAACTAACCCTCCCAGAAATCTGGCGCCTGACTCCCAAAAGCCCACCATCAGGTTAGTAGTGGGAAGTCTGAGACAGTGTCCAGTCAAAGAGTTGAATGTAGGTGCCACGGCTTGTGTCAGTTCTATTTATGCCAATGAGATCCTTTGATTGCTAATGTTTGCACTGGGAAGCACAAGGTGAGCCAAATTTCGAAGTGTCTTTAAAGGTGCAATAACTGTTCAAATGTTCCAATTTTTCCACAATAGCCAGAGGAACTGGGTAGTCAGACAACTCACATGTTGTGTTAATATGTAAATACAGAGTATGAACACTTTTTTATGTGGCATCTGGCTATTAGCACGTCATTTCACTTGAACTGCACGAGCAGCAGCAGTGACACTGTCACTGAGCAGTGCAGCGGCAGCAGTTTAGGCAGAGCAAAAGAGTGATCGGAGCTTGACAGCTTAATTGGACCACCTTTTTGCAAATGCTGTGTTACATATTTGTTTCAAAATACTAGGGTTTGATACAAGGAGAGTATAATATCAAAGGACTCAGATCAGGATCAAGAATGAAAAAAAAAAAATAATTGTGACTGAGATCTTTAACTCCTCCATGAAAAAATGTTCTTCATCCTGCAGTGTGAGGTGACAATTATGAAACTGTGGAGATTGGAAACAGTGGACATGGAGGAAGACTTTCAACTTTCCAGCTTGGATGCCCCCCGAGGGGATAAGAGCTGCTGCTAGAAGCGCACACTTTAGCTTTTAGTAAACACTCAGTGAAGCTACAGAGCTCATGGCCATCTTGAAAAACATGAAAACATGGCTGACCTTCCACATAAGTGGCTGAGATGGTGGTCGCACCAAAGCTCTGGATGTCGTTGTGACCAATCACATTTCTTTAGGCTTTAGCAAGGAGGTCAAATTCCCACTGTGACCTTTGCTAAACGTCTTGTACTACTTTTGTAATAGTTACAGAAATTAACTGATAATAGGGTAATATTTTGGCATAAAGGTTTGTAAAATAAATTAAAGGGTGGAGTCTTTCATTGCTTTGTATAACTTCCAGAGGTGGGACCAAGTCATTGATTTGCAAATAAATGATAAATGGACTTGCATTTATATACAGTAGCGTCTTTCTAGTCTTCCGACCACTCAAAGCGCTTTACACTACATGTCAGCATTCACCCATTCACAAACACATTCATACACTGATGGCACAGCCTTCAGGAGCAATTTGGGGTGAAGTATCTTGCTCAAGGACACTTCGACATGTGGCCTTGAGGAGCCGGGGATCGAACCGCCAACCTTACAATTGGTGGGCGACCCGCTATACCTCTAAGTCACAGCTACAAGTCTTTGCCTTCAAAGTCCGAAGTCAAGATTTACAAGTCCTGAGTCAAGTGCTAAACACCAAATGTAATGCCATTTGCGTCTCCGTCTGTAATTTTCAACCCACACGTTTTGCATACTGCGATTTGTTTTTAGTTGACCACTGCGTAGCTTTTGTACACAATGAAAATATCTTTGGTGTAATTTTTTCCAACTGGCACTGAGTAACGTAACGGTAGTTCTTCATGGGTCTTCTCCTGCAACTTGATTGGATGCTGTCGGATTGGTTGTGAATCACCACAACCACGAGAGATCCTTGAGCATACAGTCATATACAGCATGAGAAGAACACACATTAGGCTGATGGGGCCAGCAGTATGCGAGATTAGCCATGGACAGACAGACAGATACACGCACACACAACCGAACGCATGATCTCCCCACAGGCTTATCCCGGTGGAGATGAGGGTGTTTGATGCTGTTTGGAGCTCCTGGCCCCTTTGATTTCTTTTTCTTTTTCTAACAATTACTGTGCTGATTATTGTTACATACTGTATACATCTGTTGACCAACACTATGACAATAGGACAACACATTTAACAACAATAGGTTGTTAAATGTATTTTTCCTTTTACTGCTATACACATAAAAAGAGCAAAGATGCATCACATGAAACTATCTTTACAGCAAAGGAAACCAACGCAGGAGGAAAATGTTTATTAGCATGCTATATTTGCACATTGCCCAGCAATATAAGTGAATACTGCATAAGCACAACTGTCTGCATTAGACTAACTCAGATACATCTGTTCAGAGCATGGCTCGCCTTCTCTTTAATGTTTTTATTAAAGTTTTATCTTGAGGTCTACGTGCTTAGGCTGCTAATAATATAGCAATTCAGTCATATTTACCAGCAGTAACCAGATGCTGTCCAACTGAGTGCATGTGCAGTGTATTAGAGAGGCACCAGTCATCACACAGATAGCATCTCAGAAACCTAGGCAACACAAATCCAATGTTGTCTGCTGAGACACCAGTGCCCCAAAAAACACCTGCCTGTTCTTCAGGGACACTACTTTTTGGATTCGGGATGTGCTGCATCCTAGAGAACGGCATTGAGTACTGACATGTCTCTGGGCATGTCCAGAGCGTCAAATACCGACGTCATGGCGTTAGTTACGTACGCACACGGCACCATTTAGCGTCCGTTAAGACGCACTGAGCTTTCCATTAAGAACATTGTAAACCGATCCGCGTCAATATTAACGCTCAGGGAAAGTGTGCCGGGAGTGTGGTGACATAGCTTTAAGAGACACACCGGGCGGGCAGGCGGGTGAGATGGGTCCATCAAACACAAGGCTTTTATCCAGGAGGCCGCTGTTCGTGTCCCGTGCGTCACGTTACAATCAGCTGTTCATTCGTGTCCTGTGTTCACAACATTCAGTGTCATTTTCACTGTACAAACATAGTAGTTCTAAGCCCAACCATGTTGTTTTCCTAAACTTAACTATAGGGGTTTTATTGCCTGAACCTAAGCAAATGTTTTTATTTACTTCACAACATTAAGCACATGTTTACTGCGACCGAAAAGAGTGACACTGAGGGGTCTGACAAAGTGCCAGTATATGACGAGTTGGCATGTCATACTGTGGAAATACACAGAGATAACGCGGAAAATGGTCTTTTAATAGAAGAAGTCAAATTTGGGCACACATTTTTAAGAATTATTTGAGAAGCAGTGTTTATACTGGGGGCATGTGTGATGTGTTAAACCAAGAGATGAGGAATATATATATTTACTAGATTTACTCTAAAACCATGGCTCCCTCTCTCTTTTTTTATGGCTGTCAATTGATACAAATATTTAATCATGATTAATCAAATGATTGTTCATACTTAATTGCAATTAATCGTAAATTAATTGCACATTTTTATCTGTTCAAAATGTACCTAAAAGGGAGATTTCTCAAGTACTTAATATTCTTATCAACACGGGAGTGGGCAAATATGCTGCTTTATGTACATGTATGTATATATTTATTATTGGAAATCAATTAACAACACAAAATAATGTCAAATCTTGTCCAGAAACCCTCACAGGTACTGCATGTAGCATAAAAAATGTACTCAAATCATAACATGGCAAACTGCAGCCCAACAGGCAACAACAGCTGTTAGTGTGTCAGCGTGCTGACTTGACTATGACTTGCTCAAAATTGCATGTGATTATCATAAAGTGGGCATTTCAGTAAAGTGGAGACTCGTGAGTACACATTGAACCAATTTTCATTTACATATCTTGAAGTCAGAGGTCAAGGGACCTCTTTGAAAATGGCCATGCCAGTTTTTCCTCGCCAAAATATAACACAACTTTGGAGCGTTATTTAGGCTCCTTAGCGACAAGCTAGTATGACATGGTTGGTACCAATGGATTGGTTTTCTAACAGTTTTCTACCAGTATCTTCACTCTAGCTTTAAACTGAGTTTACAACGCTACATCCTAAAAATCGCAAGTTGCATTAATGTGTTAAAGAAATTAGTGGCGTTAAAACAAATTTGTGTTAACACCTTATTATCGCGTTAACATTGACAGCCCTAATATTTTTTTTTGGAACAGACTTGTAAACATGTGAACAGAGACTCATTAGAAAATATTCATATTTGGGGTGAAATTAACTCTTTCAAGTAATTTTAAATAAAATGTCTGGAATTGGTTTTAATGTGATATTAAAGACATTCAGATCTGATATTGTATGATACAAACCAAAATTAGAAATATTGGGCCTCATTCACCAATATCTTCCTAAGTTTTTTCTTAAATTTGTTCTTAAGGGAGGTCCTAAGAAAAGTCGACATCAGATTCACGACGTGTTCTTAAACTGCAGAATTTTAGTTATTGTTATGATGAATCCCATTGTCCTCGTAAGTTTAAGGCGTTTGCCAGTTGATCCTAATTATCAGGTAAACGCCCATCCACTCCATTAAGAGTACAGGGCAGTGCACAAAGAGATTGAAAAGAAAAGTTTGGAGAATTAAGTCAAGGATGCCCAACCTAAACTAAAGAGGGTGGAACAATCTTCGTGAAAACTGCAAAATTTCTTCTTAAGAATGGTTCAAAGTGTCAAACAGGTTTGCTTCCTAGTTCTGCAGTAAATGACATTCTATAATATCCGGTGTGCTCATCGGTATGGATGGTGATGGCCCGTAGATAGATTGAGATGTCAGCAGTGACTTGGAGATCTTGTATTACTGGTATGTTCATTATTCTGTGTGATTTGCTCGGTTTAGCTCACCCTATACTTACCTGGGCAGGTGGTAGGTTCCCGTTAGGTGAGGCTGAGAAGGGAAAATGCCGTTCATTAGAGTGAGGCGGAGAGAGGAGCTGGCAGCTTGCTGTGAGGCTGCAGCTTTCTTTTGTCTGGTGTTTTTTTTTCTTCTTCAGTTTAATTTAGTTTTATTGAAATTCCTGGGTCTCATTTTTGTTTTTACTTTAAAGGAGGCATATCATGGAAAACTCACTTTGTCATTGCTTGTGCACATACATCAGGGTATCTGGAGTGCCTACAAACCGTGAAATAAGACATCCCAGTCTGTTATTTTATGGGCTGTCAAGATCAGAAAACATGTGATTCAACAAGCCATTCAGATTAGGCTCCCCTTCCTACTGTATGTCACATGCAGGCATTAGAATATACCGCCCACAGCTTGAGAACTACCTTTGCAAAGATGCACCATATTTTTTTAACATTAAAGCATGTAAACATGTTCCAGTAGAAACCCAAAATACAAGTATGAACCAGGAAATGAGCATTTAAGTAAACTTTTTGTCAATAAATGCCACTTATTTTGCACTACTCCTGCTTATCAACCTGGTTCTTCAACATCCCCTTATTGTTTTGTTTTCCGGTGCCAAAACACCTCATCTGTCCTTTATATGGGTGGCGGCACAACATTTATTTTTTTTCTTTGTGTATTTCTCAAGAGTCTAAAGTGTTTTGTTTAACACTGCAAAGCATATTAGGATGACATCAGAGCAGAAGACCTGATCAATCAAAGGTCTTACTACTGAGTGAACTCACCACTCGCACCTACACCAACACACACCTGGGCCTATATGTTCTCACAGAGAAGGAAAAAAAAAACCAATCAAATATACATGCTGTCTATTTGAAAAGCTTTGGAAACACCTTATTCTACTTTAACCCTGTTGGCTGATGTCCAGAGCAGATAGCTCGTATTAAATATTAAACAGAGGTACACCTTAATCATTATCTCGGGGAGCCAGTGGGCTGAGACTGCCATGCATTAATGCTTTCTGACTCTGTAGGCATTTCCACTATTCCATGCAGCCATGCACTTATGGACGGTGATAGCATGGACTCCAACTGGATGCGTGAGTTTGTATTTGAATGTGTGTCGCAGACTCAGTCTCTCTCACGCATACACACTTGGTGACTTCTAACTTCACTATCCACTGAAATCGTCAGCGTGATCTTATTTCAGATCCAGATATGATTAAGGACAGTCAGTGTTACACGGCAGAAGCTGCACCGACAGACAATCATCAATTAATGATTTTCTTTAACAGCAAGACACTGGCGGACTTCTAATCTTACTGCCTATTTACACAGGACAACATTAATATACAGTGCCAATGCATTTTTAATGAGCCTCTTCCTTTAACTGGGAAGCCCAGTTTTGGAGGTGCCAGTCGGCAGTAAAAAGTGTTGGCAGTGTACGTTTTTGCAAACCCACGGATAGGTTGAATGTCGATGTTTTTTACATTCAAGTCAGAGCAAGTAACATAGAATATCGAGCGACCATTATTGAAAGTTACACGGTATAATAATGGTTTACATTTGAAATCAAAAGTAAACATTGGCTTTACACTTGTTACGTCATGTTGTTACTCTTGTTACGTAACGTTATGTAAGAAAGTCTGCTAAGGGGATTGTTATTTATTTCTGCTATTCGGCTGTTGCATTACATTGTTACGTTATTATTTGAACACAAACCATGATCTTTTTTCTAACCGTAACCAAGTAGTTTTGTTGCCTAAACCTAACCAATCCTTTCACCGCGTGGTATTGTGCATTTCTGAAAGCGTCACATAAGGCTGATATGAAAATCTTTTTTTTGTTCAGAAACATCGACATTCAACGAATCCTGTGGTTTGCAGAAACCCGTGTTTTTTTCCCGGCGACTGGGTTATAGATTCAGGTCATGTAAAAATGTTCTGAGATGAATTTTAGGAGATCAAAAAAATAAATGGCTGAAATGATGAAGATCGGACAAATAAAATAAAATCTTTAAATTCCATATTTTTTTCCTCAGAATGCAGATCCTCTATCGATCTCAGTCCCGTGCTTCTATTAGCTAACCCAATTCAAAAACTAACTTAACAAGGTTCTGCACAGAACAGGTGGATGTGCTGCTCTCAGCAATCGGCAGCAATTTGACAATCAGATGACATTATTTATCTCCCCCCTGCTGCAGCCGCCCACACAGTGCAGAGTGTTAGTGTGGCTAACAGCGGCGTTCCCTCGGAGTCTGAGGCAGCAACAGGCTGCTCGAGCTGTTTGCATCGCTGCTGCTGGAGAACGTGGAATGTGAGATTGCGCCCGGTGGAGGCTAAATCTGACTTCCATCTGATTCAGCAGAAGGAGCATCAGCAGCAGCACGCCGCTCTCCTCATATGAATGTGCAAAACAAGGCAGAGTGGCAGCGCTACAAAACAAATCAGGTATGGCTTTAAAGCACTCCAAGTGATGCGCTGTCTGCTAACCTTCATCCTCTGCTACTATCATAGCAGCTCTCTCCGGGTGGAAACGATAACGCACTTGGCTTTAAAGCACTCAGACAGGCACAACACCTGAGAGTTTTGACCTTCCTTGTTTTGATAGGTTGGATTCGTGTGCTCAGGGTCACCACTGAAATTGGCACAACAACATTGGAAACCAAAACAAGCTTGACTGGAAAATCATTGAAAAGGCTCTTACCTGGTATGCATATCACACCAGGAAATTGATTCTGCCCCCCATCATTTTAAGCGGCACAGGGCGGTTCTTTTCAGGCAACATTGTTTTGTTCCACAACTTAGCCATTGCTCACAAAGAAAGGAGAAAAAACAGCTAGAGTTAACACCCCAATGATACTCCTTGATTGGTTTGTCTTTGTTATTATCGTTATTTTATTCATACAGCACAACGCAACATTCAGGTACACAATGCATGACATGGAAGAGATAAAAACACAATCATAAACAGTGAAACATGCTTGTAAAACATTAAAAAAAAACATTGGTTCCTACTGAAGATCTTTAAAAACAGCTGACAAATATTTATAGTAAAAAAAATATGAAAATAGTTTCAGAAGCTAGTCACTGTAATTTTAATCAAATCAAATTAAAGGAAATAGCGCTTTGTTGGGGACTATTTTCAACTGTGGATTAATCCACATTTGGTGCTCAGCAGGAAATCAAAGTAGACTACAGTGTGTGTGTTCACGGTAATGAAGGAACATGTCACCCAGTGCAACAGTGTGGCTCATTAATGTGTTTTAATAGTTTAGACAACAATGGAGCTCTGTGGCACAGAGGAAGAAGATATATCACGCTTTGATACACAAACAATATTTGTCATTGTTGTTTTTGGGATTTGTTGTTGATTACAAAAATATTGAATATCACAGATTTATCCTTTAGATTTTTACAAAATAAAAGCCCTTCTAATTTTGACATGTTTCTCCACATTGCATCAGATGTATTAATCAAGGATTCAAAATAAATTTCTCTTGGTTTAAATAACACAACACAACAGAAAGCTGCCGAACTCTACAACCAAATAAGTGAGTGTGTCTTAAAAGTACAACTGATGCACCGATATTTTATTACACAAGATAATACAATGCTCCCTCAGAAAGTTGAACCTTAGCGGCTGTCAAGAAGCCGGATGGTCAGAAAAACGTGAAGTGATCAGGCATCAATGACAGAATTATGACAAGTGAAGACTTTTTGACAAAGCTTTCAGAAAAGGAGTACTTTACATTATATTCCACACTATGAGGAATGGCGCTCAATGGAGGACCTCATTGGATGATTGTAGGGATGAGGCCAAGGCTCTTGGAGAGCCACTTCCCTTCAGCTCTTGAGTTGGATGCAAGCTTCTGCTCTTGAATGATGAATGGGCTCCTCAACTAGCGGATCTGTAATGAGCCATTCGCAGCCATGACAACTGGAGTCTGCAAAGGTCGGAGGTGTAAAAGAGAGAGAAGAGCTGCACCATACATATATATATATATATATATATATATATATATATATATATATATGCAGCTTTGGGTTTGCCTTATATTAGATGATATATATGATTTTTACCAGAACTGTCTTTTGTCGTGTGATAGCAAGGCTGTTTTCCAAAATCTATTCTGTAGCATTTTCTTTCCCTCTGGTTTGAAGGAGAGAGGACGACAAAACGAGGCCTGTATTTTTCTCCCGGCTGTGGGGCTGCCCCTTGTGACTGCAACTGCAGGGCGGTGGGTGGTGGTTGCCTGTTTGTCAAAGGCCTACTAGCCTTGTCCATTTTGACATTCACATGGGAGCAGTAATGATCCTAAAAGCCGCAATTAAGTTGACTGTTACGTTCCGGGGAAGCGCCTGGTGCCGGCACTGTGCTGCACCTATTATTCCCAGTGGGAATACTCCTTAAAGAACAGCATTTTCTCTCCTCCGTGCTTTTTTTTTTTTCTCCCTGGCTCACATAACTTTTATTTCTCTTTCAAAATATTCTGATGGTAACACATACAGTTTTTTCCTAAGGTAGATATAATGAATTTTAATTTACAATAATCAGAAATCAGATGTATGTTTTCTATCAGCTAAATCAAGAATTTCAATGGAGCCTACTTATTATACAGCAGGTGTTATTGTAGAAGATGAATTAAACTGCTTAAGCTCCTGTATTATAGTACTGGAATAGCTGCAGTAGATAAATATCTACTGTTCAATCAATGTCCTCAGACTGATTCAATTCAAAATTAATTGAAAATTACAGTTACCAAGATTCTGAGGTTTAGTTTTGTGCTGCCTGTAGTTGATGTAACCGCCCAATCTATAGAGACAAAAATAAATAAAAAAAAACAAACAACTAAAACATATTTTGGATTTTTTATATTTTATGTATTTAGTTTACTGTTTTATTATTTTCAAAAAATTATATATCTGAGCATAAAAGTCTAAATGCTGTTTAAACGCCTTCTCTCCAAACTGCCAGGAAAAAAAAAAATACTCCAGAGTATCTCTAGGCAAAGCTTTTTATTTAAACACTGATACATTCAGCACTTAATTTTGTAAAATGAAAACAAAAAAAACATCCTGGAATCCACCAATCACCCCCATGTCTTTTTAGCTGTATTATGTAAACCCCACCCGAGCTGCTAAACCCTCCCACAAAAAATACAGAGGACATGACCTCTGTTTCCTTAATAGTAGCTATAGTCCTGTCTCTGCAGGACGGGGTTATAGTGCAATATACATGCAGTCGAAATTGAGGCATCGACCAATACATCAGACATACCAGGTCACTTTGGCTCAACACAACATCACACACTTGTTAAA
Source organism: Sebastes fasciatus (assembly GCF_043250625.1). Classification (NCBI taxonomy): domain Eukaryota; kingdom Metazoa; phylum Chordata; class Actinopteri; order Perciformes; family Sebastidae; genus Sebastes; species Sebastes fasciatus. The sequence goes on from NC_133800.1 coordinate 9,268,205, forward strand.
TACCTGATTACAGAGTGATTCTGCTGTTTGACCACTAAATATCTATGAAGTGCAACTGAATCGAATATAAGTCTCATAACTGCTTGTGCGACACCATAATCAAGTGATACAGTTTATTTTCAAACGTCTACAGTCACCGTCCAGACGTAGCCGTGTGTCAATACCATTTAGAAAAATGTATCATCAGGAGCTAAACAGGGAAAACTGAGGCTTATTGATCGGTTATTGGCTACGTTGATGGCTACATTATAGTACAACGGTAATCATGCATGGCGGCCCGGGGATAGTGGAACCACAGTGTGTGTGAGAGGCTTCCACCACCGAGGTAAAAAAAGAAAGGCAGGAAAACGAGATGTACAGTAAAACAGCAGGTGGGCAAATCTATCAAAGCCCCTTGGCAAACACAGACAAAAAGGGGGAAAAAATCATTTTAATTAGCTGAGTGAATGCGATTTGCTGAATGTGAGGGGAGCCAGGCTCTCTGCCCCACACATTAAAATTGGTCTAATTTTCTGTGCAGAAAAAGTCCCATCTGAGCAGCCCTGGCCGCAGTCAATCATGTTAAAAGCTACGGGTGCTTAATTTGATTTACCAATATAAAATGCAAATGAGGTGATCAAGTGGAGTGGAAGCCAGGAGTAGGAGGCTCTTTTAAGCCATCAAGTTAAATGGGAACAGACAGTGGACTGGCAATGTAAAGAATGTTTTAGCATATCCGTTTGATTAGCGCTACAAAAATTTAATTAGTATGGCTAATTGCTTGACAAATTGCTCCACATCAGTAAAAAAAAAAGGCAGAATATATTTTTAATACACTACAACACCCAAAGTCGGCGTTCTCTCAACCCATATGTTACATTTTCAACCCAAACCGGGTCTTTCTAATATGTGAAAAGCCTAATTAAATAAATGGAAGATGGCACAACAGTCCCTTACAAAAGTGAATGAGATAATGCGTGTAATTAGGCCCGCACAAGCCTGGCCATATGCCTCTGTACAGCACTTAGGCTGTGGCTGCAAGAACAAATCAAATAACTGTGTGCAGGGAATGCTCCTGGGATTCAGCCTTCGTATGTTAAGGCCACCTAACCAGTTCCAGTATTACAGGCACACACTGGCTGTGCCACATGTGGACAACTTGTAATATCCCAAGCTAGTAACGCACCGGCCATATACGTGTTTAAACAATGTGAAACATGTTTGCAGAGTTATTTTATGCAATAACTCAAAGCTATTTGGCTGCAACATCAGATTGAAGTGTCTATCCACAGACTAAAATAATAGTCTGTTGCCTGGAGACGGGTCTAAAAAACGACAGCCCACGTACTGCAGAGTCACACTGAGACTTATTACATCTGACATTTGGTGTTATCATCCAGTGTCATTGTCTTCCTTCACCAGTTCCCCAGCCATGCAAAATTACAGTCTGATCACTGCACGTGCACAGATCCTTGGTAAGGAAATATGAGTTTGTTAATTACAATAACTACAATTCCAGTGGTAGATGAATTTTAATTAGGTTATATATTTTGTGCATGAGGTGGTATAAATCTAAGGGCTTAGTTTCTATGTTGTCCTTGTTCCATAGATGTATTTTAAATATTAAATCCAGTCAGTCCTATGCTTAGTTTGTGAGGTCTTTAAAAATAAATCATTAGATTAGATTTTGAGATATGTTGTGTGCAAAGTTGATTGCTTGGTCCAAGGAGCTCATGGAGGGTCTACACTGGTGTAGTTAAAGGAATACTTCACCCACAAAAGGACCATTTGTACATCAATTTCTCGCCCCGTGTTACCTTGAATTCTTGAAAAGAACTTTGTTTTTCTCGCATGCCTCCACGGTGAATGAAGAATCCAAAAACTGAAAGTCTTGGTTGATTAAATAAATAAATGGGGGCCGCGTTTAACAACAGCAAAAGAATGACAAACCATCCTTTTACAAACTCTCACACAACTCGTGCAGCATAATCCAAAACAGATAAATAGTAAATGGATATTTTGATATAGTTTTGTTTTTGTTAAATGGGCCTCCATTTCCATCAATTCATCAAGACTTGTCTCCGTTTTTGGATTCTTCATCCACCGTGGAAGGCATGCGAGGAAAACTTTTCTTCAAGAATTCAAGGTAACACGTGGCGAGTAATTGATAAACAAATGATCATTTTGGAGGTAAAGTATTCTTTTCAAGTTAATCTTCTGAAGTGCATGAATGTGTTCCTGGCAATGTATTGCTTACATTTAGATTTTTTTGTGCTTACAAGTGTAGATTTAGCGCTGGTGTCGGTGCTGGAGATAAGATGAAATTGTTGCCAAAAACAACCGACCTCTATGGACCATAAATATCTGCAGCGAATATCATTGATATCTTGCAATTACAGTAGATTTCAATAGACTTTGGACCAGGGGAATTTTTGACATGACAAAGGCACAGAAGGACAGGTCAGGTGGTTACCAAAATCACAACCTAGTCACCAGAAAAAAAGTATGTTTCTGTATACCGCGGAATACACTGAATGTAGACGTTTCTGAACCAAAAATAGGTTTCATATCAGCCTCGTATTACATTCGCAGAAACGCATAATAGCACGTGGTTAACGTTGTGAAACGATTGGTTAGGTTTAGGCAACAAAACTACTCGGTTAAGGTTAGAAAAAACATCATAGTTTGTATTAAAATAATAATATACAGCCCGTTCTCATTCCCAGGGCGTTACCGAGGCTTTGTCATGGCCGTCGGCACGTGACACCGCCGCACAAGACACCCTTGCGATGGTATGAAATGCACAGGGCTTTCCATTACCTACAATGTAAACCCATTCGCGGCAACAGTAAACCCTCTGAGAAAGTGCGCTGGGAATGTGGTGACGTGGTTTAAAGAGCAAAAAGACACATACAGAGTCAGCTGTTTGTGTCCCGTGCGTTGCATTTCACTTTCACGTTACAATCAGCTGTTCGTTCATGTCCGGTCTTCACAACGATCAGTTTCAATTTCACTTTACAAACTTAGTAGTTTTAAGCCCAAACATAGTTTTTTCCTAAACCTAGCTAAGTGGTTTTGTTCCTTGTACCTGAAATGACAACAAGGGTAACTATAGTGGTTTTGATACCAAAAATAAACTGACGACAAAGTGGCGGTATTTGACGAGGTTGCGATGACAATATGTTGTAATGTAACAATGTAACATAACAACCGTAACTAGCATACATTTATAACAACCAAGCCCGTTCTCATTCCCAGGGCATCAAATACCGATGCTTCGTCAGGGCCGTCGGCGTTCGATACCGACACACAAGGCACCCTTGAGCATCGGTATGAGAAGCACCAGGCTTTCCTTTAACTACAATATAAACCCCTCTGCGTCAATATTAAACGCTCAGAGAAAGTGCATGTGTTTACTGTGACCGAAAAAAGATGCCGAGGGCTCGTTAATCACGTGTTTACTGCAACCCGAAAAGTGATGCAGAAGGGTGTGACGAAGCGTCAGTATGTGATTTGAGATGAGAACGTATTGAACAACCGCCCCTCATAGACCTTCTCACATAACGTTACGTAACAAGCGTAAACATTTACTTTTGGATGCACGAGGTGACACAGGTCTCCTGGTTGAAAGTCCTGTGTTTGTTTGACCCTCCTGCCTAGCCTTAGTGGACTTTCTCGCTTGTTGAACTTGAACCTGACCAAATGCAAAAACATAGACATTGTGGTACGTACAATGCCAACATTTTTTTCCTGGCAACTGGGCTGCAAAATCAGTAGGAATCACCCCATTGAGACCATGGACAATGTAGGGCCCATCCATCGCATCCAATGGAAGAAAGCAGAAAAGAGAGTAAACAGTGACAAGCCTAGCATGGTCATTCAAGCAGCTGTGACCACTGGACAGTGAGAAGTCCTTGTCTCAGTATGTCTCCAACATATACCCACATACATGCCAGCTGGTGTTTCCATTAGATACATCAGAAGTGAATAACTACAGTGCAACCCATCATGTGCATTTCAATTTCTCTGATGGGAAGCACACACCGTAGCTGTTGTTGGGTAAGTTGTCAGATGTGCTGATAATTACAACCTGAGTGCTTTTAAATGAAGATGTGCTGGGGTTTTGAATCATCGGTTTCAAGTAGTTTACTTTAAAAACAACAATGTTAACAATGTCATTATCCGAGCTCAAGGATTATTGTTCAAAGAGCATCACTAGTACCCATTCAGTTCATTCATACCGGGCCTGTTCATGCACTTGTACATCGTTGATCGTGACAGTGAATGTGAACCTTGATGCTACCCTGTAAACAACTGGGTCAATGATGTTTTTTTTGGATTTGATTTAGTGATTATGTAATGGTGTAATAGTAGTTTCCATCAGATGATTCTGTGAGATTGCCATTTCAGTAGATACTGGATAATAGATGAATTGATGCATTCAGATGATATGGTTATGATCACTACTCCACTTGTTCTGCACTAACGCAAATGACAGACGACTGGCTAAAAGAGATAGATAATTCTCGGATAACAGGTGCAGTGTTACTGGATTTCAGCGCGGCATTTGATGTCATAGATCATGACCTTTTAATTAATAAACTACAACGTTATGGATTTAGATCAAGTGCAATCACATTTATGAAGAATTATCTTTTATGCAGAACACAAAGGGTGTATTACAATGGCAGCATGTCTAACAGTAAAGGGCTTAACTGTGGCCTGCCGCAGGGCAGCTGTCTTGGACCTCTCCTGTACTCCATCTTCACAAATGACTTGCCATCTGTATTGCATAAAGCCAGTATACAAATGTACGCCGATGATTCCACACTGTATTACGCAGCAAATACAAGCGGCGAACTAGACCAAGTTCTATCTTCAGACCTAAACTTGGTCTACGATTGGATAAAACAAAATAAGTTGGTACTAAATATCTCAAAAACCAAATCCATTATTTTTGGATCTAGTCATAAGCTGTCATCGATGCCCACAATGAATCTCTACTTGGACAGTGAACCTATACAGCAGGTGGATAAGGTCACATTACTGGGACTAACCATAGACAATCAACTGTCATGGGTCGAGCACATAGAAACAATTGTCAGGAAAATGGGAAATGGTATCTCCATGGCAAAAAAATGCCTTCCGTATGTTCCAGCACACGTTCTGGGACAAGTAGTTAAATCTTTAAGTTTAAGCCACCTGGACTATTGCTCACCTGTATGGTCTTCTGCACCGAAAAGCATACTGCGGAAACTACAAATTGCACAAAACAGAGCTGCAAGACTTGTGTTACACTGCCCCATGAGAACGAACACAGACAGCATGCATCATAAACTGTCATGGTTACCAGTAGAGAAAAGACTTGCCTTAAGCACAGCGACATTCTTTAGTAACAGCATTTATTCTACTAAACCCGAGTTTTTATACAGTCAAATTACCAGATGCAGGGACGTTCACAGTCATTTCACTAGAACAGCAGGTGATGGCCAAATCATGTTACCTCACCCAAAATCTAATGCCTTAAAAAAGACGGTCATTTACCTCGCCATCACTCACTGGAATAGCTGCCCTCTTCACATCCGTCAATCCTCTAACAAATCCACATTCAAATACCATCTACGAATACATTACTTAAACAGCTGATCGATAGTCCAGTGTTGGTCATGTATGGTTTTCTTTGTTCTCTTTGTTCCTTTTTCCCTGATGATGGGCCTTGAGGCTAAAAAAAAAAAAAAAAAAAATTGTGGAAGATTTGTGTATGAATTTGAAATTTGAAATGTATATATGTTTGAAAATTTGAGTGTTATTAGTGTAACACAAATGTGATGTTGTATATAGTATGTATGTGATAAATTAATGTACATGATTTCGGACCCCAGGAAGACTAGCTGGTGCTATTGGTATCAGCTAATGGGGATCCTTTTTAAATAAATAAATAAATGGTTATTAATCTTTATTTCTGGGCGTCAGGTCAGGGTAGAGGTTTGGAGACTTCCTCACACATCACAGTCAGTGTTAAACAGCCAGTTTTACTTGTTATACTCAGTCTATTACTATCACACAATATGATGCAATACAATGATAGAATTCTAGATTACACAAGCACATAGTAAATTAATACCTATAGACAAAAGAATGTTGCTATAAAGGCATCCCCCAATGGTGGGCAATGCCAACCATTTTTAAAATCATATACCATCTCTTTCTTGACCTGAATCAGATTAATTGTGGTTAATAACTGCCTTTTCATCGGAATATACGACAGTAAAAACAATCCAGTCACCAGAACAAAATGTTGGCATTGTACATTTCTGCAAACCCCGGAATACATAGAATGTATCAGAATCCAATATAACGTTTCATATCAGTATCACGCTGAGACGCGCAAACTGTATGAGATGCTGTGAAATGATTGGTTAGGTTTAGACAACAAAAGTATTTGGATAAGGTTAGAAAAAACTTCAAGGTTTGTGTTCAAATAACAATGTAACAACGTGTTACAACGTAACTTAAAAACGTAACGTAACAACGTAACGTAACAACATAACGTAACAACCCTAACTACGTGACTAGCATCAATGAATAACAACCGCCTTTAGCTTTCTTACGCAATGTTCCGAAACAAGTGTAACAACGTTACGTAACAAGGGTAACGTCAACGTTTAGTTTTAGTTTCACATGGGACACAAACAGCAGTCCCCTGGGCAAAAGTCCTGTGTTTGTTTGACCCATCATCCACCACCCCTCCCACCCGGCCTTTGTAGACTTTCTCGCTCGTTTTACTCGTCATTATACCATGTAACTTTCAATAACGCCTGCTCAATATGCGACTTCACTTGCTCCCTGCGCCACTTGTGCTACACAATTTGCTCTGACCAAATCCCCCCCCCAAAAAAATCATATATCTGTGGTTTTCAGAAACATACAATGCCAACATTTTCTCCTGCCGACTATGCTGGTAAACCTCTATGATGTGTTTGTCCCTTTCCTTTTATGTCCCTGTGCACAAAGCCAGCACCATAAAGAAATGGTTTCCCCAGTTTGGTGTGGAAGAACTTTACTGGTCTGCACAGAACGCTGACCTCAACCCCATCCAACACCTTTGGGAGGAACTGGAAGGCGATTGTGAGTTAGACCTGATCACCCAACATCAGTGTTGGGACCTCACCGATGCTCTTTTTGTCTGAATGGGAGCGAATCCCTACAGCCAGGTTTCAACATCTGCTGGAAAGCCTGAAACCAGAAGAGTGGAAGCTATTATAGCAGCACATTAATGGCCATGGTTTTGGATTCACATGTTACACTATCACATACAATGTGGGTGGAATGTTTAGGTATCCACATACAATTGGCCAAATAATGAGATAAGATGTCAAATAGGTCCAGTTACATGTATAATACTGTTCTTACTCCCAACTCTTCAAATACCAATACTCCAGCCAAGTCGCACAAATCATTTTGTATGTAATCCACGGAACTGTGAACTGGGAAGTATAAAGAGCAGCGAACGCCACGTACGGAGGAGGTCAGGGTGGATGGGTGGGTCAAAAAACACAGGACTTTTGCCCAGGAGACCGGTGTTCATGTCCCGCGTGAAACCACAAGTCAAAGTTGATTTATTTGTCACGTAACCTCCGTACTTAATTTACGCCACTTCCAGAGTTATTTTAACCCAAACCGCGATCTTTTCCTAAACCTACCTAAGTAGTTGTGTTGCCTATAAAGAGGTTCTGCACCACAGGGACTTTTGCAGGCGCACTGATTTTGCTCATGTTGCTAGACATTTGTAGGAAAACCCACAAAAAAATAACAAAATAACTTTTGGTAAGATTCTCAGCTCCAACCCGTTTGGTTCCTACTGAAGACTTACACATTTTTGTTTGGGACTTTTTGGGTATATTTAATATACATATATTTTATTTGGTTTCATTTTCAGTGTATACATCTAATGAAAAGTGTACAAAATTATGAAAATGAAAATGAAAAAGATAGGTGTAATAAGCTGAGGCTGAGCCTTTCAGTCAGCTTGAACTAGCTTTGGTTTGTCACTATTTCAATAGTAATGACTATTGTTTGTTTTTTTATAATTTCTATATGTGTATTTGGGTTCTATAAGTTGAAGATGACCGAAATAAACTAAACAAAAAACAGACATACATCTTTAAAAACATAAATGTATTTTCATAAAAAAAAAAAAAAAAAAAAAGGCTGACTAATTTCCTTAAAAAGCTGGATTTTTAGCAAAAGATACTCAAACAGGAATATTTCAGGCAGATGGATGGTTTAATAGAGAGTCAAAATATAACGTAAAAATATATATTTTTTTTCATTTAATCAATTAATCATAAACAACAAGTTTGGTGTGCACATAAGCATGAAGGTTTCTATGGTTATTTTGCCAAGTGGCTTTTCCGTGCGTCACTGTAAAAGCGACTGCAGATGGAACAGATACCTGCTGCCTTCCGATGGCTGCAAAGAGTCACTCCTTAATCCTTATTCTCTCTGGCTGGCAATGGAACTGTGTGTGTGTATGTGTGTGTGTGTGTGTGTGTGATCACATGTCAGCTGGTTGAAGATCGTAAAAGGAAAGTGGAAAGACGGACAAAACACGAATAAAGGGCTTTGTGAATATAAAGAACACACAGCAGGCACACTTATTTTTTGCCACCAAGATTGCACCACACTGCCGGGTTGACATCGCTATGCCTTCTACTGCACCTCTCCTCCCACTGGGTCGCACCAAGATACCAAACTGGTGCAGGCGTTTTGTTCCGTGCAGTGCGACAACACCGAAATAGAGCCCTCAGTCATGTTTAAGCATTTTGTTCAAAGATCAGCATTGTCAGTGTTTAGTCATTATTTGATTCAATTCTCTGAGCAGAAGTTGTATTAAGAGAACATAAAGTTATGAATCTTTTTACTGCTTCAAAAAGGTGAGAGCATCTGGTCTTGCACCTGCTCCAAAAAGTTTCAAAGTGTGCATTGACTTTACTGCAGACCTGGAAACAAGACCAAGCCAAAACACTACATGAAAGGAGATTAATTTAACACAAAACAGTTCAGCATTGCAAAAAGGTGAACATGCACATATTTAACAGTTGATTAGGATCACAGGCTATCCAATCTGCACCTTGTTCATTTGAACAACATTTCTGGGCTTCGTCACTGAAGTGCATGTGTCGGCATGAGTCAGAGTGCACTGAGAGCCCGCTCTCCAAACCAGATAGGAACCACTTAGTAGCTTCTAGGACCCCCTTCTTCCATAAATGCCCTGCCACTGTAGTTTGTGCTGTCCCTGTTCGGGAGCCTGTTTAGGGATTCAGATACAACTCGGAGAGATTATAGCAAGGCCTCTTATCCTCTGCTTGTCAGCAGCTGAGTGACATGAGCTGTTAACTTTCTATTTTAAGGATCTGGCTGGGGTGTTCTCGTCAAACGGAGCCCCTGAAAAACAGAAGTGATTTTGTAGTTGTCTTTGTTCTCTGGGGGTAAATCCTCTCCTTTTCCTCTGCATTTGTCTTTTCAAGAGGAAGGCTGAGCTCAGCTTTCATAGCAATCATAGAGGGCCTATCTCCCATTCAGCAGCTAAACAGTGCTCAGACATGTATGCAAGAGATGACAGCTCTCCTCTATTTGCAGATGGAGAACATTGCATTAATTGTGCTGAGGCCCTGTAAAAGCTAACAGATTGCAGGCCTTTGCATACATTTTAACAGCATGCAGCGAATGCCGTGATGACATCTAAAATGACAACTGCATCTCGGTTTCTGCCTCAACATACACACCTTTCTATGGGACGCTTGAGCAGGGATGCAAATATCATTGGACAAGAAGACACAATGGCTGCGTCTTTCAGCGCTGTCTGGTTATTGATAAGAATTTAAAAAAGGGACTGAGGGGGACTGGTGCCATGCCTGAGCTGGGAGGTCACACTAATTATCTCCATGTGAAAAGAGAGGAACACGTCATTGTATGGCAGCGTTTGAAAAGAAAAGAAACGCTAGTTATGGAGATAAAACCTGCCCTTCATTTTTGTTAAAGGAATACTTCACCAACCAAAATGACCATTTGTATATCATTTACTCACCCCATGTTACCTTGAATTTGTGAAGAAAACTTTGTTTTTCTTGTAAGCCTCCGCGGTGAACGAAGAATACAAAATCTCATTTATCCAGCTGTACGCTCACTACTTCCCAAACACATGGCTATTCCATAAAACCTTACTATTTAAAACACTTCCGTATAAACAGACTAACGCTTGCACATGCGCCACTACTCGTCTGCACGAGTCCGAAGTGTTTTAAATAATGTTCTCCCTTTTTACTATGCCTGTTTCCCAAAATAAACAGTGTTGTTTTTTTTCTGCTTAATTATTAATTTCAGTCCAATGTTTCAGTTTATTTTATACATTATCAATTCAAGTGTCGAAATGACACGAACTTGTTGAGTTAGTTTGTTTTATGGGCTCATAGGATTGGTTGTTGTTGTTCTGCCTGGGATGTTGGGGTAGATACAACAGAGTCTTACGGCAGCTCGTGAAATAGTCACAAAATTGTATTTATTTGATTTGTGTACAAAGACATAAATTTCTCCTTTTTTTTTGTGACGCTCAGCACGACTTTCAACAACGTTTTTTTCGGGCTTTTTCCTACGAATGTCTAGCAACATGTGTCACACATGTAAATTTCCGCTCGAGTCTTTTCAAAATAAAACAACTTAGTTAGCTTTTATGGGAAAATATTGTGGTTTGGGTTTAAATAACACCAGAAGTGGCGTAACTTAAGTACGGAAGTTACGTTACAAATAACGGTTTGGTTTCACACGGGACACGAACACCAGTCTCCTTGGTAAAAGTCTTGTTTTTTTTCCATCAACCCCGACCTTCTCCCTATGTAGCGTTCGCTGCTCTTATATTTCCCAATTCACAATTACGAACATACAAATTGATTTCATGCTGACCATCAGAAATTTTATTTTTGAAATTTGTGTCTATGTACATGAATCAATACATAAAATTTCGTGACAATTTCACGAACTGCTGTGCCACTGGGCTGGTAGATCAGCAGCTCAATAAAGGGAAGTGCAAACAGGTTTGCCTCATTAGGTCCTCTTAGCAGGGAGGGGCTGGCTACTGTTAAGATGCAGGAAGGTATAAGATAGTTAATAAATAGTAGTATAATATCTGGTGTGATCATTGGTATGGATGGATGCCCGTAGATAGATTGAGATGTCAGCAGTGACTTGGAGATCTTGTATTACTGGTATGTTCATTATTCTGTGTGATTTGATCGGTTTAGCTCAACCTATACTTACCTCGGCAGGTGGTAGGTTCCCGTTAGGTGAGGCTGAGAAGGGACAATGCTGTTCATTAGAGTGAGGGGGAGAGAGGAGCTGGAAGCTTGCTGTGAGGCTGCAGCTTTCTTTTGTCTGGTGTTCTTTTTCTTCAGTTTAATTTAGTTTTATTGAAATTCCCAGGTCTCATCATCCCTTTGTTTCAGTATTCATTTTGTTAATACATTTTATTGCACTACTCCTGCTTATCAACCTGATTCTTCAACATCCCTTAATAAAGTTTTCCGGAGCCAAACCACCTCATCTGCCTTTACAGTCAACACGGCAGTTCGTGAAATGGTCATGAAATTTAATCTATTTGATTTGGGTATATAGACATAAAATTTCCCATTTTTTCGTTATGGTCAGCACAACTTTCAACAACGTATTTTTCGTGTGTTTTCCTACGAATGTCCAACAACACATGACGCACATGTCAATTTCCATTCCAGTCTTTTCAAAATAAAACATAGTTAGGCTAAGGCAAGAAAAACGACTTACTTAGATTTATGAAAAGATCGTGGTTTGGGTTTAAATAACATTGGATGTTATTCAACTTAAGTACGGAAGTTACGTGACAAATAAATCAATTTTGACTTCTGGTTTCACACGAGACACAAACAGCGGTCTCCTAGGTGAAAGTCCTGTATTTTTTAACCCACCCCGACCTCCTCCGTAACACACAGTGTTCGCCTCTCTTTATGCTTCCCGGTTCACATTACGTGGATTAAATACAAATTGATTTTGTGCTGATCATGAAAAAAATGTGAGATTTGTGTCTATGTACACAAATCAATACATTACATTTTGTCACTATTTCACGAACTGCTGTGCGACTGGGCTGGAGTGTCATATCAACTGAGGCCTTCTCAGTTTGCATTCTTGTCTGTATAGTTGTTTTCATGGACTTTTGAAACTCATCAGTCGTGGCGTAAGTACTGTTCAAATACAAAGTCTATATTTAGCCAAGAGTGCTCTGAGTAGCTTGTAAATGTTCTTGCTCTGCTTATTTTATCATGGATGCTTTGGGAGCTGACTCATGTGAATGTGGGGGAGATAACTAGCCTGGCATGCCAACAAGTCAGAATTAAACTACAAAATACATTGTTTGTAACTGTTTTTAAAGCGATCTGCTGCTCCTATCAGCAGGACAACATCATTTGTCCGTGCCATTCAAAACCATTACAAATCACTATTGAAAAATAAAGTTTTATGATGAACACTTTGGTTAAAGTTTGATTTCCCTCATCTTAACCATACCAACACATTCTCACTCCCAACTCGTCAAATAAATTAATAAACTAGGATTCTCTAGGTACCCCTCTTGAGTCAGTTTTGCACTCCTCAGTTTTCCACTTTCTTCAAAATAAACATTTTCACAGGAAACAACATTACCTACATAACGTAGTTAATGGATTATGTTACAGTTGTCGGTTGCTGTTTGTAAACACATGGCATTCAAAGTTGGTATTTATAGAGCGAATGAAGAGAGGGAGCGGCGTTAGTGAGAACAAAGCAGGGAATCAGAGAAATAGAATCTTATCGCTGAAGCCCAAAATTTCCGAACACAGCAAAGTAAGTTTGTTTAGAAAATTCCTGCATATTATACATTTAAGTAGGCTATGTTACATAAGCAATTTAGTAACATTACATAACGTTATGTAACTTAAAATAAGTCAACGTTGATTTTTGGTTTCACATGGGAAAAGAACAGCGGTCTCCTGGGTGAAAGTTCTGTGTTTTTTGTCCCATCCATCCACCCCTACCTCGTCCCCATGCGGACTTTGTCGTTCTTTATACCACGTCACCTCACTATCTCCTTTACTCCCACCATAACTAAGGCCACGTAGAGCATCATAGATTGAAGCGTAGGGCCACTGACCAAGCTGCTGTATTTGACGACTTGGGAGTGAGAACAGGCTGGCCATAGTGCCATGCACAGATAAAGAAATCAGATGGATTTAGATGTCGAGGGTCAAAGGATACAGGGGCTGTACAGATTGTATCTGGCTAAGCAAGTCAGTAGTACATGAATGTATTTTGTAGGTGACACGGTGGTCAGAAGACCACGAGGGCTAAGAACTGAGGGAAGACGTTCAACAGGATTACCTCCCAGTAATTTGCTTGGTGTTAGGAGCTCTTTGCATCTATACTGCGTAATTGTGAAGCCTGCATTACACCCTGGTTAACACATTGTGTTCCGTAGCTTCTTTTCTTTGCAGGACACACAATGGAGCGAGGCTGTGAATACCGTGCGGAGGCTTAAATGCCACATCAGGAAACAGCCTGGCAACCTCGTGAATCTGCATGAAAGGAGAGCAATAAAATCTTGTGATATTTAATACTTTCCCCACAAAACCTTTTCTCTGTAGGAACTCAGGTTTATTCAAGTATTGAATTGATTAACAATGTGTTGTTAGAATACAATAAGATATGATAGATAGTGCCAGAGCCTGCTGTATTCACCGCCTGTCAGCCATATACCCGCGCAAGGCCATACGATAGGAGCCTCTGCTTCAAACTAATAGCACATTCTGTTACACTCTCTGGGGGAACTTATCTGAAATTCTATTTTTATGTTTCAACTCTCTTCCCACGTATGTTTATTTCATTGATTTATGCAGACAGACAAATCCAAATGACCTTTTTCATCATGGAAATTAGTTTTATTGTCAGTTGTACATATTCACTGTGTTGTACGTTCCTAGGTTAATAACTGTCATGCCTGTTCTAGTCCGTATTAAATATGCCTATTGCCAGCAATTTGACTTTTGAGATCGGCATATCTACATCCATTTGGTGCCACAACTATTTCAGGTTAAAAGACTGACAAGTAAAATTCAGAGAAGTCACAGAAAAATGGCACATTGCATTTATTTTCCACTACTTGAAATATATTTGTGGGGAATGTTCAAGTAGGTATTTTGTGCTATATGTATGTAGATAAGCTAATCTACAGGATGTAACTCAATAGCTATGATTTGAATACAGTTTGTGCAGCGATTGGCATTGCTGTATTCTCCCGGCAATGAAGATTAACCACCCAGGTCTGTGGTAACAGCACACGTGTGGCCCCTTTGAATAATTTTATCCAAGAGACATCAGAGAATCACAGCTCAAACAAAATGTTTCAACCTAGCAAAACGGCAGCTCTACAACGATGAATATTTTTGCACAACACATTCACTCCACATATTTTTATTATGGAGTTGAGCTCAGTTTTACAGCTCGAAGGTGGCAATGCAGCATGTCAATCTTTTAGGAGTATATTGCCTGCTTCTTCACTGAAAGGCATGAATGAAAACTATGAGACTGGAACATGGTCTCTTATTTACTCACTTATCAAAACAAATAAATGATTATGCAAGAAATTATGAAACAGTTTATAATCTAATCTCATGTCAAATAACTGCATCAACGCGCATGGAATAGATTATCATGAAGTATTTCACAGTTTGTGGGTCGGTAGACACTCCAGATACCCAAATGTATGTGCACGAGCACTGAAAAAGTGAGTTTGTCATGATATGTCCCATTTAATATAATATTTATATGATTAGATAATATAGTTGACCATAAGACATGATGGTTATATCTTCAGCCCCTGGTCAAATTGTTGAAACTCTCGCCCTTAATTTCCTTTCCTTGCACTGCTCTCGCAACAGGATTTGAAATCGTACAGAATTAACTGTGCTAGATGTATTCATTATGCTGTCACTGAGACCTGCTGGGCTCCTGGTCTAGCTTGCAGACTGATATGTATGAAACACAGCCCATGACATCACTGGCTACATACATCTAATCCATACTAATGTCATTCAGCTGCTTATTGATTCCAGACGGTGCAGTAAGAGCACAAATACTACAGTAGATTCAGAAACACTCCGGAGGTGGAGAGATGACCAAAACACCCAGCTAAAGCAGAAATTAAATCATAACATACATTAAAGACCAACCTCAGTAAAAAAAGAACTAACAATTGTGCTTTGTCAAATAACAAATTTGAATTTGTAACTGCTGCCGTCTACAGCTGTATGCAGAACCAGACAGTGTGTACCGTGTTACTGTGAATCAGCTGCTGCTGATGTAATGTTCATGATAATGATGATAATTAATTTGACAGAGATGATGGTGATAATAAGGCTGAGGATGCCGTTGAGGAGCGTCAACAATAATTAGTGCCTTTCACTGTGTCGTCCTTAACACTTCCTATTGACTGATGTTGGGTCTTTTTCTCTATTTGTCAAGTGTGCTACCCATGTATCTTTATTTGTCTGGCTTTTTGACATGTTTACCGACTGTAAGACTATCTACAGGCTGACTGGCTGCTATTATACAATTTGTTATTCCCTTGCATAAGCCAACAAATACCGCACAATGCCTTACCAGCAAGCAGTTTCCCTCATTTAGACCTCATCATAAAAAATGGAGAGGTGCTGGCTGGGGTGTAAGCTGTGGGTTGCATGTAACCAATTTGTAAGGGAAACCCTTCCGGACATGGAGTGTCCTGTCCACGCGGTGAATGACCAGGCAGTGAGCAATGTGAAATCAAACCTGAAAACCCCGTCGACTTGCTTGCCTTCACATGCGGCGCAACCACGCACCTCAATCACCACACACTGACGGATCAGAGTTCCATAAGGTCTGATCAGGATCAGTTGCAAGTAAAAAAGACCTTTTGGCTGAAATGGTTCCTCAAGTGATCTTTGACAAGTGAGTCTATCAGAATACTTTCTTTTATCTTAAAGGCTGTTTTTAAGGAGATATTCTTTTGTTGATCCTTTAGAGGGCAAAAGGTGGTTAGAGTATAGAATCTCAGGGGCGACTATTTGCACATATTTAAATTAGAAATATGCATGTATTTAGTGCAAAGTTAGCCCCTTTCTATGCAAATGAGCCTCATTGCAAAACAGTCCAATTCACAAAGATCAGTGCAAATAGCCACACACAGTTACAGTGAAATTATTAACGTCTTGGGAGTGTTGGTGGTAAGTGAAGTGCATTTATAAGGGGTGTCATGCCCAGACTTTCTAGTGATCATGGCAGCAGTGATTGTATCCAGGCGAAGGACACTTCGTGCCTGGCATGCTCGTGAGCGGATATTTCGAACACTAGAAAAGGCAATATTTTTTTTATTTATTTTTTTAGCTGACAGATAGGGCTTTGCCTAGAAGCACCTGATGCAAATATAAGACCAGTGCTCTGGGAAAGTACAACAGAGTGAGCATACACATTGCAAACTTGTTGCAGAGTTTAGGGTTTGAACTTTGGAGGGTTTTGGTTGGAAGGGAGCTACTCTAAAGGTCCTGACACACCAAGCCGATGGTCGGCCATCAGACAGTTTCTGGCCGACGGTGAGCGTCTGTCGTTATAGTTTTTTCAATGTATCCCGCACTGTTGGCTCCAGTCTGCCTGTGTCGGAGGCTTTTCAGCCGTTTCAGTTTTTTGAATCTGCGGCGGAGCCCGTCGGTGGAAGAAACCGCTTTGATTGGCTGTTCAGCTTAAGCGAATCAGTGCACAAGAAGAGAAACGGAAGTGAGGAAATCAAGCCAATGAGTAAAGTCAAGGGGGCACACACAGAAGGCTCTTCTCATTTTTCATGAGTTGGAGTTGATTTACCTAAAAAAAACAAAAAAACGCTGAGTTATAGACGTCTCTTTCCCAATGTAAGTCTATGGGAAAAAGTATTTTTGGGCCCAATCGCATCACCTGACGGACACAGAAGTTGTAGTACTGCCGTTTGGCCACTACGAAAATTGGGATCAACGACCGGCACTCTTCCTGCGGGGTTGCTTACCACAATAAGCCAAACCCCCGGCAGCGATCCCACCCCACGTAAAACTGCATATGCCCCACCCCCATATACAACAACAGAGGCTCTAGCTAGAACTAATGAAGTCCAATACAATAGTCCTGCAATAAGTTCTGCCCTTCATGAAAGTTATAATGTTATATGGTTATAGACCCTTTCAATGGAATTGCATAGCTAGGCAACACCGTGGGTCGATGTTTTCTAACTGTCAGCTTATAGTTGCCTTCCGATCACCTACCAGTTCCCCTGTGAAGTGGACCGCTCAGGCTATTCAGCCATGTTAAGTAAGAAATGCTCCATTCAAAGGGAACTGTGAATTGTGTAGGGAAGAACTGAACAACGGCACCGCAGTTGACAAGCAAGATTAACCATCTTGCATGGAATGCTATAGGGCTATGTTAGCCAAACCAGTATTGAAGTTATGGCTCTGTTTAACTTCAATATTACAACAAACGTTAACATTAACTGTCACTGCTAATGTTAGCTGCTCTAGTTAGAAACTAACCTAACCATTATCTAAGTCAATGTGCTCTGGATACATCACTGTTCGATTCAGGGAGGAACGAGACCTCCAACTTTATTTATTTTCAATATATATTCAATATTTTTATTTCAGTAGTGTAAAATTTCCACAGTAGCAGCAACAGGTATCGGAGGTGTTAAAGTTACCAGGGTAACGCACAGAGGAAGTGATGTCTGCATTGCTGACGTTGCAGGGTGTTCCAAATGGAGGAAGTTCCCTTAACTGACATTCCCTGAACAGGGAGCAGGGAGTACTGTTTATGTAACGCTGTGGAACGGAACACAGCTCATTCACATAAACGACAACAGGAAATGTGAAATGGTCTCTAAT
The DNA here is from genome assembly GCF_043250625.1 of Sebastes fasciatus. Classification (NCBI taxonomy): domain Eukaryota; kingdom Metazoa; phylum Chordata; class Actinopteri; order Perciformes; family Sebastidae; genus Sebastes; species Sebastes fasciatus. The sequence continues at coordinate 9,286,183 of NC_133800.1, forward strand.
AAAGCTGCTTTAGAGAGGTGTTGATTATACGCTTATTTTGGAGGATGTAGTTTGTGGTGCTGTTGAACTGTATTGCCTCATGGCGTTTCTATTATTTTGTCGACTCCATTCATATCAACGAGGGTAGGCTGAAGAACACCTCTATATATAATTTGTTATCAATCATCAAATAAACTAAAGTCATGCGGTCGCAGGATGGAAAATGTTGTTTGCCACAATTAGCTTGTTGTTTGGGGGTTTCAGCTCAAGTGTGTGCAGTGGGTTGGTGTTTTCATGGCAGCACTCCCACCAACACATGCAGCACTCCAACAGTTCAGTATCTTCCTGACCTTGAAATTCACCTTATTAATAATTTCATGTTTGACGAGAGTAGACAACAGGTGGGAATTTCATTCAAATGAGGCAGCATAGAGCGAGTTTTTGGTATTTTGGTGGAAAATTTGTCAGTAAAAACCTTTTTACTTACAGCGCAATTTGTAAGGCAATTAATTCACATCATTTAAAAAAACTTGTCACTGAATGAAGCGGTATAGATACAAGATGAAATTTCGCTGTGCTGAAATGTGACATTTATTTTTAGTTTTACATTAATGTCTCCTTCTTTTGCCAATCACAACAAACATGGCAACAGCTAGATTGCGATGTAACAACAATGGCAGATCGCTGTCTGCAAGTACTGATACCATTCAAAGCAAAGTTCTGTAACAATACTCCCCAAAAACAAGTTCCTGCATGAAAAAAAAGATGACATGCTTTTGTCTGTAACATTATGCGTACATAGCTGGAATAATAGAGGCATGTGTTCCTGATTCAAGAAATTAAACGGTGAGAATAATATTACAAATTTCACACAAGTTACTGTTTGAGGTGTATGGCCAATAATATGGCTCACTCCCCTTTATGAGCTGTCATAAGGTAACTAGGCTTGTGAAAGGACAAAAGGCGCCCGCCTTTTGCCCACAAGCCAGAGGTTTTTTATCCTCCTTCCTGATGGAAACCAGTCACATTCACTGATAACAATAAGCCAGGTCATCGGATCTGTGGGATTCCTCTGAACTTGAAAATGTGTTCCTGACAACAGCTTCCTCTCTGACAAATGTCGCAGACTTATAGCCTATGTGCAGCGGTGTCCCATATTTTCCATATAGCGCACGGAAATCACTTCTCCAATTTCTTAACCTTAATTTGTCGATATAGATTATTGATTTTTTTTTTTCTAAGACATTTTCCTCAATGCCATTTCTGGCTCCATGTCCTCTATGTGTGTCTGCGGGTGTAAAGAGCAGCTGGTTGTCAGAGATGCTGGCTCCTCAGCAACGTGACACATACACTCTTTTCATGGTCAGGTGGCTCCGCTGGAAACAGGATCTCAGCCACATAAACCACAAGAGGTTTGAATTGGGACAAGATAGTTTGCAAGGGAACAGAAATCAGACAGTGCATCCTGTATTCTGATACACTGCAAAAAAAAAAAAAAAAAAAGAGAATGTGCCTCATGCGAGAATAAAAATGGACCTCTCCCCTTTGCACTAAAGCCTCCTCTTCCTTTTTAAAACTAGTGAAGCGTTCTTAGTCTCTCCGCGCTGCTGATGCCCTGAGTCGGAGCCTGGGTAATGTCTGCTGCAGCTGATCGTCTGTCACTCATTGGTCCTATCAGTCTGATAGTGTTCCTGACTGTACATGGAGACTGGGGAGAGATTATTGACAGGTGACAGCCACATGTTGTGTCTTGACAAAACCAATATAGCATTTCCCACAAACTAAAATCTATACACTGTGTTGATTCATGAGTGAGTCCGAATTTTTTGCCTTATTTAGTTAGTTACTGAGGGAAAAACACGATCTGAAATCACTCCCTGTTTATTTTCTATATCACTACATTCACTTTACACTATTTAAATGTATTCATTGTGGGATTTTATGTACTATGTTCCCTCAAAACAATATTGACAATAGAATGAACAATGCTATTTGTTAGCAATATTTCACCTTTCATATATGTAAAAATAAAAGCTATGTGGCTCCTGTCAGTCAAGTCAATTTTTTGTGAATATCACGAATCACAAATTTGCCTCAGGGGGCTTTACAATAATCTGTACAGGATGTAACACACTCTGTCCTTTACAGTACGACCCTCCGTCCATGATGGTACAACATTAGGGGTACCGCAATATACCGGCATTGACGATAACCATGATATTTAAAATTCAATGTTAAAATCATGTTAATAATACACATATGCTAATATTGTGTAAATAATCCAGCGCCTCTTAATTAAACCATTTCATGTATACAGTTATGGTCATTTACCCTAAAAAAAGACACAAAACACAATAAACAAAGTTGAAGGTGAATTTGACTGATTGCATTATTATTTTCTACAGAAATCGCGATAATATCGTTATTGTTAATAATTTCGGCCACAATAATCATGTAGTGAAAATCTGATATTGTGACAGCCCTACACAACATGATGGTGAACTCCGAACTTAAAACTCATATAGAGTTAACAATAGAATGTTTATTATGTTGAGAATATTAAACGATCATTGCAATCATTTTCTTCATTGAAGATAATATTCTTGATTCTTTTTTATTAATTCAAAGATTTTTTTTTTTTTAAAGAAAAGTCGTAACTTTGTTTACTTATTTTTCAAATTTATTTTATTTTATTTTTGTTATTTTTTTTCCTGATGAAGCCACCTCTTTGTACTGTACTGCTGTTTATATCTTTACTGTTTGTATCATTTATTTAGTCGTGGAGATATTGGGTGGGTGGGAGTGTTTACAATATGAAAATTTCGTAAGGAATGTCTTGTAACGTTCATGTTATGACAAAATGTTGAACACATATCAATAAAAAAAGAAAATTGATAAATTGCAGTTATATTAGTCGTAACTTATAACCATTTTGCAGATTGTTTAAGTGTTTAGGTATTACGGAAACCTTTACCAACCTTGATCACCTGTCACACTTTGCAGTTGTCTACTGTATCTTGAAATGCTTCCATTCACTGCAGTAAAGTTTGGAATAATGTTAAACTTACTTTCAAAAATACTGTCAAGATTTTATATCAAATAAATGCGTTGTCCACTCTACCATGTGAACTTATTTATAACTTATGATGGAAGGTTAAACCTTTAAAATGTGGTTTCATAGTAACAATTTTGATGACACATATTCTTTGTTTTGTTGTCATTTGTTGTGTGTCACGTAGATATGAATAAAATATACTAAGTACAAAATTCTTATATAAACATTAATTGATTTATCCATTTTTTTTGTATATCGATAGGTGTTCTGTACATGACAACAAATCTATATACTATGATTCCTGGAGTAATGTTGTGCCTTCATCCAGCAGAAACTCTAAATGAGTCAGAAGAGCACAAAGTTATATAGCGGAAGTGAATTATTCTGTGATTATATAAATGGATGAGTGGTTTGTGATGTGTGGATGTAGTTTGCCATCATGGAACCGTTGATTGTGATCCCAGCTGTGAATTATTTTCAAATACAAACAACGCTACTGCAACTTTGGGAATAATAAATCTATATGAATATATTGTGAATATATATATTAATTATTTTCACTATGCAATTATCGGAGCCAAAATAATTCACAAAAACAATATTATTCACGATACAGAATATTAAAAAAAAAAAAATGCAATCAGCCAAATTCATCTTTAACTTTGTTTATTGTGCGTTGTGTCTCTTTTTGGCAAATTAATTACTGTCAAAATAGGAATATAGAGCAGTGGAGAGAGAGTCTGTAACCATAACTGTACATATAAAATGATTTAAGAGGCGGTGGATTATTTACGCGATATTATCATATGTGTGTTATACACATAATATCATTACACAATTATCATGGTAATTTAATCAAAATAATTTACAATCACTATTATTGCGATATCTATGGAACATTTGAAAATAATAATAATAATAATAATAATAATGCTATCAGTCAGATTAATCTTTAACTTCTTTATTGTGCATTTTGTGTCTTTTTTGGTAAATGTATTAAATGAAAATACAAGTGTAGGGAGGTGGAGAGAGAGGCTGTCTATAGACAGACTGTGTACATTTGTCAAATAATAGTTTAGAAGACAAAAGCAGCAGCAAAAATATGAAAGGATTGCTTCGAATTTAAGGAAAACACCAAATAGCACAAGACAACTCATCAGCAAGATGACACAAAGCGTTTGGCAAGTGGAAAGCAACCATAGATTTGTGTAACAGCGTCATATGTTGTTTCATAACACATTGACAGACCGAACTGCACTGAGAAAATCATGAACATAAGTGATGCTCTGCACTTCACATCCAGGAACTCCACAGGAGACAGCCAGATCAAGGGAACGCTCACAATGAAGCACAACGCTGACAATTAACAGTAAAAAACAACTAAAATCTCCCCCCTCCAATCCACAGCAAGCATAGACTCATCATCTGAAATGTTCCCAACCGACAGGTGAATCCCCACCCTCATCCAAAAAGGTAAATCAGCTTGGCTTACCTTCAACAACAAACACATGTATGTTTTGTAAGTGGAGTGGTTGGAGGCGCTTGCCTGCAAGGTGCTAAATCTGAAACTTGGGGGGAAAAAGCAACAAAAAAGCTCATTGGGAATCAGCAGACGTTCTTTCCCCCTTTTATCAAAGAATCTTTCATAAACACATTAGGGACGAATTGCCCACCTGCATGATGTTTTCCCCTCCTACTTCGCCTTCCATTTTTCCAGCCAACTGCCCCGGACAAAGCGAAAGGTGCACCTCTAAGGTGTCCTCTCAGTGGAGAGGTTTTTCCTTCTTTATTTCAAACAGGCGAGCCCTTCTCTCCCCTCACACCAAATGCAATGCAGTGGGGCCCAGCTTTATTTCCCTCCGTGGGGAAAAACCTGAGCAGGGGACAACAGAAAGTGGCTTTAGAATACAGGTCTGAAAGAGGGCAGCTGTAGTCTGAATGAGAGTCTATGTGCTTTTGTGTTTTAAATGAGCATTGTCTGTCACTCAGTCCAGGGCATGGGTTCTGGGGCAGCCATGGGAGGAACATCTTAAACTAAGTGTTAAACTAGGAGTTGAAGTAATATAACAGGGCAGCGGGGGGAGGGGGAGAGGTCAAAGTGTTCCTCCGTCATTCATATGTGGAGTGTACACAAAGTATACAAGTGCAGAGGTCACAAAAGGCAGCTCTCGTGTTAATCAGCAATGTTTTGTAAAGCACACTACAACTGAGACATGTGATTGTCTTTGCATTCAGACATCTGCGCTTAATTTCTTAGTAAAAACTATACCGGCGTTCTCATCGTCTCACAAATTATGTATTTTTTGTGTGATTCAATAAATTTGTTCCCATTCATGGTTTTCCTGCTGCTGTATAGGGCCCTCTCCAGGTGAAGGGAAGTGAGGAAGGTGCTTTCCTTTGTCACCCCGTCTTCACCACCTTGTCCTGCATTGTGTGCCTGAAAACATAATGAGATTTTCAAGTGTAGCGCCACCTGGTATATCCACTTTCTTTTTTTGTGCTCCATCCGCTCTCCACACCAGCTCTGGCTGCTAAAGTATCAGTGAAAAGAGCGGTTTGTCTGTCCCTAGTTAAAGCTGCACTCGGCGCGCTCTCAGGCCGAAATTTAACCTGATTCATAAAGTGGAACAGAGAAACAAAGAAGAGTGATGCACCCACCACTAATTGAGATGCTACAGACTCACACAAATGATGGTTATTACTGGTGTTGATACAGTCAGTGGAAATCCTCTCCACACAGGAAGAATTGAGACCAGAGAAATAGCATGTCCCCTGCTCTTCTATAATTATATATATAAAATGTAATTATAGGTAGGCTGTCACTATATGGTGGTATTGACGATGACTGTGATATTTAAAAAATTAAATTGTGTTTAAATAGCCCATCACCTCTTAAATCATATAATGGTTACAGACTCTCTCTCCACCTCCCTATACTCGTATTTTGAGTGTAATTCATTTGCCAAAAAAAAAAGACAAAACAAACAATAAACAAGGGTAAAGATGAATTTGACTGATAGCATTATATATATATTTTTTCAAATTTTCTATAGATATAACGGTAATATTGTTATCGTGATTTTTTTTTGCCCACGATAATCGTGTCGTGAAAATTGAAAATCTGATATATACCGTATATACTGAGAAAACATACATTATGTAATTAAATAACAACATTAATTCTGTTGCTCTGTTTCAATCTTAATTGAAGTTAAACTGAAGAACTTTTAATACAATTTTGACGGTAATCCGTGTTGAGTACTGTTGTGGGGTTCTGGTTTAACTTTATATTTATGTTAAGTTTAAGTTTAAGTCTATGTTATGTTTATGACTTTTCAGCTTCATTGCCCAGTTTAAATCATTTTTTGTAATAATACGTTATTTATATATATATATATATATATATATATATATATATATAATCAGAATGAACGATAAGGCAGAAGTCATCATCTTAGATGTCTCTGGAAACTCTGTTGCGTGGCGCAGCAGTAGGCTGCAGTATCATCATGTTTCCCTGACACTCTCCTTCCTAATGCCAGCCCCTGTCACTAGGTGTCAATTAAAACGTTTTTGGTATGTTATCAGGGCTGTTTCTTGTTGCTCAGAGGGTGAATGAAAGCGCCGGAGGAAGTGCACCGGCATTAGCTTTTGTGTTCACGGCTTGGGGGTAAAATTATGAGCAGACCCCCGGAGTCAATCCCTGTGCTCCGCTCAATCGTCACCTCTCCTGACCGCCGCTGAGAGATGCCTCAGACTTTTGTCACCAGCAGGTTATTGTATTTCTAATTAAGCCAGGTTAATCTCTCCAGCTTTGTGCCATTTGCAAAGTGATATGGGTGCATCACCATGGCAAAAGAACAGTTATTGGACCAACACGGACCCTCCTGTACCAGAACGATGGAACGGAAAATTCTTCTTTTAATGCAGCAGGTTCTCATCCCAACTCGTCACATACCGTCACCTTGTCACTTTATTTTCGGCATCAAAACCAGTTGGGTTTAGGAAAGGGGCTTGAAATGGGTTTACATCATTGGAACGCCCCGTGCGTTTCATACTGGTGTTAAGGGTGCTGTGTGCGGTGGTAACGAATGCTGATGGCGTGATAAAGCCTTGGTATGTAACACCTTGGGAATAAGGAGGGCTGCCCAGGAATACGTAAATTTAGGAATATATTAGGCATAAGTTTGGAATACTTTGAGGCATTTTATGGCTTTACTATCAAGTGGACAGTAGAAAAATGAGGGGTGAGGGAGATGAGGAATAACATGCAACAAAGGTCACCGGGCCGGATGCAAACTTGGGATTTTGTGTCATGGTCGGCACCTTAACCTCTAGGCCATAAGGGTGCCCCAGATTTGTTTTCTTAATTTCCCAAAACTTCTTTTGGTTTTTTAACTGATCAAACTGCGCCACCCAGTTTTATTTTTCTCAAAATGTCAAAAAAGACTCCAGACAGCACTTTTTGAAGAAACATTTGACAGGCCATTGATTAAATCTATGTTATATTACATCCAGATTATTTTACAAGACTTATTGGACTTATTAATATAAGTAATACTGTAATATTAGGTATTGCCTATAACATCCTATTAATAACAAATCATAAGATGTCCTTTATAAACCCTACCTGGTTATTGGTCCAAATGATTATCAACATATTCTATGAAAAATCCTCCAAATGAGTATTTTACATGAACATGAAATGAACTTATTTCCTCTGAAGGTTCCTAACCAAACCATCCATACAGTACCTGCTGATGTCTCTCCCTGTGTGCCTTCATGGTGTGTTACTTCAGTCATCTCAGATACTAAACACAGTGACAGTGCTCATGTTTGTTCTGCCGGCTGGGTGTGTCCTCCAGCCTAACTAAAGAACCGAAGCCGTCCTCCCCACATGTGGAGCCGAGACACTTTTACAGAGCGGCCCAATGTTTGGGGACTTCTCTCTTCCCTCCGATCAGATTTCAGGCCAGAATAAAAAGAGTCTCAACACTTTTGTCAGTGGAATGAAAGACTCTCATCTCTCTGTGGGTCATTGTGGACAGAGGCCAGCGCCACTGTACATCCGACCTATTTACCTGACTCAGCAGCAGACTTCCACAGTCCAAACAACACAAAGGAGCCATCTGTAAAACAAATATGGCAGCAGGTTGACTCTGGCTTTAAAGCTTTCCTGCTCACGATGGGCTGCTCGGTATCACATCGATATCTATTGATGACTATTGATAAAGTTCATTTCATTTGGGATTAAAAAAAAAAAAATCATTATAATGACTTAGAGCTTGACATGTATGTTAACATGAGGCAGAATGTACAAAGCTATCTCTTAAAATTGTATTTTTCATAGTTGTGATTTTTATTACTGATAATGACATTGTTGCCTTCTCACCAAGTTAATAGATGAGTTCAAGTAACATGGTGACATCACTTTTAGGTGCTAAATTCGACATCCAGAGCATTAATATAGCAGCGTACAACTATTTGCTATTTAAAGATACGGAGGAGTAATGTCTGCACCATTCCACCAAATGGAAATATTGCAGCTTTGCATAATTCTAGACCCATTTACTTAAAATTTGGACTGATATATTTGGTATCTTTGGAGGCTTTGGAACTCTACTAGAATTTATTTTGCGTGTGTTGATTTTCTGCTGTTAATCAGTCCATTATCCCTGAAAGGAACAAGCGGGGATGGGGGAAGTTAAAAGTTTAGTAGGCGCATGGAGGTAAATACAAAACTAGATGTGGCCAACGTATCCTCATACAGCGACTTGTATGATGTCTTACGAATAGTTATTTGTTATTTTTTGTGCAAGTCCTATGTTTGTTTGATCCGTCTACCACCCCAACCTCCTCCCTACGCTGACTTTATACTATGTCACCTGACTTCCTTGGCGGCAGCCCTGCATGTCCTGGCTCATGATGACATGGGTTATATATGAATTACAGTGCATTACTTTTCATAGTACAATCAATGAATGAAAGCAGTCTGATGTGGCCCTCTGGAGGAGCAGAGACCTATATCAATGTCCGGAGGGCATGATGTTGCACTAGGTATTGAAGGTGTGTGTGTGGTGTCTTCAGATATTTGTGAGGCCTTTTTTACTGTCCGTTTCTTATAGATGATCCTCAGTGGCTCTTGTTCCCGCCCAATGAGCTTGTTGCTGATCTTCACGATCCTGTTTCGACATCCCTCCAAACCATACCGTAATATTGAAGACCAGTATGGATTCCATAAAGGATCTGTAGAACACCTGCCAATGTATTGAACTCCTCAAAGCGCTCTACTGTCTGGCCATTTACCTCCAGGGTCAGTGGAGTGCAGATGGCTGGCCCCTCCTGAAATCTACCAGCATTTCTTTGGATTTGCTGGGATCCAGGCAGGTATAGACTGTAGATTTCCTAACAGATGCGGTTGTTGAGTTAGTGGTGTCAATAATAGCTGTATTTTCAGAGTACTTGATCTGAGCTCCTGCGGTTGTTTGTGTGCAGGCTGAACAGGAGTGGTAAGATGACAGAACCTTGTGGTGCCCCGGTGGATGTCAGGTGGGATCAGCATGGTTAAAGAAATTAAACAGAAACGTATGAATCCATATGTGTGATGCGTAATTTAATTAGGGAGAAATACAATGTGATATTTGCAAAAGCTGAAAATTCTGGAAAATTATGAAAAGGTCAACAAAAATGTAAAATCAAGTCAATTTATTGATTAAAATTAAAAGTTAAAAATGCCTCTATAAAGAATGTGACCTGGTGAAATAAACATGAACACATCAAATCAAACGTATACAATACATTGCAGATATATATTTGTTAGAGTGTGACTGACGTTTTAGGGAATCCGTGTCGATACACAATACTAGAGCTATGGGGGTGTTGTATTGTCACAGGTGAAGTACGTCACCCACCTGTGTGACTGCTCCAGACAGCCGGTGGCAGGAGGCTTGATGCCTTCGTTATCCTCCATCCAAATCAAGTGTTGCAGTCCTCTGAGCTGCAACCTGCCGCCTCTTGCTGAGTGTGAATAGTACCATTGATAGGCCAATTAGAGGCCAGCAAGCACTTTGCCAAGTATCAGCCGGATTACCTGCCAACCTTGCTACTTCACCCCCCACACCCTCACACCCCCACTGTTATACAGCTTTCTCTTTCTATACATTTTCTCTTCCCCTCCCCAACTTCCCCACTGTACTCTCTCTGTCATCCTCCCCCTCACAGAGCCAGACCAGACCTGAGACGTGTCAGCTTAGCAGCTGTTTCTGGCCCTGACAACAGGTCACACAAACTGAGCCTGAGACAAAAAGGTTTGACACATTAAAGGTCAATAATCCCCAGCGTGATCCAGGGACCCTGTCCAGCTTTTGGCCCTCTCAATCATTCAGCCCCATCCGACCCCGACCTGCCTCCAACCACTTTTGGACATCTTGAGCATTGCACACAGTCCACTTTCTGTTTTTGTTATAATTGCCACACTATGATTTTTCATAATTGTCAAATATATCCTCAATGGATTTAGTTTAAAATGACTCATTCGTGCATTTTCTTTCTTTCAGTAAATTAAATTGTAATACTAACGGATATCAACTTCTGCTACTACCACTATGGTAACACTTTATATTAAAGTCCTTGTAAGAAGAATTAGTTAATTAAGGCCCGTATATGTCCTTATAAGATTTGTATTAACATTATGCATTGATAAGACTATATAAGTGTTAATAATAACATCATAAATGTGTTTATTATTAGATCATAAGTAGGGCTGTCAATTAAAGATTAAAATAGTCAATCGTGATTAATCAGAAATTAAACGCATTGTTTTATCTGTTCAAAATGTACCTTAAAGTGAGATTTGTCAAGTATTTAATATTCTTCTATTCAACATGGATATTATGCAAATATATGTATATTTATTATTGGAAATCAATTAAAAACACAAAAGACAAATATTGTCCAGAAACTGTCACAGGTAAACGAGTCTCCCCTTTAAAAACATGCCCACTTTATGATAATCACATGCAGTTTGGGTCAAGTCATAGTCAAGTCAGCACACTGACACACTGACAGCTGTTGTTGCCTGTTGGGCTTGAGTTTGCCATGTAATGATTTGAGCATATTTCTTATGCTAAATGCAGTACCTGTGAGGGTTTCTGGACAGTGTATGTCATTATTTTGTGTTGTTAATTGATTTCCAATAATAAATATATACATACATTTGCATAAAGCAGCATATTTGTCCACTCTCATGTTGATAAGAGTATTAAATACTTGACAAATCTCCCTTTAAGGTACATTTTGAACAGATAAAAAATGTGTGATTCATTTGTGATTAATGATGATTAAATATGGACAATCGTGCGATTAATCGCGATTAAATATTTTAATCGATTAATGAATATGTGTCCCAAAGAACCATGTAGAAAATCGTGATATCAATTCTGAGTGAAAAAAAAACGGTGATTCTCATTTTGACGAGAATCATGCCGCCCTAGCTGTTATATCAACACAGTCTCACGGCAGTTCATCACACAATTTTATCTATTTGACTTGTGTACATAGACACAAATTTCCCTTTTTTTTCACCCCAGTCTTTTCAAAGTAAAACTACTTAGTTAGGTTTAGATCGACTTGGTTAGGCTTAGGCAACAAACTCCTTACTTAGGTTTAGGAAAACATCGCGGTTTTGGTTAAAAAATTTCAGTACAGAAGTTACGTGACAAATAAATCAACTTTGACGTGTGGTTTCACACGGGACACGGACACCCCAACCACCCAACCACCCCAAGCTCCTCCCTACACGTCGTTCGCCTCTCTCTATACTTCCCGGTTCACAATTTTTTTTACATACGAATTGATTTTGTGCTGACCATCATCGAAAAAAAATTAATTTTGTGTCTATGTACACGAATCAAAACATTAACCTTCGTGACTATTTCACAAACTGCTGTGCGGCTGGACTGGTTACATATACATATGGGCGTAACATTTGGTTGTCCGCATATTTTTGGCCTACATGATCTACTTGACCTACTCTTGACCTTTTTTGTCCATACAGTGTAGACTGTATGTGACCGTACAGTACAATGTGCAGCTTAGAAGACATACTGTCATATGAGTAACAATGTGGTGCTGGGACAGTGATGCTGCAGTGCTGCGCTCTCCCTTTCCCTGTCTCCTCTTAATCTGCGGCTCTTTATAGCCAAAGCCCTTATCCCTGTATAATCCATGGAATAAAGTTGTTTAGCTCGCAGCCTTCATCCATCCCTCTTTTTAATCAAGCTAATGGAGGCAACATATATTGTATTGATCCCTCTCGCCGCGGTTTTCACAATGAATCGACGACCATTCCAAGCAGAGCAGCCATCCCACATTTCTTTTTTCCCTTTCCTCCCCCCCACCTCCTCCGATCCGCCTGCCCGCCCGCCTTGTGTTGTTTGAATAAGCACAAAGAGAGAAAAGCAAAACGTCTATCACGGTTGCATTTTTGCTGCTCAACTTCACAAATCTCACACCCTGCTTGACTGATGTGTAACCTCTGAGTGTCTGAGCTCTTGACCTGTGAAGAGAAGGCTTATATCTTCCCCCTGCTAATCTGGAGAGTCAGCTGCTGGGCCAATTCAAAACTCCTGTAACAAATCAGATGGCACCCAGCCAAGTGTCATAAGAAACAGACAGGTAATGACAATTCACTTACCCCCTATGTAAGAATCAATTCTCCCACAATGCACCTGTCACAGAGCCCTCAGTAAGATGAAGCCATTTCTTCCTACTGTCTGACACGGTAATTGCATGTTAAATTCTTTTTTTTTTTCCGAAAGCTGCATTTGGGGGAAAATTGTGATGAATCATGCCGCCAAACTTTTTTTCTTCCTACGTGAAATAAGACCACGACAAGGTAGAAATAAATTGAAAATTCATCCACATTCAAATGTCGCCATGGATAGGAAAGACTGCCTTCTACCAAATGGATTGAAATCAAACCAAATCAAACCCTCAGCTCTGTGTTCCACTGCTGGCTGCAGAGTCAGTGAATCAGAATCAGCTCAAACTAGCTCAGGAAAATGTTTTTATACCAGAAAATACCTGAGACTGTTCTGTCTGGCTGCCTATGATGGGAGTAGATTTTATTTTATTTTACCACACCACACCAGTGCTTTATATTGCAAGACTAAGATTAGGTTGTACTATTTTAAGGAAGTTATTTGTGACCCATTCATATTTAAGTGCCTCCCAATAAAATACAACATTAATAAATAGTAAATAAAATAATCAATATAATTTACGAGTGTAGGGTCTACGGAGGAAAAATGCTTTCTTGAGAGTATAATTGAAATTTCTCTGTTTGTGTGCTGCACCCCCTTCTCTCTCCCAAGTCATCAAATATGGCAGCTTGGCGTCAAACTATGACGTGGCCGCAGTCATGGCGGGAGTAAAGGAGGAAGTCTGATGACGTAGTATAAAGAGTGAGAAAGACAGAACAGCGTTTTTTAGCCACCTAAAATCAGTCAGTTTAAGTGTATACGCCATATTTAGAATATTTTCACCGCTTTACCGACGGGGAACATTCGACGGCCTTTAAGATAAACCTATAGCGCCTCACAGAAGCAGTTAAAAGAAGAACATGTGATATCATGTTATTGTGTTTTCAAACCTAAAAATCCAGAGGTCAATGTGTCTGATTTAAAATTTTAACAAGCTCCATTTTCCGCATTAATTTACAACAGCTTTGTCCATTTCACCATTATCCTATGATACTAAATGCTTTCCGAGATATTTCTCTCCCAGTCACTTTATCACCTGCCCATATATGTATGTCCGTTTTGCTTTGCAGGCATACTGCACACCGTACTTTCTTGGACTTGAGGTAATGTCGGATGATATATCTCAGTCATTCCCTCTGAGTTACTTTCCTTAAAGACTGATAATGATTCTTGGCCCCTATTATCATTTAAGAGAGATCAAAGAGCAAAATTAGTCCCATTTTTCCCCTTTAAGTGACATAAGTGTTGACCCGGGAGAATCCCCGCCAGGCCTGCCAGAAATCATCAGGGAAGTAATGTTCAATTATGCACACCATTTGTTGTATTCCACTGGGCCAAATTAGAGCTGGAGGTTAAGGCGTGACAGAGGGTATCCCCATCACTTTGGTATCACTGTCCTAAAAGGCATTGACCTCTCGCTCAGATTAGTGCAAAGAAACACATTCAGCGTCATAACTCACCTCAGCATGAAATATTTCACTCCATATTAGCTTCTTCAACTTCTAATAGCCCCTTCCAAAGATTGCCACTTTACCATAGTATGAATACACATATCTCTAAAACTAAAGCAAAAGCCTTTCTGAATTAACATTATTGACTGAGGTGCAATTAAGTGCTCGTGTAATGGTTAATGGAAGGTTAATGTTAAAATCTCGAGATAAGGTGTGGGGCTTAAAACACATTTATTGATCCTATGGCTCAGTGGGTGAGTTCACACATGATTAGATAAATGCTTTTCCTGCACATTTTCACCGATATATTGCCTTTTGGCTACTGCCAGCAGATTAGTGTGTAATTCCACACTCTCTTATGGCAGATGATATAACTTATGGTCATTTATATGTAATCGTTATTAATAAATTTAACGACTTTAAAAACCGTGAATCACTTTAGAAATCAATAGGTCAGGAATGAAAATGAAACTATAATACTGAATTAAAGGTAAAGAATTTCTCACACAAATTTATAAAACTTTAGTCAGACTTTATTAATACAGAGATTATTTCTATATAAATATTGTTCATGTGCGACTATTTTTTTTAACATAACTAAATGACACATGAGTTCAAGATTTTCAATGCACAATTTCTACTAATGACAAGCGTAAGTATACAGTATATGGTTAAAGTATGGTTAAGGAAAGATAATGATCATGGTGAAATAATACACACTGAATGATAATACGCTCCAAGCACATTTTTTCCCCTCACTTTGTGTCTATAACCCAAAACAGCTGAGATGTGTCCCTCTGTCTCACAGTATGGACATTACACACACGTATGTGTCATTTCCTCCAGGTTTCCACTACATGTCTGAAGCAGGCACCTTGGGTAGCTGAGAAGATCAACTCAAACGGACTTTGTGTCGCCTGTGAATTCATGTTCACATATTTACATATATTTTTGTACTTTGTGTTGCACAACTTAAATTGTTCTAAGTCATACATCTTTCTTTATCCTGGATGATACGGTCATTTTTTATGTGATTTATTTTGGGCGTTAAGTACGTATGTTATGTAACAAAAGTAAGATCAAATATGTCGACGTTGACTTGTGGTTCCACACGGGACACGAGCAGCGTTCTCCTGGTTGAAAGTCCTGTGTTTTGTTGTAACTGCTGGACTTTACTAACACCAGTTACATAACAAACTTCTTATTTTAAAGCAAACCATTTTCCTAAACCTCACCAAGTAGTTTGGTGAGGTGCTTTCGTTGTAAGTAAACCTGAAAACTGAGTAAACCTACATTGGAAGTTTATTTTGAAAAGAGACTGAGCAGAAACTGCAGGTTTCCTGTGAACACGGAAGTTTCTTTTGAAAAGACACTATCATGTAATGAGCTGGAAACTGACACACTGTCCCTGACCAGCCCTTTCTCATTCCCAGGGCGTAAAATACCAACGCTTTGTCACGCCCATCAGCATGTGATACCAACGCACAAGGCACCCTTTAGTGCTTGTATGGAGGCACCAGGCTTTCAAGTAACTATAATGTAACCCATCCGTGGCCTAATATTAAACGCTCAGAGAAAGTGCTCCGGGAGTGTGGTCACATAGTTTAAAGTGCGAAAAAACACACATAGGGTGACGGGAGGGGATGTGGACGGGTCCAACAAACACAGGGCTTTCATTCAGAAGAGCGATGTTTGTGTTCTGTGTGTTAAGTTTCACTTTAACTTTATGATCAGCTGCGTGTTCACAACCTTTAGTTTCATTTACACTTTACCAACATAGTCATTTTAAGCCCAAACCTGTTTTTTTCTTAAACCTAGCTAAGTACGATTGTTGCCTGAACCTAAGCAAGTGTTTTTGTTTGAATTCACAACGTTAAGCACATGTTTACTGTGACCATAAAGTGATGCAGAGGGGTCTGCCAAAGCGTCAGTATGTGACGAATTGGAATGGGAATGTGTTGCCCTGACACGTCCAAAACAGACGCTAGAGGGATACCTAGAGCGTCATAGACTGACAAAGCATCAGTATTTGACAAGTTGGGAGTGAGAATGTGTTGAATATAACTCAAAATTGTACATTTCTATTTCCCATTAACTCTGCATGCATCCATGATGTCTCTAAATGACATCTTAAATTCGGTCTGAATGCACTTTAAGGTGAGATAGGAGCCCTGGACGCCAGTGTCAAAGACAACCCTACATGTGATTTAAGCTATATCACTCCCTTACTCACTCAGTGAAGTAAGTGACAGTGTGCTACCCCCAGGTCGATAATGACTATGGAATATGAAAATCCTTGTGTCATCTCCATAAGCAACAGTACTGACTGCTCTCCATGAGAAACAATGCATGGCACACGGCAGCCAGGGTTGCCATGACTGAAGCGAACTGGCTGCGGCAACACTAAGCAACCTTTTTTTTTTTTTTCTCGACGCGGTCCTTCAAGCACCGAGTCACTTTCAAAGGCACTATGGCAAAGCTTCTCCTTTGAAAATCCCTTTCTTTCGTCTCACATCTGAGAGAATCATTGTCGATGTTACAGACAGCACAAAGGTGAAAAAGGCATTCGAGAACCTTTCAGAATTACCTTGGTTGTCCAGGAGAGTTTCGCCGCTCCCTTTTTGAGAAGTGAAGTGAACCTTTGAGGCACAAAATTGATTTAGAGTGAGAGCATCACATTGAGTTGAAATATAATAGGTGTCTGAATGCTGCTTTGGGGTGGGAATTGATTGAGAGAGAATGAGATAACATTTTCCCAATTCAGAAAACTCTGATTGAAGAAAGAAATCCTTCAAGAAATCTTACGTGATTATTGCGGTGCAAGAAATACAAACTGTAATGTTACACATCTTGTAGGATGTGCTTCAGAAACTGGGGGGTTGGGGGGGGGGGGTGTAAGATTCATTGATGATATCAAAAGAGCACCCACCGTTGAGAGCATCTATTCTGAACCCGGAGCTAAGGTGGACAAAAAGCAGTGGCATCAATTCAGCAAGATTAAAAGAAAACCTACTGTACTATTGAGTGCATCAATTCTGGAGTACAAAAGAGGTAGGTAAGTGTCGAGATGAGGAGAGGGCTGGCTCTAGTCTCTACATAACCTCTTACCCCGACACAAAGCAGTGGTTTGAACCTCTCAGAGCAGCCGCATACATACGGATAGGCTTGTCTGCATGCTAATTCCAGGGAGATACAATTTGAAGCACTAAAACCCTCAATGTCACATGCAAATCACGTCTCTTTTTAATTCCGTGGACACAAACTGTCAAATACTGCAGTGATCAGCTTGTGGGAAGAGTGATACCGGTACTGATTAAAAAGGGGAGAAAAAAAAAAAAATACAGTCACAATCCTTTACCCAGCATTTCCCAAATCCATTTCCTGTCCCTTCAAAATATGATGTTTGATTAAAAAAAGATTGCACCTCATGTCTGATTGAGGTGTAGCAGCTGTGCTTAAATCATAGTCTTCATTTCTAGCGTGTAGTGTGATTGCGGTCTCTTCCTGTGTGTGCTCTGAACGACATGCTTTAATATAGTCCTCACAAGGCAAGCGTGGGGAGGAGATAAATTGAGCTTGGCATCGTGAGCCATGGATTTTACTGCTGTGTTTTCCCAACAAATTAATTAACTTAATTTTTCTCCAGAAGGTAGAGGAAATTGGAAAGGTAGGGCAGTGAGGAAATGTTCATTCAATGTCATCTCAAGAGCGCTTACTCCTTCCCTGCTTGGGGAAATCAGCATCCTCCATGTGAATGGGTTTTGCCCTCTGTGGTCTGGACTTGGGTACATTTTACATTCAGTACATTTCTGTCAAAATACAATAAATGAGCATATGTTCTATTAGGAGAATAGAAGAAGATGAAGAATTTGTCCAAATGCCAAAAATGACCTATGTTTATGGGAAAAATAGTGTGATGTTGTTATTGTGCTGCAGTTAGGAGAAGCTCAGGGTGGCTGGACATACTACGTGTTTGACTTTCACTCTGTAAACTACTGTTCACATTCACAATTCAAAGTCTCCTACTTTGATCATTTTAACGGTTGCTAGAGGTATTTAACATGAACTAAAATTGAGCGTAGGCCACGGAGACAAGCTTTGCTCATATCACAGTCCATCAGCTGATGCATCAGCTGATGGAGTCCCCTCTATACATTCATTGGCAAATCTCATACAGGGCGCCTTATTTAAGTCGCTTCAGCCTGCCTACCTTTGCTGCTTAATCTCCAAGCCACTCGCAACCCACCTCCTTTTAATACTGTGTCTGACTCATGTCATTTCTGTGTCATTGACGCCAGCTCTGTTCTGCACCAGGGGGGTCTTTGCTGCTGCTCTCCCTGCTTTGGCTTTCCATGTATGACCATGGAAGGGCAACGAGGTGTGCGCTCCTTGAACAGAGCCATACTGCAAAATATATATATTACTGCAAATGGAAATAAGTTTTTCTTTGACTGAATTGTAGTTAACTGTGTGACTTAAGACCTTTTTACACACCAAGTCCGTAACTTTTGTCCGAAATTGTAACACGTGTAAAAATAATTACGACCTCATATTGTGCAAATCACGTTTACACGCCGACTCCGAAAAATAAACAGGTTCGATTTTCTGCATTTTTTTTCACATCCGTGGCCACCGTAAATGCAAACGTCATCATCCAAAATGTCATCTGAAAAAGCTGATTCACTTCGTTCATTCGTCTCCCACCACAAAGCACTTTACGACAAACCAAGTAAAGAATCCAGAGATGCGTAATTTAAAGATAGATTGTTGCAGGTGATTGTAAAACCGCTTGGAATTGGGACTGGTTACAAAACAAAGGATATATGGAAGATTAGACAGTGATTGTGCTCTAGGCAGCTAAACGATAGCTTCCTGTGGATGTAATTCATTCATTAGCCCCGTTTGAGACTAGACTAGGACTCGGTGTGCAAGGTTTCTGTGCATAGCATTTTTTATCGGACAATGAATTCGAAAAATACGGACTTGCTGTGCAAAGACCTTTACAACAACTTGTACAACTGCATCGATCTCAGCGTGCTTGTTGCCATTCTTGCAGCCGTCACTATTCATGTAGCTAGGTAATCCCGCATGATTGGCCAACTGCCAACAGGGCAAATGGCCGTCAATGACCAAAAAGGTTTTATGCCTAAACCTAGTCAAATCTTAACAATAGAGGTAGTAGATCAGTAATTGTAATAAGAATGTTGTCCCACTGATTGGCCTGGCAATCTGTATAGATATTCATATTCTCCAAAGGATTCACCTCAGTGTTTTTAGCGGTCCCTGAGTAGCACCAGGACAAAATATTTATGAAGACTGCCATGAGAATTAAATTATAAACCCTGTTCATTATGGACATAATTATGGCCAACCTTGATGTTGGATCATTAAATGTCAAATTTATTTTTCTAACTTTCTCTCAGGATAGAAATAAGGGACCACACAACAGTTTTGCATCAAATTCAGTTCACTTGGAATAGACCATGTGTGAACACCCACAGAAAATGACAATGAGTTAACATAAACCAGTGCGAGGAGGTACCACTCTCCCCTCGGTCTATAGGGGTCAAGGTGCCAACCACAAACCCCAACATACCAAATTTGGGTGTAGGACTTTTGTTGCATTTAGCTCCTGAGTACATGTAGGACAAACTAAAGTCTCTGCTCCACTTAGAAACCTACTTTAGAAACACTACTACAATATCCAGAACAATTTATATACAGTATATTCAAAAACTTTAGCTTGATTGCCATGACATTTTGCATGAATAGTAATCTTCCCCAGAGGAAAAATAATAATTTTGGTGACTGCTTAACAAAGTCCTATTTTCCAAAAAATAACAAATATGTCAGCATGAACTCTGGAAAAATATTGTAAAACCTGATTGAAAAGACGTCTAGAATTTTTCTATGTGCAGCCCTAGCAAATATATACTGTATACTGTAGGTTTGAATTTTCACTCAATGAAACACAATATAATTTAGATGAACTAAACAAGATAATACAGTTAGATATTACCCGAACAGTTGGAAAACGTGGTTTTTGGTATGAGTTATTTAAGGGAACATTTGATTAATAATCATCAACCAAACTTCTTTAAATTGAATGAATGTAAAGACAAACAACTAAGAAAAAGTATTGAATTTCAGTCAGTCAGAGAGCGGGGAAAGAAAGAATAGGAGCGAGACAAAGAGAAGGACAAAGAACATTACAGATAAGAACATAAAGAAAAAATCCACTTTGTTCCCGGGGACGAGAGAAGGATCCGGAAGTCACTACAATCACGACAAGTTCTCTGCTAACTACAAATCACAAGCCCTCATTCATCCTTTGCTTTGGTTACTGTCCTCTGGACAATATGGTCAATCCCTCTCTGTTATGTGCCGTCCCATGAATTTAGTCCCATTGTGGGGAGAGAAGCAGAACCAATCAAACCCCAGTAACCAGCAATCAGCCTGGGACCCTTCAGCCAGGGCATCCCATGTGCGCCTACATCCCGAAAAAAAGAAAAAAGCCACACGCCTGGTTAAATCAGGAACCTGAAGACACTCAATAGCAGCCGCCGGCCTCTGGAGTTGGACCGTGCTGCATGACAAAATGGTAGTGGGATGCAGCCATCACAGACACCTTCCAGCGGATACATTTAACTTCTGTCACTTGCACCTCAATGCACAATCAATTCAAGCCTTTCCCTTAATGCTGACACCTCAGTGCCATGAAATGCTCTTTGGGCAAAACCAAGGGAGCATAACATGAAGCATTTTTGGATATATATAAAAGGAGAGCAATGTTCATTTCAGCAGGCTTTTTTTTGACTGTCACACTTTCACTGAGAAAGAAGAGTATGGAATGTAAATAGCCCTTTTGATGTTGGCTTTCACAACTAGTTTGAAAGCTATTGATTGTATGTCCTGGACTGTGAGCTAGATGAATGCTCCTTTTCATTGATTCTTTTGATTTGAAACTAATTGCCAAAAAAAAAAAGAAGAAGACATTTACAGGAAGTCAACAAGAGTGGGGCACTTACAGAACATATGATCAGCTTAACCATGGGTTGCTGAGATGTAATTGCACCTAATAAATGGCTGTGAAGTGCCCAGTTACAAATCTTGATCACCACTATTCCAATGCTTCTACCCCAGCAATACAGCTCATCAAGCCTTTAGGATGTTTTTTTTTTTTTCTTTCCAAGGCTCTGAAAAATAGTTAACCTATTCTCACAGCTATTAGCTATATGTCCTTCCAGATGTTGTGCAAACTTTAAGGAAATTCCCAAAATGTCAGCAAAAGTAAATGCAAATGAATTTGACTTTCCATCAATTAGAGCTATGCAAATCTTCCTAGAGGTGAATAACAAGGTTATAATTAAAGAAGCAATGAACTCTTGAAGTACAAAATTTGATTCCTGTTCCCAAAGATGAAGATATAATCATGTTCTTTTCATTAATGAATTTATCACCATAAATGGTAAATGGACTTGCATTTATACAGCACCTTTATAGTCGTCTGACCACTCAAAGCGCTTTACACTACATGTCAACATTCACCCATTCACACAAATTCATTCACTGATGACAGAGGCTGCCATGCAAGGTGCCAACCTGCTAATCATTCACACACACTCACACGACGATGGCACAGCCTCTTTTCCAAGGACATTTCGACATGCGGCCTGGAGGAGCAGGGGATCGAACCACCGCTCTTCTAATTAGTGGACGACCCGCTCTATCTCCTGAGCCAACTCTTTTTTTTATAACATTTTTACCTTTTTTTGCCTCATTTCATTTGTTGCTTGTGTACATTCAAAATCTGTATAAAGAGAAGTGGATGTAAACAAACTTATTTATAACTATATATCCTTTTTCTCCCCCCACAATAACAACTAAATATCTGTTAGATGAAGTCGTGCTCTGAGTCATCCATTTTAGTGTAAAAGGGTTAGTAATTAGGGTCAGTAAAGCTAAACACAGTCCCAGTTCTGTAGCCTACATACATGATGAAAATGTGCCTAGAAGGCAACAACTGCGGGAAAAAAATGCTGTCTGTACTTATGCTGCTCTAAGGCCAGCGTACTGGTGAAAATATTATAATGAACCAACATTATGTTAGCTAGCATCAGATTTGAGCCCTGTGCCCAAACAGGCAAGGCAATTGCACAAACCATTCTGGTACAGTATTAGTGAGTGCACAAACCAATCATTTCCAGAGAAGAAGTCTAATGTGTGAGCTGCAGAGTCTTGAGAAAGCAGAAAGCTGTGACAATAGAAAGGAAAGTGACAGCCCTCATTCGAACATTTTTTAAAAGGTGAGTTGTTGCAGTAAAGTAGCAGAAAATTATAATATGATCCACAGTGTTTCAGTTAAGGGAGAAAGAGTGCGTAAAGGGAAGGTAAAGCAAAATCCAGCCCTCTGTTTCAGTGACATTGTATTAGAAGTGTCTGAGAAAGCACTCCCTATCAATTAAAAGTAAAAGCTCCAAAACTGCAACTCCTGTCAGTTACATTTTTACATCAAGAAACAAAGAAAGACATCAGGATGGAGTGGTAATAAGCACATTGGGTAATACGTTTGTTGTGTGCTGGCCTGTGCTAGCAGTAGTATGGAGTTAGGGTAAGACCGGGACACCGACAGTTCCGCTGTAGTTCCGCCGTCAGTCCAGTCCTCCTACATACAGCAGTAGAGAATTGAAGATGAAACTGAGAAATCATCACTGGACCAACGCACTGTCAATCTTGTATTCTCCTGGTTGTTGATTGGTAACAAGCTAAGGGAGGTTATCTTCCCTTGGAGCGTCATTTGACGTGTTTTGGCCAATCACAGATCAGCATGAAAAAAAATGAATTGCATTGACTTGATAGAAGAGGTCCCGCCCTAAGGGAGGACAGAGGGTCCCCGTCCTCCTCTACCCCCCACGATACCCACAACCACTTCACACACACACAGGCTGCCCTTTCCCCTCTGACCTGCAGGTGTTGCTGTTGAAGCATTTCAATTAGAATGTAACAAATAATCTTTTTTTCCAAAGAAGAGAAAAAAATATTTTATAAATGACACTGAGATTTGGCAATGACTTATTTCAAATATTTTTAATATTTTTAACTCCCTCTGGCCTCTCAAAAAATAGAGGAGGAGCAACCTCCTCTGCCTCTATGGACCAGCCTCTACTGGTTAAGTTAAATAGCTCACTTTTTTTGTCCGCTCCAAGCGTTGTTGCGTGCTCTCGGTTCGGGTGCGGAATACGAGAGCTGAACAGGAGGAGTGGGTTAGGCAGGTGTTTATAGGAAATACGGGAAGTGGCACGTTGAGGCGTGGTCCTGCTTCCGAAATTCTGCTGATAGCTTCAAATGTGATTCAATGGAGGCAATCTTTGTAGTCTAATTTGAATTTAGTGTATTTGTAGTAAAGCAGCCACAAAACTTCTTGTTTACATTGTTTAGGTAAAGAATAACTCTTAATTGCATTTGTGTCATTGATAAAATCCTAACAACTGAATAACTGAAAAAGTGAGCAGGGGAGATTATTACAGATATAAATAGTGTGCTTGCAGATGTGAGAACACCATTGGTACATTTTCAGCGATCAGGCAGAAAAAAAAACAACTATAAGAGACATCCATTTGGCAGTGATATCTAGCTGCACCGCTTAAGTCCTTTAAGGTATTTTTCATGCTGATTTACATTATACATCTGAATTATTACTGTCAGCACTGTGTCTCTGGTGGCTCTATCCCAGGGATGACACAATGTCTGATATTTTCCACCTAAAATATTCGCAGCGGTCTAATTTCCCCGTGTGCTTCAGTGATTACAAGCCTACCTCCAAGACTAGACTCTGAGGAATAAACCAAAATTAGCTGAAGTGCTTTTAATTTTGCAATTACCATACTCCCGTATGAATGAGATGACATAATTGCAGTCTCCTCATGACATTCATCACTTAGCGGCAAGACTGAAGATGTCATGTTTGTCACATAATTATGTATTCCAGCATTACTGTCTGGGATAATTAATAATTACCCCTCATGTCTTACTGTATACACCGGAATCTGCTGGGGACTTGTAAAGCACCGTGCACTTACCCGCTCATGCTGTCCCGTTTTTGAGGGAAATTACTCGGTCTTGCACTTTTCTGCTTTTCATAGGCCTGCCTCTGTGCTGCCGTCAATTTTCTCCAAATTGCAATAATGGCTGGTGAGATTTGGTCACATCGTGCACACACAGTCTTTTGGCTCCAAGTGACATGGGGCAAATACATCCACAGCATGTTACCTCACCTCCTGGCTGACTGCTTTACCATCAGCTTCAGATGGAGCTAAAGGTAAATTCTGACATTTTATCACAGTAAAAAAACAAACTATTAACCATTATTTCAGATCCCCATCTCGTAGTCTAATTGTATGAGTATAAAAATTATTACAATAAAGTGTTGTTCATAGGGACAGAAGGGTAAACAAAATGCATGATTCGGTGTGTTTTTTGGACAGCAGGGAAAACAAAAGTAATAGCTTTATATATATATATATATATACAGTATATATTTTATATATATATGTAAAATGGCAATTATGAAAAAAAAACTTTATGTAGAAAGGCTAGCAGCAGCAGCCCAGCAGCATCAACCCTGTCAGCGTGGACACCACAGGCGTGAGAGATGCAGCAGTTCAGTTTAGCCAACTACAGTAGTTTGCTGACACGTAGCTAATGTTAGCTCGCATACTTGTCCCATCATCATTTTAGTCATCAACCGCACCCCTGGTAGACATAGGGTGCTGAAATAATCATTGGACATGCTGGAATCTGATGTTTTTTGAGCTAGCTACATGTGATGCGTTGCGCTCTGACTTTATATTAAAGGAGGGTTGTATGTTGAGACAGTGGTTTGATTTGGATCAATAGTTCTACATTTTATTATTTATACTGGAATTGGTACTGATGGGTAGATTTTGCAAACATTACTCCAATTTGAGCATCTTTTTTGCAGACATATTGCAGGTGCTGGAAAAAAACAACAACATGCTCTCAGAAATCATACAGGACTTTGCTTTAATTCTTGATGGATTGTGTAATTTTTAACCTACATTATGAGACAGCAAAGAACAGAGAGTGACATTTGAGTTGGTTTTAAACCACATTGTTGTCTAATAAACAGGAACCCTGACCTAGAAATGATGTTGATACAGTATAGCCTACTACAAAATAGTTTTGCCAAATACAATTTAGTGAAACTTAATTGCCTGGATTGTGTTCCCAGGTGGCCAGGTGGAAAATGGGCGTACAAATCACAATACTAATATTGTAATAATATATAAAAATTGTCCTCATTATATTGATAAAAAATGTGACTTCTGGTGTTATTGTATTTATTGCAAAATGTATTTGCTGTTGCAAATTAGTTCAAACAGTATATTGTTGGTTATTAGGAATGAAACTGATATTTTCAGACTGAATTTATCAATATTCTCTGTAGATTTTCAGTGGCCTTTAATTTTGATCACTTAAAAAAAAAATTTCAAAGCTCCCTCTGAATGTACTTCATGCTGAGGTAGAAAAGCATTTAGACCAACATCAGAAGCTTAAACATTATACTGAAAGCCAGACTTACAAATTCCCTTTCTGGGGTCATCAGCTCTTTTGAATCAGGGTCAAACCATTTCTTAGGATGTTGTCAGCTTCCCCTACTGTGGCTTATTTTCAGATGTTTTTGTACCCTGCACTTGATACGTTAAAAAGTACATAATGGATATAGCGGTCTAATGGTGACTGAATCCTGGGGATTGCTTTTGTTTGTAATGCAACTATTAATTAGCATTCCCCATATTACTGACTGTTTGGAGACAGGGCCTGCCAAACGTATTATGTTTCCCACCAGCATTAGTATTATAATAATTCCCTGATCAGGCAATATTGTAGCTTTTAATAGTCGGTGTTTACACCACATTTGTTGCCAAAGGACAAAAAGTAAAAACTGCTGATAATGATTGGTTCTGGCAACAGCAAATGCTTTTATGTAAATGCCTGTCCCTAAAATGTGACCTGGAAACAAAGGCAACTTAGTGGTGAGTGTGCAGCTAAATGCATTAGTGGATCAATTAAACACTAGTCTTCCTCTGCTTGGGTTGCTATAGCAACTGACCTGCAAATGCAGTGAAAAAGGATGGATAGGGGTGCACATTGAAATCCCTCATGTTACATGCTTTCAATTTGTCTTCATCACAAGAACAAATATTACTGATTAGGCGGGATTTATATAATGGAGCCTGATACAACCTCTCTCGTACAAATAATGTAGAGCCACAACTTCAGTATCACACAAATATATAGTATTATTATTATTATAAATGTGTTGTTACATTTATATCAGGTATGTATAAAGAATTAAAAGCTATTGCCGCACTGATTAAAAAACACCATTTTAAATATAATGAATCATGAGGACTACTAAAACCCAGCCTCACAATCATGCTCACAAATATTTGTTCTTGATAGAATTAGTGCAGAGAAGCCTTTGAGAAAAAGCTTTAGCTCACTGTAAATCACTTACTTCCCTTTTGGAGAGCATTTCTGATTTTTGCACGTTTTACTAAGGCAAATAATGTTTTCTTCACATTAATGACCAATATAATACAAAAGTGTTGAATTTAATGAATGTCATTATATAACAGTCAGCATTCTAAGGAATATATATTAGGTCAATGAATGAAAAAATACTATGCAATTGGACACATACAAACAAAAATACAAAACAATTGTGAATAAATATACTCATAGCCTGGAATAGCAATTTGCAACTGCAGGGTAGTTAAGGTTGAGGAAACATGGTAATTATAGCAAATAAACTAAAGTTAAGGTATTGTTAAGATCTGGAAAAGATCTTGGATACCTCAAATAAATTAATTACAGATGACTGACACAATCCTTAGCCTCGCACACCAAAGCCAGATGTGCTACATGTAGCACACATCCACCACCCTGGCTTGCTACACAGAGGGTAAACTATTTTCTGCAACGTTGGCACTGCAAATTTGTCCAGATAAATGTAATTCCTGGGATGAATTGTGCCCCTATAGAGTTCACTTGACATACTACAGAATTGGCTATTACTGTTTTGGTTTTTATGATGGCATTATATTTGGTCAAAACACATTACGGCTTGTTTTGGACTCCAAACCTAAAGTTTAACACCTGATACGTGCTTATTTTGACTTATTTTGTCTGATTTGAGACTTGCAAAATAACGACCTTGTGCCATAGTCAGACTGGAGAGAGAGAGAGGCGTCGTCGGCCTACTTTGATTATGCACCGGCCCACATCCTCCTCCCAAACCTTTGCAGCTGAAGCGGTAAGACCCCTAGAAATAGAATATGTGTACCGTGCCATTGCAACCGTCGCTTCCATATAAAGCGGCATGCGGCAAGTCACGGACTCACTCATGCCGGCATGATGAATAACATAACAGCGTCTGCGTCTAGTCTGTGTGTGCACGTAGTCCTGCAATATTTTTTTCTCCAAACCTTTGCAGCTGAAGTGGTAAGACCATAGAAATAGGATAGGAGTAGTATGGGTATTACTTATTCAAATCAACATAGCAGGATGGTCAAGGCAGCGGCCATTTTTATGTGCACCGTTGACATTGCAACCGTTGTAGTGGGCTAAGTACCGTATAAACGGTGGTGCGGCAAGTCGGGGACTGACTTGTGCCATGGTGACTTGTAACTTCCTGCTATGGTGAAGGCATGACCCGCCCTACTCCGCCTCTGATTGGCTTGCCCTGATATTCTTACCCTGACCCTGACCAATCTCACTCCTAATGCTAAATCGAACCAACCCAACCAACGAAGGCAACACGTTCTAGCCAGTCAGAGGCCTTTGCCATAGCAGGATCAAATGCAAATAGTCCAGGCCAGCCATATTTCATTTCCAGTCCATCCCTGCCTCTGGAAAGACCCCTGATGCCAGGAGCAGTACATCGAACAGCTTTCATGAAGCGGACACAGATTATGTCAGTCTTGTATAGAGGGTATCAAAACAATTCATTATTTAGTATGATGAAGACGACAGATTTTTACTTTCAGGACAAATTCATGATGAAGGTGACAGGAGGTTCGTAGACACCAAAGCTGCAGTAAAAGTCTTGTTTCCTGCAACTTTTATGTACTGCGTGTGTGTGTTTGCTGCTCCATCACTGTTATAAAGTCAGAGGTAGAGACATAATAATGAGCAGAATCTTGAACCAATCTTCATGTCTTTGCACAGTGGCGAGACAATGGATGTCATCTGGCAGCAAAGAGAATTTGTATTGAATATGGAGAAATGTAAGGCAATTAGGTCAGGGGAAAATGCAATTGATGGTCACATGAGCCAGTGATGCAAAAGCCTTCAGCACATTTGTAACTCTTCAGCTGTGAATAACTCATGTCAAGGTTGAATGCTGAGAGATTAATCATCATAAATTTGAGAGGCGAATGAGGGAGTGCAGGGATCTCTGTGAGCCACATTTGAACATCGAGACAGAAAATAAAGGGGAAGCATTATTCCTGCTCATGTGGAAGCTGTAGTGCAGTGTACTGACTTCAACATCTATTAAGACTACAGACATCAAGGAGAATGGGTTGTCTTTAGTTCTCATATTTAACCATTTAATTATACATTAGAGAAATTAAATAAAAGGCATGACAATTACTGTTAACGCTAACTTTATTACATTATCCCTAACTTAACTTGGTAGGCTATACTTCTAAAATAGGCTGCATTAGTTGCTGAAGAATTATAACCAATCTTTCAATGTATCTAGATTGCCAACATGTTCTCATCTCATTGCTGTACATTATCCCACTTATTACAGGGCTAATTACTGAGAGATTGATCAATCATTTTGACAAAAAAAACGGTCCGACAGAGTCCGACATCTGAACTGCGCCCATAGCAACGGTCTGTTATACATAGCAACGGTCTGTTATACAGAAATTACAGACTGCAGAATGCCGCGATTGACCAATCAGAATCGAGTATTCAACACAGCCGCGTAATAAAATATTCATAACTATGTTTTCATTAGTGTATAATCACCTGAAACTAAGAATTGTGTTTTTGTTAGCTTAGACTGAGCCCTTCATATCTACATAGGGAGCGGGTCCTCTTCACAGAGTCCAGCATTGCACCGCCATGTTTCTACAGTAGCACAGAACGGACAAACCAAACACTGGCTCTAGAGAGAGCCTATCGCGTTTTTACGTTACCTGAAGGTCACCATAGTTCTCCGACACACTTGTGAAACTGCGGTAACGTGAGCCACGGAGTGCAAAACCGTGGTACCGCCAGCCGACATCTGACTTCTGTTGCCCCTAAAGTAGTGTTATTATGATAAGAATGGCCTCTGAGCGAGGTGAACGGCGTTACAACGGTTTTGCACTCGGCGGCTCACGTTACCGCAGTCTTGGAAAAGGAGGAGTGAGCGGAGGGGTACTCAGTTGGTTGCAATCTGCAACCGCACCACTAGATGCTGCCAAATCCTACACACTGTACCTAAATGGCGGGTATGTCTGGCTTCCTCGCAGAGTTTGTTTGTGTTCAACTTTGTATTGTGACTTTTGGGTCCGAACTAACGTGGTAGCCACAACAGTACATTAGCTACCGTGCCGGTACTCCTGTCTGAAAAACGCCCATCTAAGTTACTGTAGGTTATACACCGACTATGGATAAAGGCAAAAACAAACATCATCATGCAGAAACCTTGTCATCAGGTCATGTGGGGAGAAGTTTTTAGTACAGCTTGGGAAATATCATTTTGACACAATTTTAATGTTTGGATTTGAATACATAAGAAACGCCACTGGGAAGATACAAAATGATATAAAAACCTCAAGAAAAATAATAATGATAATCAACCCGCCCTTTAGAGAAGTTAAAATGACCTGTATGAGGAGGATTTTCTGCTAGTCTTAATGTGCCAAAGATTATGTATATAACCTGTGCAGCACTAAGTAAGTAGGTCCTTCCTTAATGTGACATGTTGTATCTCTTTATGAGTAGGCAGTTCTTTCTACATATTGATCTGGTGTTAAATAATCATTATAGGCTCCAGACTTAGTGATTAGTGGTGCTGTAAGTGAACCATTTTTTCCCCTCCGGGTGACAAAAGGGGGCTTCAAATCCTCATTGCTGTATCTCCCCTGTGTTTTCTGGTGGATACATTAAGATTTATTCTAAGGAAAAGAGGAGGGACCTCACAGTCACATTCATTATGGCAATGTTATTTAGCACTTGTGCTCAGTGCAGTAACAATGAAATCCATTGTTTAAGCAAATGCAGAGCGGCTAATGAATCTTGTGGGTGTATTGAATGGCTGAATCTGAACACTGTCGTGGTCGGTTATTTGGTTTTCCTACTTAAAATGCGCCAAAGGACCAAAGTATGCTAATTGTAATGATAAGTTCCCTGCAATTTTGTCTCTGAGGATGAGATAATTTCCTCAAACACAGCGCCCTTCAGATAATTCTGTGGATGGAGTGTCTCATCTCAGCTGAAGTACAGGGGTCATTAAGTGTTGTTGTGGGGAGCTAACAGTGGGGATGGACCTAAGCCCCCCATCCCCTCCACACCTCTCCCCACCATCACTTCTCCTCTTAGTTCTTCCATCGCAGTGCCTGTGCCACTAGAGCTACTTGGGTGTAGTATTGTAGAGCAGTGTACAATTTATTGCAATTTTCTATATTTTGATTTTAACAAGACTCAAAAAGAGTAATTCACGTCGAACCGTATATAAGAATGTGACAAAAAAGTCTTAACTTTTCCATTAGGGCAAGATTTTTCAAGATACTACAGTACCATTGCCAAACCACTCCATTGTGTTACCACTAATAAGGCCTTTATAACAAAGGCAAACAACAAAGGCATGTTGGTGAACATGAGTGCCATCAATTCATAAAGAGAATCTATTTTTCCTTGGGCGAGGGAGTATTTATTGCACCTCCAGCCTGGGGAGTGGAGTGCAGAGCGCTCTGCTAGAGGCCCAAATGGATTTTCAACTATGGACCCTAAACCTTTCAAACCACAACGCTGCTGAATAGCAGTTAGAGGTTGCCATGCCAACGCCATCTAGAGGGACATTTCAGCCGCATCAGAGAGAAAGCTTGGCCAGATGTCTTCAACAATTTGCTCTGAAAAGATTCACCATCCGCCATGCTCATTAGAGAGCAGCAATCAGAGGAACAGGGAGATACGTGGCTAGCTTTCCTGTGTGGATGGCACGTTTCTCCATCTCTCCCACCTTTAGAAAAAAAGAGAAGATGGCCGGTAAAATGTGGTAGTCCTCTCAGATGTACAGCCTTTGCCATTGGCTGTTTCTGGTGTATATTTTCTAAAATATTTATGTCTTATTTCTGCATCTGTGACAAGCTCAGTTCAGTGTGCAGCTGACACGCTCTGGCAGTGCAGAGAGGCATCTGGCCAACACAGAAGAGAGCAAGCAACTTTGTGAATTATTAATGGTATAAATCAACACCTGTGGTGTGGCTGACAGTTTGCAGAAGCAGGGAGGCTGCTGCTGCTGTCGGCCTTGGGAAAGCTCTCCGACCGGCCAGGCCAGCAGCTAAACTGCCCAGCATGGAGTCAATTAACATACGGACTACACCAAAAATACAACTCATTTCCTCCTGTATTCAGTATTACCTTCAAATGCCCTCATGGCTTGCAATTAGGACCAATTATTTTTCTTATTTATTTTTTTTGCAGAGAACTCAGCAAAAGAGAAAAGATTCCTCTTTTGCAAGTGACATAACATGGAAAATATCTTAAAGACATGATAAAACAAAATATGTTTATCTGATGCACTGGAAGATTAAATGTATTAGTTTCAGCTTTCATTGTTGTGTCAATCATTCACATCGTAATTTAGAGCCTTTTGAAAATCTTGAAAAACGTCTTTTCAAATATGCTAAATATAAACAGAATATATCATTTTTCCGCTTATAATCAAGTTTTAACATTTTAAAACCCTTACAAAATCCTTTCAAACAAGGCTGGATTACCAACTGTTCAAAATGAGCAACTACACTGGAGTGCCAGACCATTAGAGGCCCCAAAGGTGTGTCTACTTTGTCCTCTTTTAGGACCCTAAGGCGGCTCCTGTTTTTTTACCTAAACTTGAGGCCCTGTCTTGTAGAGGGACCATCTATAAGACAAAATGTAGATTCTAATCTAGTTTTAATACTCGTATTATTTCAGTTGATATTATGCTTTGTTTAGTCAGTCCATAGTGAAACTTATATTACTTTGATTAGCACTGCTAGCTCCATCTTTCTTTAAGCCCAACCATGATTTTTTTCCTGAAGCTAACTAAGTGGTTTTGTTGCCTAAAACATAACCGCGACTGTTTCACTTTAACAACATGGCGTTAAATGACACGCAAAAAGACTAAAATTCCTTATCATGACACGCGGAATGTCCTTAATAGGGCTGTGCTATTTATACGCCTTACCATTAGATCAGATTAGTTTACATATAACCTTTGTTTCAAAAGCATTTCAGTGACTGTTTTTTTTCATGCGACAGATTCCACAGGATCATTTCAATGTTACTGTGCAGGTTTACCACAAGTCTCCTATGACCTGAATCGGTCCGTGGGATTTTGAAACCATAGCAAACCAAGACGACATAGAAGCTAAAAACCAGAAAGGGTTTGAGAGTTCTACTGTATATTCATAGGCTGTCAGTCAGTGATGAACATTTCAGCTCAGAGACACACTGAAGATAGCTCAGCGATATGGCTGCTAAGTATACAGCTTTGAGATAAAGTATCCTTCTAAGTCCCTCTCCACTCAAACAAAATGTGCTTTGCTTATTGTTACTTCACGTGGATGTTTGAGCTTCACTGTGCAGAATGATGTAGGTGCAGAGTTTGACACTAGAAGGCTGTTTTCACATTCATCTGCTGAAGGGGGAAAGTTTCTCACCTTAAATCTCAGTATAACAGGTGTACTAGCAGGATTTTGTGACATAACAACTAGTTTGGCTGCCAATCATGGTCCAATATGCACACAGCCTATACCTGCGCCTTTCAGAACGGACCCCACCAAACACGGTGAATTGCCATTCTTCCGACGGTCCATTTTTCCCGAAACCCCAATAATTCAAAAAATGCCTGATTGGACCAAAAGCCCATTCGTCCGACAGCCCGAAAACAAACATGGCGAAGGCATGATCCACCATACTCTGCCTCTGATTGGTTTACCCGGATATTCTTACCCTAAACTAATCTCACTCCTCATGCCTAAACCTAACCAACCCAACCAACAAAGGCAACGAGTAATAATAGGTCATCCTTTAAGACAAGTAAAAATAACGGTACGGTCCGATGACTTCATTAAACATAATAATTAGCCTGTTTGTTGCAGGGAGAGTGTGTATTTTTGGTGCAATGGGTCTTCGGAAAAATGGGCATTTGTTTTCAGGATAACAGGCTCTCGTACTAATGGGCTTTTGGTTCAATGGGAAATTTTTCGTACTATTGGGGTTTCAGAATAATGGGCCGTTGGAATAATGGGCAGCTGGCACTGCTGACAAAAAAATAACAAACATATAGCCTTGGTCTTGGGTTGGGTTCAGGTTGCACAGGCAAACCCATTGCTTGCTTTGGAAAGGCTTTCAATAAAAATACAAAATATTGAATCTGACAACGGCAACAGACTAACACAGACTATGGCACGGTGGCCCAACAGCACAACACATACAGGACTTCTAGCCAGACGTTTAGTGACAATACAGTATACTGCAGTCAACCACCAGCATGTAACAATTCAGCATCTCAAAATAATAAATCATCTGCCTCACCAGTTAGTAGAGCAACTTCATCTTTTTCCTGATATCAGCCAGATGAATGTGGCTGGTAAACGTTTTTCCCAGCTGAACTTATCAACAGTTCAAACAGACTAAAACTTTGTGCAAACATATCTTCAAGCTCTTTAAGAGTCTGAGTTGTTTAGGAATGTTGGAGATTTTTAGCTGTTGTCACAACAAGGTCATAATGTTTCCACAATTCAATGGTCGACCCTGAGTTATTGTGGATTAAGCTCGCCAGGCTAATGCAACACATTGGCTATGCAGTCGCCCCTGCAGCTTCCCAGTGGGCATCGTGTATCTACAGTACTTACAACGCATTTCGTGCATCGACACAGATGATTGGCAGAGTCAGAGCGAAAGAGTTTTATTATTAAATTACATTTGAAAATAATCTCAATCTGAGCCCAAAGCAGCTCTAATATGGTCTGTCAGCCCGTTCGAAGGAAAAGACGTATAATTGACACGATAATGCGCAAGGCGTTTAGCGTGAAATAAATATGCCTTTCTTGATTTCCGCATGTCATTTGTACGCCATGCATCCTGTACTGACTGCAATGTAAACGCATCCACATATTAATGCTACGGTAAGAGTTGGTGACGTAATATAAAAAGTGAGACCACTTACGGTGGGCGGGTGGGGAGGTGGATGGGACCAACAAACGCCAGACTTTTAACCAGGAGACCCGTGTTCGAGACCGTTGTTGTAAGTTACGTTAGTGAAGTTTGTCATGTGTATTTTATTGACATTTGTGACGTGTTTTCCGTAGTTGTTTCCGTACGTGTTTTACTTCATTTATGTAGTTAATTTTTTAAGCCCAACCATGATGTTTTTCCTTACCCTAACCCTAGTGGTTTTCTTGTCTAAACCTAACTGCGGACATTCGCGTGGCGTACAAATGACACGTGAAAAGGCTAAAATGCGTACTCATGACACGTGGAATGTCCATGTAATGTTGTGGTATTTCCTGTGAGACCAGGTTACATGTGTGCAGTGGCCCGTTGAGCAGACGGTTGAAGTGAGTCAAACACATGTGGCACTATACAGTCCATCCTCCTATGGGACTTATTTAAGCAGAATCTGGTATTAAAGATTCACAAGCAATCCAGACCTGGCTTGGCCTGGAGTCTCATCAGTGTGAAGGCTGGACGACGTAAACCTATAAACTGTGTGTGGGGAGGGGGAGGCACAGGAAACACTCCATGTCTAATGGGACGAAGCTCTTCATGGGCTCTGATTGGCTGTTTTATGTGTGGAGAATGTGCCAACCAGGTCCCGTATGTTAAGACAACAGAGTGAAATGGACTGCTCAATAAAACACGCTGCTCCTCACACACACAGACGGTGGCAGTAAAGTTGATCAGGAAGCACTCGGGCTCTGCAGACTGACAGCTACAGTCTCCCTGTGGTGATGTTGCAGAGTGAAGGATGTCCCTGAAGCTGAGCTGTGACATGAGGCTGACTTCAGTTACCTAGTCCTCCTCCTGCAGGACTGCAGGAAGCAATTGCACTCCCTCTACGGGCATCTGATAAATCACAACCGCTGATACGGTCCTCCATAACTTTAGAATTTGAACAGCCTCGCTGTCAGATTTGTTTGATTATTGTGGCCCAGAATTACTGAATTTGTAATACTGCAAGGTTTGCAGTTTTTTATCTAGCTATTTTTAAACAATAGAGGACATTTGTTTGACATTCTGTCAATATAGAGGATTGATTTTGGAGGAAAGCATCAGAATCTGTTGGGCTGAGATGTGAACTCTGGCATGTTTTAGGGAATTATATGACAAGCTAATCACGTTTAAATATTTGTTGTCGATGTGTCGTGTTAAAGGAGCATATCTGGTTTATTACTTCTTGCTCCTTATTTTCATAGTTTTGGCCATCATTCTACCCCCGTCTCAACCACACGTTTTGTAAAAGCATCGAGTTCCCCTCACATATTTTGGTGTCCTCCAAAGATTTTAAATCCTCCATCTGTATCACATTTTTTTTTAGTGAAGAGTTTGCCCAGAGAAGAGAATTAATTAATTAAAAAGTTTCCTTTCAAGATACATTCCAAGAGGACCTATCATTAATTTACAAATATTTAGAAACCTTTTGGGGGAGAGTCACAAAAGAAAGTGATTAGTGATTTGAATACGCAGATGAAGCCATTTGGAGCATTTTGAGATTAGAAGACAACGAGAAAACAACATCTTGTTTTGATAAAGAAAAACACCTATTTTTTTCTCATCCTGTCTGTCTGAATATACCTGTATTCACCCTCTGTCTGAAACGCTCCATTTTAGTGCCCTGTCTCTTTAAGCCTCGCTCCCGAAAAAGCCCACTCTGCTCTGATTGGCTTGTGATAAAAAATATGGTGCACCTTTGCAAAGGTAGTTCTGCATGTGACATAGGAAGGGGAGCGAAATCTGAATGGCTTGGTGAATCACATGTTTTCTGATCAAGGCAGCCCACAAAAAAACTGACTGGGTTGTCTTATTTCCATAGACTGTATATAAGAAGTGGACATAGTCACAGTGACGTCACCCAGTGGTTTTTGGCCTGCCGTTTTGAAGCCTCGAGTTTGACATTTTGCCATCTTGTTTTTTTGCAACCAGAAGTGACTCGAGAGGGTGGAGCTAAGTAGTGGTAGTAATGCTGAATAAGGCTTTTCTAGGCGACCAAAATGGTTATATTTAACTTTCATGAACTGAAAACACATTGTGAAAGGGTGAAAGTTGTAAAATGAAAAAACAGACAACGCCGTAGTAGCCACCTGTCGCTCACCAGGTAGCCATGCCCTAAAGCATCCCCTGCTTTATGGTGTATTTGACTCTAAATTGGACCATAATTTACTAAATGAACATCATGCTGTATTGAAGAAGACTTGAAACTAGCGATTGAGACCATAAACACATGTTTACTATGTTTACTGAGGTAATAAATCAAGTGAGAAGTAGGCTCATTTTCTCATAGACGTCTATACAATCAGACTTCTTTTTGCAACTAGAGGAGTACCCCCCTGCTGGCGATTAGAAATAATGCAAATGCAAGGCTTCTCTTTCCAGACCTTGCTTAAGAGTTGCCTATACTGCTTTTTTCACAGTTTGTTGGTTAGTAGACACTCCAGATACCCAAATGTATGTACACAAGCACTGAAAAAAGTGAGTTTTTCCTGACACGCATCCTTTAAGTACAGTCAAAACTCACCTTTTCAGAATAAATTTTAATGCTTAATTAATTAAAAGCACTCTATAAATAAAATGTATTATTATTATTATTGTTGTTGAGTAAATGTACTAAGTAACTTTCCACCACTGGTAATTGAGTTAAGTAACACCATGAAGTTAGCCAATACATTATATTACATATCAGGAAAGTGGCTTTAAACTGTCTGCGACGTCATTTACGTTGCATTGTTCTGTACGGTAGTGGCTACTCTGCCATTACTGACACTTGCACAGGCTGCAGGTAATCAAACTGAGAGGGTGTTGTCTGCTACGCTTCAATAGATCAAAGTTCTGACCGGCCCACAGAAATGGAATACTACACTATTGATTGGACAATCCAATGAGGTTGATGCTAGGCTGAATTAGCAGGAAGGAAGATCTCATAGCACTCATAGAAGCCCCCCCCCACCCCAACCCAGATCAGCACAATTCACATGAACAAACTGGTTGACACTAAAAAACGGTGAGCTTTGCAGGTATGATGATTATACAATCTACATTTTTTAACGGGAGGCATGAAAGGGAAGTGAAAGCATTGATTTTTTACCGAGCTACATTCCCACTGATAAACTAACTCTCTGACTTTTGATGATGTGTCACTGTATCAAAGCAAACAGCATATCTGAGTTAAACTTGTGGTTTAGTTGCGCTCTGGGTTTCTGAATGGTGTGACCCCCTGCAACCACCTTGTACTCACACTATGGGTGAAGCACTTGTAGCTCATAGTCAACATGCACAGCAAACAAAACCAAAAGGGAATGTAAAGAGCTGCGCTGAACAGATCACTGATAAAAGTATTTAGCCGTAGCTTTTATTCTCTGATATTGATGCTACAGGATAACCTTATATCACTGGGGGGAGCAAAGAATGTTAAGAAGTTTGGAGTCGGTGCAGAACGAAGGCTGAATAGCGGAGCCTGAAATAATATTAAGGGAAGGAGCGAGGCCAGAAAAGAATACATTACTGTTGGCGAGTAAAAGAAGATAAAAGAAGTACAACACATCTTTCTGCGCATCTGAGACCCACTTTGCAGTGGGCACTGTTTCTTAAGGCTGCTAATGGACCGATGAATGCAGCTGCATCAGACCACACAGTCAATGCAGTCCTATTCCTTTCACATGATTGGTGCATTATTAGTATACAAGATGTGCTCAAGTTCATTTGAAATGCATTAGGAGACCAAAAACCATAAAACAAAGCTGCCTAAGTAATTAAAAATAAACCTTGAATTGGAAACTTTTTTTTTTCTTTGGACTACAAACAGATGTAGCCTATTAATGAGTCCATACATAGATGGAGCATATTAGCCACTCTCGTATTAGTGATGGGAGGTAGCATGTCAAGACGCACTTCCTCCCTCCAAACCTCCCCCCACACTGTTGACTTTCCTCTGTTTCTAATCAAGCCTTTGTCTTAACTCTACTGAGATAAGAGTCTGAATAAATTGTCAGCTCCTGCTGTTTATCAGCTCCACTGTTTCGCTCCATGTGTTTGTCAGCACATCATTAGGGCCTGGCGGACGGCTAATTAGTTGTTTATTCAGTAAGCTGATTAGAAGTTGTATTTGCATTGTGTTACACCATGGGATCCATGCTAGAGATGCTGTGCTCTCAGTCGGAGCTTTGAAACTCATTTCCTCCTCTCGTTCTGTTGCAGAAAGCAAACCTGTGGAAAGTTATGAGCCAGTGACAGATCGCTGACAGAACACTGAGCCAGTTTCAACAGCAACAGGGGCAACAACTTGATTTTAAATACCTTTAATTTAATCTTTGACTGGACTTTTTTTTTACAGGCCTTTGAATCACTCTGCTTCTGATTCTCTGTGTGCAACTTCATCGCAGTTTGTGCCTCTTATGATATCATCGTTTTTTTTAGATTTGAGACTTCTCTATTGATGAGTCACGGAGGTGAAGCTCACACAACAATACGTTCCTGGAGCCGGGCTTATTCGTCGGTATCATCACAACCAAATGTTATGTTATCACACTGGACATACAAAAGTGCATGCATTTTTTATGAATCCAAGGACTACAGTAAACCTCAGTGTTTTTATAAATTCCACCTCTATTTGTCATTTCCTGTAATTTCCAACATTAAATGAAAACCGTCATTCATATCGCCCAATCTGACATAATAAAAGGGCACATCATCCATACAATTCTGGAAGTGCATCATAACAAGCCTTCCTGCACACTTATAAATCTCAACATTTTAGCATTTTTGATGTTGTTGCCTGCTCTGTGATCAGCTAGCAGGGGCTGCTTTTATTGATTTGTTCTCCTGCTAAGCTAATCAGGCCTGCCGTTTATGGGCCGGGGAGGCAAACAGACACTTAGAGCGCCCCAGAGACGGCAGTTTAGAGCCAAGTTGTCCACAGTGAAAGCAAAAGATAAGATTTTATTACACCTCCCGAACTTTAAATAAAACCACAGCGCCATAAAAGCTGGAATGCAGCGACACAAATTCATTCCCTGTGTGTCAGTCAGGTGCTGTCTTAATCTCCCCCCTAAATATGACAGACACACATTACTCCTGCGCCCCTTCCCCCGAGCATGAGGAAAGACTCAAAGCTGCTGTTCAGAGGCTATAATGGCACTGCCTGGCTTTCACTGAATTCAAATACTAGCAATTGTTATGAAGCATCTCATTTAACATCTAAATTATCTCCACAAATCCCCTACAAATCAAATATATACTAACTCAGTCTTAATAAGTAATTTAACAAGTCTTTCTTCTGAAAGTAACTGTTAAACAATGAGATGACATTATTTGTCTTAACAAGACATTTGATCTGGTTTTATTGTCTTTTGTTTTAAGATATTGGCACTAATTGTCAATTGAAAATTTGATTGCACTGGGAAGAAGTGGAGTTATTTATATCTTTTACTCTATTTTTAAAAGGGCACTCCAGCGATTTATCCAGTTAAAGAACTTGCAAAAGAAATCTGTCAAAATCTGTGCAGCTGGGGACAAGATATCCTGACTTAAAGTCTCTAACATGTGTCCAGCATGGCTCCAAAATCCTATATTTCCCATAATGTACCACAGTATTGTCTTAGTTACACCCTTCCTGCCTTTTAAATATCCACATTATCTCAAACTCCACAACCCCAGTTTGTTAAAGCTAGAGTTGGTAATCTTCAAAAAACATGTGTTGTTATACTTGTTGAAAATCTCTTTACATCCCGACAGCAATCAATAAATCAAATGCTTAAAAAAAATTTTTTTTAAAAATAATGTTTACATTCATCATTTGAAACGAGTTGGCAACACTCGGCTGTGTTTAGTTCGATATTTTTTTTAAATCTAGCGTCGTACTCTTGCTAGTTTCTTAAGATTACCAACTCTAGCTTTAATTTTACCCCAAGTAAAGACAAATCTGGCAACCTTCTTAGCATGTTCCACCATCTACAAGCGCCGCCATTACTGCTCGTAGTGACTCTACTGCCTATTTACCGGTTGTATTAACTGGTGGCTTTCAGCCGACTGCGTCTGTGGTTGATCGTAGTAACTTATGTAAATGGTTGGCATAGATAATAAACACAGATGGGTAAGTATTTAAATGTATTAAATTAAAATGGAAGGCTTTTACCAGGACACAGCTTTCCGTCACTACGAGCAACCACGACGCATTCGGCTGAGAGTCACCAGTATACCCAAATAAGACTGTCGGCAGACACTTTGTACATGTTCTGTTTGTGATGGTGACCGAATGATGTTTACTTTGTGGTCACTAGGTAGCCCTAGATAGAGCAACTAACGTTATATTTCACAATAACGCCACAGTTAGTTGATCGCACTATCGCAGCCCTTTCGACAGTGTCTTCGCCCACTAATGTTGTGAGCTTATGTTAGCTAAGCAGTGTTAACTTAGCTGACATCACTTGTTCCACTACGTTAGTCTAATGTTAGGCAACTGAGAACTGCTCAGGTTCTTCCCAAACTCCCTGGACATCGTGGTCAAAAGTAACGTTACATGAAAAGTAAAGTTAAAAGTCGAAAGCACCATATTGGATTTTTTCCTCAGACTTGATAAAATCTCCTCCAGAACCAGAAGACATTATTTGACTGTTTTCACAGGCCACGCAGCCAAAGACTAGTAAACTAATCTTGACATTTGAAATTTTTTTTTTAAGACGGTTATCTTTTCACAGCAAAATACATACAAAGTTTAAATTTCCTTTCCAGAATATTACAGAGCAGCTAAAAGAGTAATTAAATTCAAAGCAAAATACTAGGGAAGGTTACTCACAAATGCAAACTAATACGAGAAAGATGTGAAATGTCATTATGGCATCATTTTATTGATGAGTGTCGTGCATAGCTCTGAGGTTATAAAGTTGTTTATAAGGCATCTGGTCATATTTGTGTCCCCTAGATACCATCTCATGTGTGTTGAGTGTGGACTGAGGGGAGGGCAGAGGACAGCCTGCTGTTGAATTCTTCTCAGTTGACCGGGAAGAGACCTAACATTGGGAGTTTGCACAACGTGATTGATGCCTTTCTTTTTACTGGTGGCCGCAACCTGCCAACTCAATTGTTTCATTGCCATCAAACAAACACTGGTTTGGACAGAGGGGACAACTGGAACCACACAATGAAGTGTGAGGAGTGACTGATCCCTGAATGCTTACTTCCCAGGTCTCATCCCTGGTTAAACATTAACTATCTGATTGCAGAGCAGTGTCAGTAGACCGTAGATGAGCTGTGATAACAGGCAACATTCAAACTGCAGAAGTATTCCCAAAACATTAAGCTCCCAGCAACGGCAAACACTGAGACACGAAATGAGGATTTACCATTAAGGATAGAGACATAATTTAAAAAATGCTTTTTTTATTCTATGTTCTTATCTGCATGTGTGTTCTTGTGTACTTGTAAAACATCATCAGTCACTGTCCCAATTCAAATTCCACATTTAGCCGGCTACAGTCTGGACCGTAGAGGTGTACCAATTGACAGTGCAATACCTACAGCCATGCCAGGTAGCATAACTAATAAAAACAATACTGAAGGTCTAAATCTATTGTAGCCTATTAAAGAGGCAATGATAATTACGGTGTCAAAGACACTT
Organism: Sebastes fasciatus; assembly: GCF_043250625.1. Classification (NCBI taxonomy): domain Eukaryota; kingdom Metazoa; phylum Chordata; class Actinopteri; order Perciformes; family Sebastidae; genus Sebastes; species Sebastes fasciatus. The sequence continues at coordinate 9,328,552 of NC_133800.1, forward strand.
TGTACAACCAAAATTACACCTGACCTCCACCCCAGCCTGCTTCCTGAGAGGTTATCAGTACTATAACAAATACACTACTTCCTCCTTTGCTTCTCAGATACCACAATAATTTCAGAAATCAGTAAAATGTAAACATGGGTTGTCTAACCAAATGACTAGTGCACAAGTCTCTGCGCAGTCTCAATTTGTGAGTGCCTTCTAAAACACCCCATATGATCATATGAACCATTCTGAACACTATTCATATGAGTGTTTTTCTTCCACCTCTATAACCCCCTTTACACCTTGCATTAAAATGCGTCACTTATCCAGATTTTATCTAGATATGATTTAATCTGATTACATTTGCGCATTGTGTTAATATGTATCTCCAGTGTCCACAATGAGATCCGACTGAGATTTGAATGCAATGTGTAAAGGGGGTATAACATTAAGATCTGGTTAAGTTTAAAAATGTAAAGCTACTTGGTGAGGGCTAGAGAAAGATTTTTCATTTGCATTTCATTAACCGCTAATAAAAGAAGGAACAATCTCCAGTGCTGAAGTCACAAGGTTTGTACGCCCAACCATCCACCACGACCTCCTCATGTTGGAAGACTTTTTGTGGTTTTATAACAACATCACACTAAGTCTTCCTTTGTTACGGAGAGAGTGCCGCCATTATTTGCATGACCACATGAGGTTGCTTGTCATGTCAACAAAGCATTTGAGCAGACAACCAGTGCTGTTGTGTTGTGACACTCTCAATGAGGAAGCTCCATGAGTTCTTCAAAAACAAACAAATCCATCCCATTGGGAGTATGGATGTGCTCCTCCAATTCAATGGCAATCTCCTATTAGTTCATCCAATGTCCTGTGTACAAAGTTACAAAGGCAAAATGGAAAGGGTTCATCCTCTGGATGCATGAATTTGCTCAGAAATTTCATTACAATCTGGCCTTTAGATTATGACATTTGTCATGTAGAAGTAAATATGTTGAACTGGTGGAAGCTCAGGAGGAAAGGTCATGGGGTCAACATTATCGTGACAGCCCGGCCAGTAGTTGGCATATCTTTCTCTAAGCAAAAGTGTGGACAGACTGGTAGAACGATCCCCATTCAGGCTTTGAATGCAGTGTTGTAGTACCAAGGGTGAGCTCCGCCTCAGTCAGCTGGTTTCTTCTGGTGACGACTTTCAGCTTCAGCCCGACTGGACTTCCTCTGTCCAAAGAAACTCACTGACTGACACTTCCAGGTCATTTCCTTCATCAGATAGTGTGCAGATTCAGATAAACCAGTATACACAAAGGTGAATAATACAATGCCTGCTCATAGATAGACACATATAATAAATATAATAATAATAATAATAATAATAATAATAATAATACATTTTATTTATAGAGCACTTTTCATGGGACTCTTTAAATGGAAAGACACTTTACATTGTAAATTAATATATATATATATAAGTTTTAGCAGTTACAATGATAACAGGGATTATCGTCCTACAGAAAAAAGGTTGAAAATAATCTGTTTTGGTTTTATGTTCAAAAACACTGATCAGATTAGAGATGAGAGGTTAAGATTAAAGCTCTGATATGTCAAAATCTGATATAGAAAAAACATAAACAGATTATATTTTATACAGTGCATAGGCTTCATATAATATAGTAACTGATATTGTAGTTTGAAGATCAAGTCAAGTGAAGTCAAGTCCAGACCATGTCCAAAGGGGGACAAATCTGAGTCAAGACAGAGTCCAAAAAACAAACCGGTAGCAATTTTAGTATGTCATGTCAGAAATACCACAGGCACATTTATCTTATTTTTATTATTCATCTTATTTATTTTTTTGTTGATTGTTATTCTATTAGGCACTGGTGTTTACTTCATATTTTTACTTTTTTTTATTGCTATATTGTTGTAATTTACTTTCTATTTCAGTTTACTTATGTTACTAAATAAATTGTACTCTTAATGCTATTCAGTTTTGCATTTGTGTTAGTTTTACTTCTTATACATTTTAAATTTTTTACTCTGTTGTGTTTTTTATTCTTATATTGTTATAATTTGAGCAAACTCTGGCACAATAATTTCCTTCGGTATTAATAAAGTTCCATCTTATTTTATATCAATGAGCCAGTCAGGAGAATTGCTATCTATACATACATACATACATACATACATCCCTGTGTTATTTGTAGCCTATGGTTGGGTATCATTAAGGTTTTAGGAGCAGTGTCCTAGTCAGGATGTTCATACATATGCAGGATAAAGAGACACATTCTGACTTTCTACAGTAAATGAAAGATACTAGGAGTAACTACTATTGGGTTTAGAAAAATTTGAAGGTTTTTGACTGAAAACTATGCAATTTTACTTTATTTTGGACCATTATTATTACTATAGATTAAAATAGATAAAGTTTAAAGACAAAACTTACTATAGTTAAATTTGTTTTTCTATTATTTACACATCACAGTCTTCGTCTTCTAATTCTTATGGAAATAAGAAGTTTGCACTGTAAAATTATATTCTGTAAAATGAAAACAGTACATTCAGTGAGCTTCAGTGAGCGTTTCTGATTATTTTACAAAAAGGACATGAACATTGTAATTACAGCACCCTTGTTTTATTTTTTTGTTTTTAACAATTTAATTTTGTTTATGTTCTGTCACATATTTGCCAGGTACAGTGAGGTCACATTTTCTGACGACAGCCATCAGAAATGGTGACCTCGTGTGTTGCTGGCTCTCTGCCGTCACAGATTTCGGTGGTCACAGATTTTGGTGTAACACCGGCTCACTTCGTGCACTGCTCACATGCAGCCCTGTATTTTTATTTTGTGAATCTGACAGAGTGGGCAAACTGTCAATATGGGTGGGCCTGAGCACATCCAGACTCATCCGTAGATCCCATTCAGTTCTCGACAACGCTGCTAGTAGCACTTCCTGGAACCAACCAATCGGCTCGCTCCGAACGGACACGCGTTCTGAACAGCCACGAGCTCTGAACGGGCACACATAACCCCACCCCCAGCCCACCAGTAATAATAATAAGCAATCCCGGGCACCAAGCAATTGGCGGGCACGCCCCGAATGGCCACTGCACTAGTGATAATCAAGAATGCATCTGTGTTGGGAACTGACAGCAATGCAGCTATGAGAGCAGCCAGCCATGCTGAGCAGGGACTTTTTTTGCCTTTTGCCTTACGGAAAGCTTATGTAGTGTTTACAGATTTTAAACTCCTGAGTAGTTTGGATTGGTTTAAGGCCAAAGTAAGCCAGAAAAAGCGTGGAATGTGTCTCAGTTGTGTTCTGGTACATGCTGTAGGTTGTTCTGAAGCTGCACTCCAACCTGCAGCGTGGACTTTGTTGTTCTTACTGCCTTTGATTAACCAGAGCCAGTCACTGGCCGATCAAAGTGTCTGTATGTAAGTGTGTTTGTGTGTGAGAGTGTGTGGAGAACAATGACTTGTTTAGGTGTCTTCACAACTCCCTCAGGCTCCCTCAGTAGTCTGCATTGCACCTCCATGTTTACAGCTGTAGGCTACTTTGCAGCTTAATCATAAGCAACAGGAATTTTCTAAATACTACAGAAAAACATTTTTAACTACAAGTGTTACACGCTCAAAGCTATCACACCGTCTAACCATCAATCCCAACCGCCCCTTTAAGACTTTTTTCTCACAGTGATAGCAATGTCACAACACAGGCCTCAATCTGCTTCAAACAAACAAAGACAGCAACACGTTCTCACTCCAAACTTGTCAAATACCAACACTTGGTCAGTGATGCTCTAGGTACCCCTCTAGTGTCAGTTTTGGACGTATCAGGGACAACGTGTCAGTTTCAGCTCGTTGAATGCTTGGTGTCTTTTCAAAATAAACTTCCGTGTTCACAGGAAATGGACAGTTTCACCTTGTTACATGCATTCAGTCTCTTTTCAAAATAAACTTCCAAAGTAGGTTTACTTAGTTTTCTAGGTTTAGTTACGGAACAAAAGTACTTGGTTTGGTTTAGGCAACAAATTGTGGTTTGGGTTAAAATAAGTATGTTTGTTACGTAAAATAAATTAAGTGTGTTTGTCATAAAACTGGTATTAGTTTAGTTATGTTATAATACTAAGGTAAAATAAGTCAACATTGACTTGTTTTCACACAGGACACAAACAACAGTCTCCTGGTTGAAAGTCCTGTTTTTGAGAACATGCACCACTAAAGCACAGTATCAACATGAAACGGGTGCAATCTAGTTTCAAGACCATCATTATTTCAGTTTTGTCCTTACATGTTGCATATTCCTCAATTCATATATTTAACCAAATTACCACACAGCAAACCTGAGGCCAAATAAATTTATATATAGTTTATGGTAGTTTATTTCAGTGACCGTATTAAAGTAATCTCCTATGTTTAATATTGTCATTTGAATGTGTCTTTTTTCTAGCAGCACTGAAGCTCCTTCCAGTGAAATTCAGGTAACAATCCAGATCATAATAAAATGTTCATGCATATTTAAATGGGAAATGCATGACTCTGCTGTTTAGCATTGTATCCTGACCCCGCTCACCCCCACCCCAACCTGTCCGCAGCCACAAGATTCCAGGCTGGCTAACATTATAGCTCCCCCCACTGCTTCTTTAGTACTACAGCACTCAGCGATGTGTACTGTGAGCTGACTTCTTTGTGTTGTTTAGTGATGGAGGACACAACTGTCATATCCATGGGATTGGAGCAAACATACATAATCCAACCTGCTACTGCCATATAATAGAATAATGAGTAAAATATGGAGTTTGAATAGAAACATGAATAGAAGGAACAATTTACACCTGTTGTTCAGGTGTGAATTGTTGTACAGGTGTAAATTGATTCCTTGACTCAGTCATTAATGAAAAGGGACAAAAATAATCTCTACATGTACATCAGCCACTTTCAGTCTGGGTTTAAAGGTCCCATATAATACTCATTTTCAGGTTCATACTTGTATTTTGTGTTTATACTAGAACATGTTTACATGCTGTAATTTTCAAAAAAACTTTATTTTCCTCATACTGTCAGCCTTAATATGCCTGTGTTTAGCCTCTGTCTGAAACGCTCTGTTTTAGCACATTTTGACGGAATTGCAACAGAATTGCGTTGCTAGGCAGCAGCTTGGGTCCATGTGTACTTCCTGTCAGCTGATGACATTCACATACACTGCAACAGGAAATAAACTGGGACACATTTAGAATGTTTACGTTTACAACTGTGTAAAGGGTCTAAATATTGTATATTCGTGACATCACAAATTGACAGAAATCCTGAAAGCTTGTTTCAAATGCAGAGTTTCTGAATACGGGCTGTGTGTATTTCTCTGTGGATTGGGTGTTTTGATACTTTCACAGTATTTATATAGGACTTACGCCTGCTTTATAATAAAGAAACATGAAAATCTCACTTTGTTATAATATGAGACCTTTAAAATAAAGTCAATGTTGTCACTTTAAGATGACAGTGTGTCTGTTAGCTTCAGCTAAGAAGCTGTCTCTATTTCAACACATGCATTGCAGAGCACCTCCATTGACAGCTCACACAGGAATCACCTCGACAGCGTGGCATCCCTGGCGCCCCGGCCCCCTGCCCCCCAGCAAGGGGGCCTGTTTTGGGCAACTTTGTTATTGGCTTGCAAATACCCGGCACTCACACAGAGGGTAATATGCAGCAAAATAAAGAGGAGAGAAACTCAAGCTCTAGGGTATGTGAAACTATTGTCAAGCATAGACAATGGAAAACCAACATTGGCTGGAAGGGGAAATTTGAGTCTCCAATCTGTTCGACTTTATGTGCTGATAAGAGACGGGGCTCTGCTGGCGCTTTAGCCACCACAGAATACAGTAAACACAAACTGTGAGCCAGAGTAGGTCATTGAGAGTCTTCCCTGCCTTGGGCTTAACATGACACTTAAGTACTACTACAAGGGGAGAAAGAAAAGGCAAGGCTGCACACATTACAAACTGCCTCTATTCTCCGCTCCCAGGCTGAAATGTCAGAGCCATTCTTTCAGTGAGGAGAGAAGGGGTGGGGTGGAGGTGGGCCAGACAAAAGACTGGGGATTCTATGGTGATTTGTTGCATTTTCATTATAACTACTTTGATTGTGCAGGGGAGGTAATCATGGATCTAAACAGGCCCTGAAAGTAACTGTTTTCCAAGTGTGTAACTTGAAACGCTCACTCTTCCTCCCCACCCCCCCTCCTCTCCCTGACAAACGAAGCTGTGTTTTCTGCATGATAATCCCACCTGCTGACAAATCAAAGACAGTTTCAAACATACACTTAAAGCCTTTAAAGGAATCAATCCCAACAGGGGAGGAAACAAGGACAACAGAGGGAGTCAAAAGGACATGCCAACACCAAGAGGGAAATGCTGAAAATAGCTTCTTTTGTACATGCTTCTTCCATTTATTGACATTTATCAAACAAGATGACCAGCTAAAACATCAAATATGTCATGCTTAACATGAAATATGAACTAATATCATAATAATACCCCCAAATAAATAAATAAATAAATCATCTCTCTTACATTATGCCATTTCTCTGCTGTACCCTACTGCACCTATAGGAACAGGTTTGCACGGCTGTATTCCATATAAAGTACTCCATCTACATATCACGGGAGCTTTTGATTATAATTGTTATTTATAGTATTTGAATCTGTGGTAACCTACGAGTGTTCACAGCGTGAGGTGGCAATGAAAGCAGAAGTGGTTCCCATATCTCAATCATCACTCTCCTTACTATTTGTACAAGTGTTCTGCTCCTAATTCCTCCATTAGCACAACTCTAAAAATCTCACAATACCATTGATTAATTGAAGGAGGTTGTTATTTTAATACCCAGGCTGTCCGTTCTCTCACACTGCAAACGATGGGTGGAAATATTCAAATATGTCACTGTTAACTTATCAAGTCAGTCTATACATTGCACAATGATAACTAAACTTTGACAACAAGAAAAACAGGCATGAGTAATAAATTAACTCAAGCAAGTGTCAGCTCTCTAAACAGGTTGTTGTGTGTGATTCACGTAATCATGAACCAGGAAATAATAAAGAGCGGCGAACACCATGTAGGGAGGAGGTCGGGTGAACGGGTGAGACAGAAAATACCGGACTTTCACCCATTCGTGTCCTGTGTGAAACCGGAAGTCAATTTAGATTTATTTGTCACGTAAGTTATATACTTGAGTAACACTTGCGGTGTTATTTTAAGCCAAACCACGACCTTTTCCTAAATCTAACTAAATAGTTTTGTTGTCTAATCCTAACCAAATCAATCTTTTCCTAAACCTAACTAAGTAGCTTTTTTGTCCAAACCTAAGGAAGTTGTTTCCTGTTAAGACGGAAGTTTATTGTGAAAAGACTGCTTGCCTGTAACGAGCGGAAATCGTCACATTTTGCTGGACATTTGTAGGAAAACTAATGAAAAAGGACGAATAACTTCTTCGTAAGATATCATACCGTTGAATGAGAATGCGTTGCTCTGAAAGCTGACTTTATACTAAATGGACAATATTTACTGCATGGAATGAAGAAAAATACATTCAAAAACACTACAGCATCCTTTGACAACAACAATTATTGTATCCATAGCTTGTAATAAATGTGGTGAAGCACAACACATTTTCTTCAGTATGGTGCTTTCTCTCCTGACCTCCTGAGGCTGGTAGCGAAAAAAAAAAAAAAAGGTTCTGCTATATTCTGGTAGCGTGTCATACGTTGTACACGATCACAACAAATAGAATGTGCACAAAGAGAAAGAGTAGAGGGAGGGGATATTTGAACCGAGACAGGGCTTGTCATGCGATTGGACCAGGTCCATTTCAGCCGGATAACAATGCCAGGTCGGGAGACATTTTGCCTGTCAGGCCACTTAGGCTGAGCAGACAAAGAGGTGAAACAAATCCTGCGGAGGCTACAAAGCTGCAATCCCTCCCAGGCCAGACAGCCTGAGCCTCCTCCCTCTGCTCTCCGTTGGCAGCCGCCACTAGATTAAATAGCTGCTGTTAATTATACCTGGATTGTGAGGCGTTCAGGCCCCGTGGTTAGCAGCTATCCATCAACCCCCACCTCCCCCCTCCCCACACACACACCATTATTCAGAGGGCTGGGTTGAGCCTGCATGGTGGATAACAGTATGTGCACTGGACAAAACAACTGACTAAATAAAGCTGTATAGGTTTCTCTCTTTCTGCATCATGTGATTCCACATGTTGAGCCCAAATTTTGTTTTGTAAATTGCAGTTAATTACTGTAACAAAAGCATATAATTAGCCACACAGCAATACAGTTAATGGGTGATTTGTAATTGTACCAGTGCACCAGTACATGTATGCAATATTTATGTAAGGGTTAGATTAGGGCTGTCACAATATCAGATTTTCACCACACGATTTATCATGGCCAAAAGAATTCCCAATAACAATATTACCGCAATAGCTATAGAAAATTAAAAAAATTAATAGTAATGCTAATCAGTCAAATTCATCTTTAACTTTGTTTATTGTTCATTTTGTCTCTTTTTTGACAAAGAAATTACACTCAAAGTACAAGTGTAGGGAGGTGGATAGAGAGTCTGTAACCAAATATAAAATGATTTAAGAGGTGATGGATTATTTAGGCGATTTTATTTTACATGTGTTATTAATATGATATCAATATTTCATTTTTGAATATCACGATTATTGTCAATACTGGTACAACACGGAACCCCTAGTGGGTGGTGTGTGTACTGTATATACTGTATAATGTGTGTGTGTTTATTTAATATTTATCCAGCTTATTCTTGGGGGTGTGACTGTAGAAATGATTATGTCCGTAACTTCCGGTGAGGTAGCGGAAGTGAAGTAGCAGGAAAACTAGTTAGTCCCATAGGCTCACCATAGTGGCTAACCGCCAACGGCGCTTCTTTTGAAAAGTCATTCGCCTTAAATTTAGCAAATCCTGCTTTATTTTTTTAAAAAGTTATTTAACTAATTTTAGATTTCGATTTTCTAAAATGTCTTTGCGGAGCTCTGGTATTTGTTGCGCTGTTCGTGGCTGTACTAACAACCAGACAAAGCTAAATTTGTGGCTTTAACAACAGTGCGTTGAACATGCACCCAAAACAAAAATGGATTATTCTTGTTGCCAATGGTACAGTTTCCATCGCCGACTTACAGACGCAGAATCCAGAAGATTGTGGCTGAGAAACCTAAACTTGAAGAGACCACCCAAAACCCTAATTGTGTGTGCTCATTTTGTCGATAAAAAGCCAACGGAGGAAAACCTGTATCCTACTTTGTGGTTGGGCTATGAAAACCAGCGGACGTCGGGTCCTTAAAAGGACTGACAGCAGTGCCAGGAGAACATCAGGTATGATTTCATAGGGAGGATACAGCATTGTAGCATCTGTTTAATGACAGCCAGTTACTTTCACTACTTTCTGTGTACAGTTTAAAATGTAAGGCAGTTTATGGCACGGAATGTAGGGTAACATTACACTAAAAATATTTTAAGTACGGTTATCTGTGTAGAAAAAAACTAAACCTTGTTACTGTGTAAGTTCTGATCTGCCTCAGAGCTTTTCAGATTGTTCATCGCTTCATCGTCTGTAGCAACGGAGTCATAAAGTAGCTAAATATGCTAGTGTACGTTATCTGAGGCCACTTCTTCAGGTCGACGATTAGTGTACCGTTACCATGGAAAACACTGGTTCCTGTTCAGTGATGCAACGCACCGGATGTTGCGCCGATAGTTCACGCAACGCATCATGATGGCTAGGAATAAGATGGATAGGGGCAACACGAAAATCCGAAATACTTGCCTGCGAATATCATATGTTTGGGGCTTTTATTGTGAAAGGTAAGAACGGAAGGAGTGAATCTATCTTTTTCAAGGTTGAAAGGAGCAATAAAGTTTGTCGCCTTGGTTCGGACTATGGAGCCTGTTGTTTCATAAATATGGGCGCAACTCAAGCCATTCCGCACAATGTGATTGGTTAATGCCTTTATTCACGGTGCGAAAGCTCCGAAAAATTGACCTTGTTCTGAACAAAAAATGATGTCGCTTTTTTGACGCGTAATATTCACGTTCTGTGTGAAAGTATTCATGACAAAACAGTTTGAAAAATATATTGCTGTGCAAATTAATCCCACAGAAAAAAGCACCCCCTTAAATCCCTCCATCATTCTTTCTTTCGTCAGTTTTGGGGAAATTAAAACCATGTTTCCATTTCAATTCATGAATCATCAGACACCAGAAATTGCAAGAGACCAAAAAGCATTAAATCACTTTACATATTTGCTGTGATGCGAGCTGCACAATTTTGAACAATTCCTTCTTCTGCCGTTTCCTCCTGTTCCAGCTGGCAATATTGAACGCTGCTTTACACAAACATGATATCAAAATGCTAGCTTTAATGTGACGTACGAGATGTAAAAATAAGGTGATAATATGAGCATGCTCAACCCCTCAAACACTGCACTCATTAAAAAGAAAAAACACAACAAAAAAAAAACCCAATACCTTTTATTCCCCAGCATTCAGTGTTGGCTGGCACTCTCGTGATTGAGGCTGGGCTTTGTTTAATTAATTTCAGGCTTGATGGAATGACTGGGGCTTATGCCTCTGGCACCGGGCTGACACACCGGCCCTTTAAGCCTCAAACTCATTGCCATAATGTGCTCGGAGGAAAACCCTGCAGAGAGAGGAGGAACCAGCAGGCCTTCGATCTTATCACTGCCACGGCCACTCCTTCCTGATTTAGACCCCAGTAAGGCGACACCGCCACTGTGGAGATGGGGCAGTGGGTGTCTATGTTTTGTCATTGATTAATATGCAAAGTGTCAATTGATCTATACATGCACACAAACACAGACACGCACACCTATGGTTCGACTGGTCCTCACGAGTCATCATCATTTCTTTTAAAGTCTGCATGGAAGTTTTCAGCATGATCTCACAGCAAATGTATATGTGTTTCTCATGTGATACGTTCAAAAAGTAAAGAGAATTAATGACCATTTTCCAGAGTTTTAGAAATTATTGAATGTGGTTTTTTTTCTTCCTTCCAGTCAGCCATTGTTTTCTGTTCATTTCACTACACCATGGAATCAATTTACAAGACTTTAAAGTTGCAATGGCAGATAATCCATCAATGCATCAACATCATTCCTACTTTTTAGAACACGAGTGTACTTTTACATAACGTATAATTAAATTGTACATGATGTTCAGGTTGATGGATTACCTAATTCAAGCAAGTCCATGCAGATGTTTTATCAAATGAAAATGAATGGCTACCCCCTAAAAACACACTTTGAAATCCAAATTTAAAATTCTACAAGATGCTTTGGAGAGCGGTCAGCAGTTTCAATATATTCTCATGCCAACTTGTCACATACTGACGCTTTGTCAGGACCGCTAGGCGTCACTTTCTAACACACTGGGTAGCCCAGCGTGTCAAACTATGATGCATAGGTTTAGCAACAAAACCACTTAGTTAGGTTTAGGAAAAAATATCATGGTTTGGCTTACAATTACTAGGTTTGTAAAGTGAAAATAAAACTTAACGCTGTGACCACAGGACACAAACAACTGTTTGTAAAGTGAAAGTGAAACTTAACTGTGGACACAAAGACAAATAACATGCTGTTTTTCCACGAACAGCGGTCTCCTGGATGAAAGCCCTGTGTTTGTTGGACCCACGCCTCCCTTTTGAGTCAAAACCAAGCACCGCCCACCTGCTGGCACTTTCTCATTTTATAGTTAAACAGTACACTAAAACAGGTTTGTGAAAACATTTGAGGTGAGAAATAGGCATTACAGTTACAGAATATTGATTCTTATTTGATCAGCGCTGCCTAGTTTGACAGTTTGATCGGAGTTCACAAGCTTCACGTTAGAAACTCTCCGGCTTTGGTGTTTTCCTTCTGGCGCGGTGGAATCTTGCAAATGTCATTAGGAGCACTAAAAGGAAGAAGAGGAACGTGATTTTTTTTTTTTTCAAAGATTATCTGTTTCATGTACTACTGGCTCTTTGACAGTTTGAGCAAATATGATTATTTATAATTATAGTTACTAACTATAGCTTTAATCCTTTGGACCTAAATGATACAATTTGCGTCACACGTACTTTCTCTTTTTGATGTCCATCGTGGGGAAAAAATCCATAAATCTGCTCAAAATCTCACAATATATTCATCCCATTAAAACAAAGCGAAACAATGTACAATGTAAAAATTCGCAAAATTGTGCTTTATGTCACACTATCAATCCATTTTCAGACTGCACTGAGGCTTAGATTATCCCATGACATGCTCTATATCCCTGCTTCACTGACACCATTTATCACATGTGTGGTTGAAATGTGGACACACAAGCAAAAACACCCAAATAAATCTGCGTAATTCTAATTTAAACTGTCCAAGATCATGTCTAATACACTGACATGCCCAGTGATGTCATTCCTGAGTAGCCCAACTTACATAACAATACATATAACAATAGCCTAGACTTGTGTTGACCAAAATAATTGAACCCAACATCAATCCCTATGAAACTGCACCATAATAGAATCAATAGTTGCTGCAGCATTTGTTTCCTACTCTGATAAAAAATACAGTCAACTCGTTTAAATGTGCATGATGGATCTTTGTGTATTTTGCAGGATAAGCAGAAACAAGTTCACGGCCAATAAAATGTGCGGAAGTCTATGAGACCAGGTGACTAAAATAGTTGTTTTTTTTGTTTTTTTCAGAAGCACCATAGCTCAGTACGTCCTGTGAAATATTTTTTTTTCGGCTTCTGATTTCCTTTTCTTTAAGACTTGCGAAGTATCCTTTGTCTGACCGAGAGTATTCACATCACGTTTGGCTTGTGTAAATGCTGTTGAAGAAGCTGCGCCTCAGATCCAGGCAGCCACTGTGCATCACTGGCCTTTTGAGGGAAGCTGTATGGAACAAAATATTAATATGAAGCAGACGCTCCATTTTTTTTTAAAGTGATAAAACGAGATGGACAGTTGCGGATGGCAGAAATAGGGAGAAAATACTATAAATATGCATTCCATTACATTTGGGAGAATTTAATTCAGGGCAAATAATTTGAGAGATGAGCCATCGCTGAAACGATGGTCTTAATGGACAGGTGTCCACTTAAAATCTCTGGCAAAGCTAAGACTAATGGATTGCTTTATATGCAGCGCATTCAGAGAATGGAAAAGGGATTGGGAGAGCTTAAGCGCCTGAAGCACCCTGCATGCACAGATCCCTGCATAAATACGCTGCTTTAATTTCCACAACTCGTGCGTTTGTCAGATGTAACCTTTTTCCAGCAGTATTTCAGGACAATGACAATTAACCCGACTGTTACACAGGCCAGAGGAACACACAGGACTGTGACATGATGCAGAGATGACCAGTATATGTGCTCTGCTTGGCTGAGCTCCTGTTTATCACACCTTGTGTTTGCAACGGAAGAGCTTATATTTCTATGTTTATTTAATGATTCTAATGTTTTTGTTTGTTTTTTTCCCCTCCTGGATTAATACCAAAGGTGGTGCTTGGTTGCATCTGTGAATGCTTGTGTCAGTAAGCTATTGCTGTACATGCTGTTAAATACACCAGAAAAATCTTAAAGGAAAAAATCGGTGTTTTTAAATATTTTACCTAATTTTCCTAAAAATAATGTATATTTTAAATTGGCCAAAGTACAGCATATGTTTTAGCATTTTAAAATGTTCCACTGGATTTCATGCAGTATATATGCTGCTGTGCAGACTTCTCAAATCAATCTGAACTTCTAAGTGCCTTTCCCACACAACAATAATGTATCTCTGATATAACACTAAAAGCAGACATGACATTCACTGTGAACTTCATTAAACTCAAGAAAGAATGGAAACAATTGCTGCCTGCAAGATTGAAGAGACGTTTAAAGATTTTAGACAAAAAACAACATGCTTTGATGCATTTTTAATGGGCTTAAACATGCAAAAAACACTGGTATTGTCCTTTAATTTAATGTATTTCCCAGTCAAAATGAAAGACAAACATGAACAGATAATGCATCATGCATTTTAGTGTCAGATGCATATAAAAGATAGCAGATAGCACAGCCAGAATATTGCCGTTAAACAACGGCCTGAAAGTCAGTCCAGTTCTTCAAATGTTGAGAGAAAACAAGTCAGGGAATGATGAAGGATTTTCCTACTATGTGTCTCACAATACTACACTTACCTGTGCAGCGAAGAGAGTAGCAGTGGCACATCAGGCTGCAAAGTACTACCACTGCGTAAGGCTGGTCTCTGTTATATTACTATGTATAGCACTGGCACAAACACAAAAAACATCCCACTACAAATGTACTAAATATAAATATTAATACAACCTACGGCATTTAAAAAAATAATAATTAAAAGTCAGGTTATCTCATGGTGTCATCTAGTGGTCATGCTATCTAACTGCAAAAAAAATATATAAAGTTTAAAAGTTGGTAATTAAAGTGCAGGAAGGTAAGAAGTACCGTTATCATCGTCCTGCTGTTACTGCATGCTCAGCGGTGCAACTACCTCTGTATGTGCTTCACTGTGCAGTCTTGTGAGGAATGGAGGCATCATGACACTGTGAGGACATTCTGCACACTGCAGCATACAAGATGTGCTTTGTGTACATGTATATCAATCAGCTATATCAGCTGTTCAAGTGATGGATGAGGAGGACACATGCTGCCAAACGCTGTTCTCCTGTCGCTGAGCCTTTTAGACGTGACCACAGACCTTGAGCCACGAGCTTTGGTTCAGCTTGTGATTCTGTTTAGATGGTTCTCCTTGAAGTATGTTAAATAGAAGAAACTCCCGGCGGTTATTTTTTTCTGCAGTCTGGCACATTTTTCATTCAAAATACTCTAGCTATTTAAGAGGAGCTAGATGAGAATGACATCAATTTCATTTCTGCTAGTTCAGTTGACAGATTGGTCCAGAGTGTGTTTAGACTAGCTCGGCACAAAAGCTGGAAGCAGAGGGAAGCTGCTATAGCCTCCAACAATGCTGAAAAAAATATGGCTTCTCTAGAATTGGCTGACGCTATTGCCAGACAAGATCATTGATATTAAACAATTCTGCAAAACTTGTGTTCAAAGTTTTAAAAAATAAATGTTTCTACCATAAGTGTGCTTGACTGCTATGGTATCGTTAAGGTTGCGGTTAAAGGTATAGTATGCAGGAATTTTATGAAAAACAATGTATAGACTCATACAAAAATAATCCCTCTCAATCATCACTTATGACACACTAGAAGTGTGAGGCGGTGTCTACAGAGACCCTGCTCTCTGTCTGTATTTTCTCTTTTGATATTATTTTGCTGTGTTTGGGACATTTCTGGGCTTCAGCAAAGAGCCTTTGGGCCCCAGGTGGGGGTGTAACCCCGAGCCAATAACAGCGCGCAGCCCGTTCAGCCCGTTCAGGTTGTCAAATACCGACGATTTGTCATACCCCTCGACGTCTGATACACCAGCATTATACATCCATGGGCACAAGTCCTCCTTTAGCTCTGTCAGATACAAAGCAGCCATATCTGATGGATGAGAACAGGTTGTGTGTTTTTTATGTGCTCCAGTGTTCCCCCTGCTCCTCTGTCTCCTCTGCTGTGTGCAGAGTGCTGCTGTCGTTGTGTCAGTTTGAGTTTGACCGAGAGCAGCGCTGAGCCACACACACAGTAGACAAGATGAAGCCTTCCCTTCGGCTGCATTCATTAAAAATCTGGCAACTCAGCACCTTCCCGCAGAGTTGTGCAGAGTTAGTCGTGTTTATTTGTGCTTTAGAACGTAACCGCCATGGAACAATCAGAAAATAATGTTTTATTTCTCAGATTCGCTGCTTTGTTCTCACTAACGCCGCTCCCTCTCTTCAGTCACTCTATAGCTTGTTTGGCCATCGCTGCTCTCTCTCTCTCCCTTGTTCAGTTATTGAGGCGAGGAGGAGGAGCGGCCAATTTTTGGATAAAATGTGTTTACAAACAAAGGTTACGATATTATAACCCTAGTTCTATAAGCAGAGGCGGAGCCCTCTACTGGAATCTATGGGTAATACTCTCCTCCAATCACGAGCACGTATGTGCAGACCACTGTGGGAGGGTCTCTTCTCGCCTGCGTATAGGCTTGGGAGATGCATTCACAAAGCCATCCCACTGGGCGTTTCTTGTAAAGGGCTTTACCGGCCATACCATCACCGAAGCACACGAACAGCTGTTCAGTGCACCTGGGGGGGGGGGGGTACCGTGCGTTCATCATAACATGCCGCCCTGTGTCCCGCATTGGGTGGAGGGCAAAATCATCCAGTTGTAGTAACCTCGACCTTAAGTTCTTGGGTACAGAGGAGGTAATTGTTCTGAAAATACCCCTGCTGCGGTCACCACGAAGCAGCAAGCAACTGGGGTGCACCGACAGGGCGGTTAGTTCACATACTCTCTTAGCTGAGGTCAATGCAAGCAGCAAAGCTGTCTTGAATAACAACGCCTTCAATGAAGAACGATGTAGAGGCTCAAAGGGGTTCTTCACCAACGCCTTGAGCACCAATGGCAGTTTCCACTGCCGGGAGGAGGTACGCATCACTGGTCGTTGCCTCCTAACCCCCTGCAAAAACCGCTTCATGAGAGGGTGGCCAAAGACTGGTCTGTCGCCAAAACACTCGTGGCAGGAAGCAATGGGTGCTGCATACACTTTAATAGTGGCATGAGACAGCAAAGGACAAGGAATCTAGCCTCCTTTCCTCATATCAGCATTGGAACCCCAACCACCTTGTCCTGTAACAGGCAGTGCTGCAAGAGGGGGCAGCCTGGATGGTCTGCACAACCTGTACAGACAGTCCAGCCCTCCTCAGCCTGTCCCTCTCATGAGCCAAACCTGGAAAGCGTAGCCCACAGATTCCAGTGTCTCCCATATCCGGCAGCAGAGTTGGAGGCTTCCTGTACTCTGACTAGCTGCCAGCCGGTGGAAGTAGACCGAGGCTCGGGGGGGGGGCACGCCAGGGTAATAAGCCTCCGTGCGACCCTGCTCCCTGAGAGAATCCACTTGAAAACCAGGCTGTCATTTTTAGTGGCCGCTGGTAGGATGCCGCGACACACTGCCAGATGTCTGGTAAAGGCCGGAATATGACGAGGTTCTAGAAGTGGCGACTCCATCCGTGGAGATGAGCAGTCAGTGGGCAAATCGGCATTCGCTGAAGAGAAAGGAATGTCTGACAGCAGTGGACGCTGCCTTATATACTGTGGGATCTGCATTTATTCGGTATAGGCACGTCGACTTTGACCGTGACGACTGTGTTTCCTCGTTCATCCTCATGGAGCTCAACAGTGACCACCCACTTTTAAAACGGTTCCCGTTTTGGAAGTGGATTTCCCATTTATTCACTCCATCGATGTTTCAGAAAATCCTTATATATAGAGTTTTAAACATGGAACCAAGCCAACCAGCTACAAGATGAATTGGACCATAAAACATTTGATTGGGAGCAAAAATTGGAAAATGGAAATTGGAAAAAAAGGCATAGGTACAAGACTGTGTACATAATTATTTTAAGAGTGAAGGAACTACTCATCCCATAAAACAATGGTGACTTGTCGCCTCTGGAATCTCCTGAAAAACTTTTAAACTAACCATTGTCGATCAAAAATGAAGACAGATTCAGCAACTGCATGCCTTATTTCTCTCTTCAATTGTTTTCTGAAACACATTTTGGTGAATTATTTTCATAATATAGGAGAATAGATAGTCAATTAGGAGAAAACGTTTTTAAACGAGCCGCCATGTTCGCCAGGTTTGAAATATGGGAGCAGAACATGGAGCAGCACTTACGAGGACGGATCCTCAATAGCCGTTAGCGGGTGCGGTACACATTTTCGATGATAACACCTGAGCTGATATGTGTCAGTGTAAAGGCAGTGCTACCTTTTCCTCTGAATGACTTGGAAGTTTTAATATAGTAAATGGACATCAAGGCATTGGCCTCTCCAAACAGTGTTGAAGCAGTTCATAAAACTGAATCCTCACGCATGGCAGAGCGGCGCTAAAGGCATACCACATTCAGCTGACAAGATAACAATCTCATTGTACGTGGCAGCAAGAGCACAGAGAGGGAGGAAGGCGCCACAAACAGGTCAAGGTGTTCATGTATCCTGTGAAATACCTCAACATTTACTTGATGGATTAGAACAACATTTTTGTACAACTATTTATGTTTCTCAGACATGGAATCCCAATGATCCTTTCAATTTTCCTCCGGAGCAACCATGGGGGTGACATTTGTGGTTTTGAGTGAAATACCTCAACAACTATTGGATGAATTGGCATTGAGTTAGTACACACATTCATATCTCCCACAGGATGAATAGTACAGTAAAAGTCCATTTGTACAATAGCGTCCCACTGTAGAGCTCCAGGTTTGCACACTCCAGCGCTGGGACCCATCTTCATTGCCAGGAGTCATGGTGGAAAAATCATGTGTTTTATCACGTGTGTTAAGGTGGAAAACCATGTGTGTTTATCGCGTTTCCTTTTCAATAAATAATGTTTACGTGCCACTGTATTACATAGCTCAGTGTATTGTTTTATCACGCTTATTGTTAATAAAGAAAGTAGCTAACTGAGCGTGTAGCCTTAAAACTTTGTATGGCGAACATTATACCTGCTAAACATTGGCATGTTGCATTTTTTATTTCAAATACACATTTCAATTCACACATTTTAGTTTTTGATTAATTTAGGTACGCGGTTCAGATATTATGCTACTTTTTATATGTTGTGAAAAGCTAAAGTCATATATATAGAAAAGTCTATACCATGATCTTTGCTCTAAGTATTCCTTTATTGCTATAATAATGCCAAATCAAAGTACAAATATCACACACAGACACACACAAACTGTCCCTGTTAGTGTGACCTGACAGGTAAGAACTAAGGGGCTTTTTCAAGTGCATGTATTTATTCCTCAGTGATGGTAATTGTATCACAGATACTTCTTATTACCAGCTTTTTGTATCATGTCAGCTGAGCCAATAGCAATCATGCTTTCACACAGACACCTAATCACATCCTAATAACAGAGAGGCATTTTCCATTTTCTTCATGCAGAGATTCAATCGGAAAAGTCTAAGCCATGCACACAAACATCAATAGGTGGTCACTAAACACCGATAGAAATATCAGGAGAACAGCGGGGAAGCTGTATTTTCTTGACTGCAAATAAGTGAATATAATTGCCCTCCTGCAGTTGGCAAGGATAATGTTATTATGTGTGAATCAATACTGTAGTGTGCTGCAGCAACAACAGAGATGCACATGGAAGCATTATCATAAGGAAAGCCCCTTGACAAATCTGATTAGCAGCCATTTGAGAGGGCTGTTCCCAGAAGGACCTGCTGTCACACTGACCCTGCTTAACCTCTTGATTTTCCGGGTTCAAGTCCAATTAACCTTTGGGATGAAGCAAGAGTGTCACCAGCAGTGCAGTCGATAGAAGCCCAATAGTAATCATTTCATTTTCTGGTTCATCAAACAGGCCCAGGCCCCACCTCACTAATCTCAATCAAAGACACAGCCATTTATCATTGTAGACACTCAGGACAACAGTTTGACCATAGCAAGGCTGGTTAGAGTCTCAGACGCCCATCTGTACTGCACTGTGACTCGACTGCATTGACTTCCTATTGGAAACAGGCCATGCTGTACTGTGGGAAATGCTTGTGTTACTGGTGATAGCAGTACACTCCCCTGTACAAAACTGTGAGTTCAAATTGGAGAAGGTATAGTAGGTAGGAGTTCATAAACTGACTCATCTGTATGTGGTGGGAATTGTGCTATTGATAAGATTGTATGCAATAGTAACATATTTCAGTCCACTGAACAAACACAGGACTTTAACCCAGGAGACCGCTGTTTGTTTCCCGTATGAAACCAAAAGTAACGTAACGTTACGTAAGAAAATCTGCTAAAGGCGGTTGTTGTTTATTTAAGGTAGTTCCGTTTGTTACGTTGTTATGGTTGTTACATTGTTATGGTTTTTATGTTGTTATGGTTGTTAGGTTACGTTGTTAGGTTACGTTGATAGGTTACATTGATAGGTTACGTTGTTACGTTACGTTGTTACGTTACGTTGTTACGTTACGTTGTTACGTAACGTTACGTTGTTATATTACTTTTTTAACACAAACCATGATCTTTTTTTCTGACCTTAACCAAGTTGTGTAGCCTAAACCTAACCAATCGTTTCGCCCATTGTACCACGTGTCATTGTGTGTTTCTGCAAGCGTGAAATGAGGCTGATACGACACATATTCATATATTCTACGTATCCCGTGGTTTGCAGAAAATTACAATGCCTTTTTTTTCTTTTTCTGACGACTAGGTTGTTTGACTATGGGTATCACCTCCAGATTAAATGTGTGCCCGGTGAGGAATACTTCCTCTCTGCAAGCCTGATTCTCCCCTCATAGATCACAGTCTCTCCAATGCACGCAGGGTGAGTCTCAACCCGACTGGGTCTGAGATGCCAGACACTTTGATAGATTGATGACTCACCCCAGAGGTCAGCACAAAATACACAAGTTGTAGGATCTAATTAGATGCTCTCTAGGGAGCTAGATGAGTGGCAGATTAAAATCAGAGGAGACAGACTAGGCTAGAGGAGGAATTAGATTATGTTACATGTTCCCTTGTTTTATACTGTAGATTCTTTTGTTTTTAGTTTTTTTTTATATATCTGTGAACATACTGTCTGCAGAGTGAAATATTGGAATAACTATGAAATGAGAATATTTAATGAAAACCTGTGACTAGAAAGTGCGCATTGGCTGCTTCATGTGAAAACAGCAACAGCATTAGCAGATGCTTAATCCCATGAATCCTGTCTACAAGCACTTGATGGAGGAAACCTGTGTCACACTGTAGTTGGACTAATAACAGCATGTACTGTTACCACTTCTGCTACTACAATTACTACAAGTACTACTATCAAGCTACAACTCGAAGCCTGAGTGTCTACTCATTGAGAGGAATTGAGTCGTCTGTGAATCACTTTACATTCAGGTCAGCAGGTCTGTCACATTAGCATGTGCTTTCCAAACCACAGTGACTGTCCTTAGTTTTGGTGACTATTAAAGGTATAATAATCAGGTATTTTCTAAAAAAAAAAATGAAAAAAAAAATGCATAGACTGATACAAAATAATCCCTCTCAATCATCACTATGACTCACTAGAAGTGTGTGGTGGTGTCTGTATCTGCCTGTATTTTCTCTTTTTCTTCTTATTTTGTTGTTTCTGGGCTTCAGCAATAATGTTATATTTCTCTGATTCACCGCTTTGTTCTCACTAACGCCGCTCTCTCTCTCTCTCCCTCGCTCGTTGAGCCGTGGAGGAGGGGCCAACTTTGAATGCCGTGTTTACAGACCGACAACTGTTACATATTATACCTTTGAATAATGTGATTTTTTAAAAAGTAATAAAGCTACAAAGATGTGTCCTTTTATACGTTAAGGATGAACTCACAGTCAGCCACTGGACAATAGATTCAGCTAGTTATTTGTAGCTGATGATGGTCCACCATAATTTATGTTGCAGAGATGGTGAGTGGGAAACAATCACCTCTGAGGGGAAAAATGGAAAGGTCATAGAAACGTCACTTTCCTTCCCAACAGGAAGGTGTACTGGCCCCTTTACTCTAACACCACTGTGAAATGTTTTTTTTTTTTCGTTTCAATGTTGTAGTTAGTGAACCTCTCTTGATTATTTCAGGTACTATTCTATATCTTTATGGGTTTCTCCATTCCTTTTTTTCTGAGAAGAATTCAAAGTGTACCAATTTAGTGTTTGTACAAGACGCATACACTCGGGAGGGGTTCCTAAATAAACCACTGCATATTTAAACAACGCATTCTCAATCCCATCTCGTCAAATACCAACGCTTGGTCAATGGCCCTACACATCAAACTATGACGCTCTAGGTCCCCCTCTATCGGTGTGTCCGTTTCAGCTCGTTACTTGCATAGTATCTTTTCAAAATAAACTTGTGTTCACTGGAAATGTACAGTTAACTCTTGTTAAATGCATACAGCGTCCTTTCAAAATAAACTTCCAACGTAGGTTTACTTTGTTTATATGTTCAATTACGCAACAAAACGGATGATGCAAAATGGCGCGTTTTACGTCGTCCGGTGGACCCTCGCCGGCAAATGAGTGGTGGTTGAGTGGGGAGCCGAACATCGTTCATTTGTAAACACCACCCACGATGCAAAGCTGGTTAAAAATCGGCAAATTTCCCTTTAAGGCAGGCATCGTAATGTCCAGATAACAATTCATATTTTAAACTTGGCATGCTTATATTTTAAGCTTGCTCTAAATAATAGTACAACTGTAAATAATGTGCTTTTACAAGACAACAACACTGTATTGGGGCACTGGTTTAAGTAATGATAGATACTAACCATACGTGATTTAATTGAGAATTCTTTCACTGAGAAATTATGACATATAATGTTGGCAAGGCATATTGTCGTTGTCAAGGGATAATTCGGTATATAAACATGATAAGCAAACCAACAAAGTTTCCATTTAGAATAGTAATCAACATCAACATTGAATCTAACAATGTATATATTGGAATGTGCTCCCTGCTGGGAGGCGTGTGCATCTGTATTCATGTGACCAACTTGATCCATTTATTATTTTTCTAACCTACAGGTAACAGGTATAACTAGCCTGGCCACACTTGCCACTGTCAAATTCAACTCTTGTGAAATTGTGTCGGAATTGACAAAAGACAAGAATTTCTCCATCTGCCTGGAGCCGGACAGACTCCCCACTCCTCTCATTTTAGGGATGCTAATAGTGTGGCTCTACCGCCACCAGACAGAGGGGTCACAAAGTCAATACGGAGGCTTGTTGAGTGTTAACAATGTGCTGCTGGGAGAGCGAGAGGGAGGCCGGCAGCAGGATGAACAGGCTTTGTTGTGCCACATGGCTTCCAGGCTGAATATGGGCCATGAGGGAGTTGTTCTCCCAATTGTTCCACTCTGGGTGACATGCATCCACCTCCAGCAGCTCTGCTTAAATAGCTGCACCCCCACTCCGTCACTCCCTCACTGACAGATGTATCTTTATTCAAGGATTTATTCTGCTTTTTTCCCCCCCTGTCTTTGAACAGGATTAGGATTATTTAGAGGGGATTAGTGTTATTTTTTGTGGATAATGTCAGAGTTTGTGTCAAAGGGGATGAATCTGAGGGGGTCATTGGCTGCCTGTTTGATGTTTGTTTGAGCTGTTTGTTTGACATGTAGTGAACTGGAAGTGACGTGCTCTCTCTCTCGTGTTATGTGTCTGTCATCTGGATCTAAGCAGTTATCCAGTTACACATGCGACATTGAGATAGAGCAAACAACTAACTATGTATTTTCTGTAAAATTATTTCATCATTCCTATATAGAAAAAAGGGCCACCTATCACTGAACTTGAAATGGAATTACATCTACATTGAACCACACAAACAAACGCATACATACAGTTATACTGTTCTGTGTATTTGATATAACTGCTATATTATATGAAATATGTTGTAGATGTTTCTGAACATTTTAATGGACATAAAATTTAAAAATTTAAAAAATGACCATGTTTTTTTTATTATAATAAGCATTGTCCACCACTGTGAGCCAATAATGCTAGAACAATTTATACATTTTATCATATGAATTGTTCTTTCTAACAGGTTATAAGGCCACAGGAACAACATATGAAAAAAGAAAAGTATTTGCTTCATATATAGTGACCGAATCATACTTACTTTGGGTATAATATATCATATATATCATCTTAAAAAATTAATTACTTCATTTGTAAATTACTTGATGTTGCCATTGCCTAACATTGTATTTTGTTCACGTATTTGTAACACACCTCCATTAAGAATAAAATCAAGTTGTTTGAGTGACATCTCTAAGTGGAGTAATTCAGGTGTCTTATTTCAAAGTACCTAAATAAATGAGAGGAAGGAAGGCAATATTTCTGTTGCACTTGTGTAAATGATCAAAGATAGCCATTTCCATATCCACACATGGTTAAGAAACACAAGGTTTGAGGTCTATTTAATGGTGTTTTAAATTCTAAAGTAAGGCAAATGTTTTAAACACAACACATGGACATTCTTCTCCATGAACTATCACTGTATATCTTACTGTATGTGCTAAATTGCAGCAAGGCAATACTTGTTAGTCCACACAATCATATGGTACAAATAAAACAGGCACACATATTCATGGAGATTTATTATTCTAAATGAATAACCATTATAATAACAACACACAGAACATCTGATGAATAATATTTAGGTTAATTCATTTTAAACATGCAATTAATATTATATCAACCACCTTGAATAAAATGAGAAAGGCTTTGAAAACCGTTTTGGAAAGGGTTGTATGTTGGATGAAAGGCTGATAAAATAACCATAAGAATGGAAACATATATTCAGTATGCTACGTCATTCCCCCAGCATGCGTGTCCATTAAGAGGATTGTACTAATGAACAGGGAAATACATAAACCTGATTGTCATAGAGATGTTGATGTTTTCACGGTTACCAACAGCGTAGCAGCAGTGATTTCAAAGAGCTTAAATGTATGAATTCTTTGTAATAATCAATTTTACATGGCACTTTATTAAGTCCAGTATAGTACAGTATAGAATGGCATGTGACACTCAAAGTCACAAAAATCAGCTCCAGAGTATTGTCAACTAGTAACGTGTAATATGTTTCAGTCTTTGTTATTTCACAACACAAATGACAGTGTGCTCCCATATCTCTCTCTCTAGTAATAATACTAATAGGAAAACAATAAAGTAAACATCTACAATACAATTTAATGATAATAATAATAAGTAGAAGAAGAAGAACAAAAACATAGACTTTGAAAAATACTTAAAGATAAAGATTAAAGTTGTAAAATTATGAGAAAACAACTTTTGTTAAAAAAAAGTTATACATCTGCGAGAAAATGTAACATGTTATCATGAGATTACAATTTAACTTGTAATCTGCCTTTATATCTGCTTTTATACATCAAGACAAAATCAAATGGTCCCCCTATTTATTTATTTATTTGAATCCTGTTATCATGAAATAACAATTAACAATACTACAACAATAAATAGTTCAGAAAACACAAGGATGACTTTAAAATCTCATCATATGGGGAGAACAAATGATGTTCATACGGTATCTACTTGTTTTAAGCTCATTACTCTTAGACAAAGATACATGTACTAAAATGAGAATTAACCAGACCTGCACATAATGTTATTGTTGGGGCTACATTTTTTTTAATCAAATGGATTTGAGGGAAGCCTTGTCCTTGCATTTAAAGGAATTTTTGTTTAATTGTTACAGGGCCACTTAACCCAGTTCTCCTCTCCTAAACCCACTGAATGACAATGAGAACAATAAAAACAATAAAAAACCTCACAGACAGTTTACATGGCAAACTAGCCTTTAAACAACTAATTACAAGCAATCCCATCTGATGGGTGGCCACCGGTCTTGTTGCCCGGGTATCTCCATGTGTGTTCCACTTGTTTACGCCCCACCTGACCTACAGGCCATCCACATATCTATGGGTACGTTAGAGGATCCTACAGCTGTTCATTTAACTCCAGCAGTCAGTTCCCTCAGCATCACAAAAGCAGAATCATGTTAGGTTGTCACAGCTGATGTCATAGAAGACAGTTGGGACCATAAAATATCGCAGTCTGAGCATGTCAATTCAAAGGGCACACTTTTCATTTACATCTGAATGGTGGGATAAAAAGTCGAGCAGTCGAGCAGTTTGTCATGCAAAGTAAGAGCACGGAGTGGAGGTCAACGGGCATGGAGCAGTGGTGGAATCAGGACCTCAGCAGCAATAATTCAAGTGCTTATTTTGAATGTGACATTTTTTTTATCTCGTCACACATGGGATGAGATCTTGTTTGTGCTCTTATTGTATCTTGAAAAGTAGGTACATTACATTACATGTAATCTGTACAAAATACAGCCTTAAAATGATACATCCAAGCACAGAGATTAAGAGGGGGAGTGGGAAGAAGTCCTTTCCTAAAAATATTCTTCATATGAAGTGTAGTGTCACACATTATAGAAATGTAAAATCCCCCTACGGTATGATTCAGTCACATGAAAAATAATGTTAAAAATATAGTCTTTGTAACCCTGCTTTGACCCCCTAGGGGGGCTGTCATTAAAACTCATGCTGTGCAGTCAAGTGATGTTTAAACCCATAGTTTATTTTAAACTCCTACGAACATGCTCCTACTTTGCAACATTGTTTGTCTGTCTGTCTGTTAGCAGGATTACTCCAAAAGTCCGCAATGGATTTGAATGACATTTTTTGGAGGGGTGAGGTGTGGCACAATGAACAATCCATTAGATTTTGGTGGCCATCCGGGTCGCGATCCGGACACAGGAATTTTTTTTAAGGATACATTACACGGAAACACACCGTGTTAATAATAAGCCGACCAACTCACGGCACCGCCAGCTGTGAGCTGTGATCAGTTTTTAAAGTCAGGCACCTTGGCGGAGGTCTGCGCTCTCTGAGTGCCATTCTAGTTTTAATCATATTTTCCCCAATCTTGCCTACTGCTGCTTTAAGGCCCATAATAATTTATACATACTCATCTTGGTCTGAATCAATTGCATATAAAGCCTATATAACCTCAGTGATTATTATTGTATCATTGGTTATAATGACTGAGGTTAGAGAGTGTTTATTGTACTGGTTTTTACTGCTTTGTTTACATTCTGTGTCACTGTAATGTAAAAGTAATGGACATGTAGTGTGATAGTGTCAAACATTAATATCAATCGAAATTACACCACTATACATTTGGTTATTATCTGTGTAATCTGAGGATGAGCACAGCTTCTCCATAGATCACGTTATTTATGAATCCGTATGTCGTACAACAGAGATACTGTTTCTACATTAGCAGCCACAAACAAAACATTGAGTTAACGCATTTCTGTGTACCGTAGTCTGTAGTCCGTGACAAACTTTGCAGAAGATGGTTTTCTGGTCCGTGTCTGACTCCAATTTCATGGGGGAGAAATGTGCTTTTATATGTGTGGACCCATTTTGCGAAGACATATAGATCTGGAATCAGATCCTCTGAATGTTCAGAATCAGCTGAATCCTCAGCTGTTGGTCTAAACAGGGTGGACTGTTCCCTGCTGAGCACATCATCTCCACTCAACAAGTAAGTCCTCACTATAAAGATCAAGAGTAGATCCCACAGGAGACACCCCCCACCCCCTCTCCAGCCCCGACCTCACCCCCTTCTGTCCTCCTGAACCTTGCTTTAGGCAGCACGTAACATCTGACCTGTGCAAGAAATTTATCACAACATTTCAATTAGAGTCTGGCAAATCTCAAAGGCAGGTGGCTATCTGGGAGCCGTTTGACCTTGTTGCCAAGATTAGCTCAGCTTTCCAATATGATTCTGTGATCTGACCCCTCAGTGTGGTGCACCAGTAGGCTTCCTCCCCCCCCAATTGTTGCTTACCAAAGAGCTATTTCGAGGCTCCATAAGGAAATTGGAAGGCCACACAGTGGGCACAGGCAGGTCACCATGATTTCCTTATGGTTTAAAAATCCATGTCCATACTGCCCAATCAATCATTCTACTCCAAACTATTGCTTTTTTCATATAAATGCATACCCATTTTGCTACTCTATCAACTAGAAATTTACAATGATGATTCAACATTATAGCCATTACAACAAAGCTGACTTACTTTGCTTTCTCTAACACTTGTGAAGGCAGCCCAGTATCCCTAGAAATTATCAGAATTATGTTGATATTATAGCTTGGCCCATAATGTTTTTTTGAGGTCAATACTGGTATCAATATTGGGGAGTTTAAAAAATGTATACACATTAGTTGATAGTATGTATATTTTTTCAACTGACACTTTGTCAGACCCTTAGGCATCAATTTTCGGTCGCAGTAAACATGTACTGAAAGCTGCGGTGGGTAGACATGGAGCAAATATGATTTATAAAAGTTATTTTTATAAAACACTATATACTATCACTATATCTGACAGTGGGGCATGAGACCGGAAATCTGAAAAAAATCACGTGCCTCTGTTTCTTCCGATGTCCTCTGGTGCTCCTAGCGGCATCTGCAAGATTTCACAGACCGGAGAAAAACAAACAGTCAGAGCTGCCGTCTCTGAGCAGCTGTCAATCATTCGCCAACTCCGACCAAACAGTCAAACTAGGCAGCGCTGATCAAATATGAATCGATATTCTGTCACTATAATGCCTATTTCTCTCCTCAAATGTTTTTAGAAACATCTTGTAGTGTACTGTTTAGCTGTAAAATGAGAATGTTGCAGCCATGTTGAGATCAGTTGAGGAAATACCAAGCACCGCCCACCAGCCGGAACACAGCCAATAGGAACGCTCTCTCTCTGAAATTACCTGAGATTTGTCAAAAGATTTTTTAAAGCCTGAAAACAGAGCGATGAGGAGGTGCAGAAGTCTAGTTTTCTCTCAGAATACTTGAATTACAATATGCTGAAAGGTTATTATGGAATTTTTGCCCAATGATGCCAAAAACATGAAACTTTAACAACCCCAACCACGTCACTTTCCGGTCGCAGTAATCACATGCTTAATGTTGTGAATTAAACAATAAAACTTCCTTAGGATTAGGCATGCAAAACCACTTAGTTAGGTCTAGGAAGAAAGAAAAAAAACATGGTTGGGCCTAAAATTACATTTTTACAGTGAACATGGTACACCAACAGCGGCCTCCTGGATGAAAGCCTTGTGCTGGAGGATTTATCCTTCTGGCAGAATTATCAGTCTAGCTCTACTTGTTATTGGACAATTATACAGTGTACAATTTACATCCAATGCAAATGTATAGTAGGAAGTTGTGTATCCTTTATGAAGTGGAAAGTTCAGACCAGCAATGCAGCAGGGGTAACAAACAAAATAAGATAAAACCACGCCCACCAACACACCAAGGCAGCCATCCGTGACGCCATCTTGGATCATTTTTTATAAACATCGAAAATTTTATTTTATAAGCAAGCACTAGTTTTCATGTTTAAGCCAGCTCTCCTAAACCCACTAAATGACAAAATCCTAAAGTCCCCATTTGCTCCACCACTGATAGCTTACATATGCCGAACTAACAAGGCAAAGCATGGTTTTATATGATGGGCGAGATCACCAAGATTTTTTCTCAGATTACATTTGCTTGGATACATCTATATAAATTATATACATGAAGTGCACAATGATTTATCAAAATATTTCTTTACAAGAAGGAGGAAAAAATAAATTTTGATATATAACTTAAAAATAATGTGTTGACATATATTTGACCAAGAGATACAACTCAATTACCATGGGATAACATGATTAGAACTTTATATAATGGTTTTAACTGCTTCATTTGTATCAGCACTTTATACAAATAAAGTTAATTCAATTGTTATCATTTTAGCAGAACTATCAAGATTTTTTTTACTCTTAAAAGTGAGGCATCTCAGCCAGTTCCTCACCATCTTAACACCAAAAACTCCTCTCTCGCTCTTATCAGACTCCACATCCAGGTTGTCAGGGACTGTCCAAACACTGAGCGGTGTCGGGTTTCATCCGACCACAGAAAAAGACATTGGGAGGGGGATGGACGGACTGTTTCAGCAGGGCTTCAGACAGTCAAGGCACAACTGTTGTCCTCTAACTTCCTCCAGCCCAGACTCCATCCTCCTCAGTCATCACGGCTGTGGGGACTTGTGGCTGGAGGGCGAGGGTGGGCCAGGATATAAACAGCATCCTCGTCTTTCCCAATTGTTGTCTTTATCAAGTGCTCAGCCTGCGATTGACAAGTGAAACACGGCCTGCTGATAGATGTTTCCTTTCAAAGACAAGAATAGTAAGGTCAGTGTTGTGTTGTCAGTAGCCACATTCTTCAGTTATCCACTGTGTTGTGGTGCAGTCCAAGGTGGGAAGTTTATCCAAGTAGTTGACTCAGTTGTTAAGTGGGCCAGTAGGGCAGCTTTGTCATGTGTAGATCCATATAGGCCATTTTACAAGAAATAATGGAAATGCATCCATTAGCAGTTTTTTTTTTTTATTTTTAAGATAAATGGCTTTCTGATGTTAAAAAGTACCACTTACCATTTGGTTTCTAATAATTTGCCATCAACCGTAGCCTGTCCCATTCAATTAATTTCATCTCAAGGAAAATTTTGCCCTTCGAGTCTTTTGACTAGAAAATGATTGATATGCTCTTAGAAAGAATGTATAAAATTATGCATGGCTCACGCAGACAAAAGATCCTCTCCAGCACTTCCTCTACTTTAACATGCCACACTCTCTTGATCTATACCCTTGATTACTATTGATTGTCTGAAAGATTTTATCATAAAATCAATAGTTTATGGAGGCTGTGATATACTACTGCTGGACGAGCTCAAAGTTGTCACCCCTATGTAGCCCCTACATGTGAACAAAAAGCAAAGATAAAACATATCCCATTGATTTTCTCTATTGATTTCTTTATCACTCTGATAAGGTAATGACAACATATGCGCAAACCTATCAGTCTGCAGTGAGATGGATTGTGTTTTTCTGCTTTAATTAAATGGGTTAATTGGTTGATGTGGCTCAAACAGTGTCTCAAGGCCCAGCCAGCACACCCACCGTCATATATCAAGTTACAAAAGCAGACACAAAGTCTTGAGTTTATAACCATTATTGTGCACACACATTTTCTAAAAGGAGCAGGAGCAGACTTAGTGGACTTAATGCACTTGGAAGTACTGCAAATTAAGGTTCTTAAGGCCCCTAGTTTCATGGCTCTATTAAACTGGCGATGACGTCTGATAGCCTGCATTCTGCAGTTTGGCCCATACCGCTGGGATGGGTGTGTCGATCCTGAAGTAGGTGTGTTATGAATATTCTGCCTACTCTCCCCTGATATCTGTAGAGCCTCTGGATAGCATGCACAGTCCCTGTAATATTATGCATGGCATTGTAAAGAGACCGAAAAAAACATAAACCCGCTGTTAAATACCTACATCACAACCTATGTTGCTATACAATAAATTAAAACTGATACTCGATCAAATACTGATGAGAAATACCATGGGACTATTTTATTGTTTGAATTTACTATGGGATATTATAGGAATACTAAGCCTGAAATGATAAAGTGAAATAGTGCTTTTTATAGGTGGGGTTGGGGTCTTTATAGCTGGGGTTGGCAAAAAAAACCTAACAAGGGTACGCTAGATTTTGAGATTATCCAATTGAAAAAGCCATCCCAGTGTTGCCAACTATTTTCCAATGAAAGCAGCTAGCAGCACTTGCTCTAAAAGTCACTAAATCTAGCGAGAATGTCGACAAGTCGGCAACAGTGACAGCCCATCCCTTCAGGCCTCCCTCCAAAGCCACTCCCCTAAAATTATCATTATGAATGTAAACATATCAGAATTAATGTAAACAATGAACATGGCTATTGCTAGTAGCCTACACACAGCTGTCAAGCCACAGACTCCGATGAAGTCCAATATTCCATTCAGCCTGAATAAAACGATTGGACGGGCTTATTACAGTCCTGCAATAGCCACAGAAACCAGATATTTTTTTTGTTTTTTGTCATTGTCATTTGCTTTATTAATTCTAGTCGGGATGTAAAGAGAATTTCAACAAATACATTACCTACCCTAGCTTTAAAAGAAGAACTCAACACTATTATTATTTAACTTTTGCACTGTACACATAGTCACATATGGTACCTTAAAAATGGGGTTGTGTTAACCGTGTTTACCGTGTTTAAGAGTTGGGCCCATATGAACGCCCCCTCATGTTGTATTCACGACCTCGGAAGTGGAAAGTTTCTTGATGAGTGATTTTCCAATACATATAGGCCCATTGTGTGCAAAAAAAAACCATTTTTGTTGCTCAAAACTAGCTTGAAAGATCACTTTAGATGAATTCTGTTGTCCCTTTTCAACCATGATGAAATGTGATCCAATCATATAAGAATGCAGCATTTCAAAGGAAAATGTCATACATATATATATTTTTTTTTTCTGAAAATACTGCAGATTTTTGTTGTATTGAGTTGATTCTTGTCCATGGCTCTGTGTGCTTTATGATGCTTCCAAGCTGGAGGTCATAGACCATGCTCCATTTATTTAACAACATCACTGACCTTGGCCACGGTAAAGAAAAAACTAAGAGCATGAGTATATATCTAATACAACATTGAACAGATGGATTTGTGCTCTTGCATCTGTGCTGACTCTCCTCAAGAATTGCAACACCTTACATTAGTCCTTGCAGCACGGTCCTGATTTCTATAGGCCGATCCCCAGTCGATAAAAACATGGTGTTAACAAAGAGCAATTCATATCTAGATATCAAGCGTTCCATAAAGGCCTGTTTTCACCATGCTGAAGGTTATCAGCATGGTTTACTTGCTGAAAACAAGAGGAAGCCACCTGCACCAGCAGCTCGAGGGGGGGTGAGTCTGTGTGTGTGTTGGGGGGACTGTGGAAAGACACACTATGCTCATTTGTCATACATAGATACAGAGTGCATCTCCCTCTCTAATCTACCATTTTCCACCAAAATTAGTGTGTATATGCAGGTTTATTAAACACTGGAAAACATGCTAAAAAGAAGCGATAGTTCGACGTCACAAACGCGCCAGAAAACAGGGTTGTAGGAAATGTTGTAATGAAAATCTTATGTTTATTACTTCTTATTTCATGTTACTTATTCAGTCTCTCTTTCTACGTCAGTTTTGATGAGTTTTATTTTGTGTCTATTGAGTTTGAATGAAGTGTGCTTCGATGATCAGCGAGGTAAAATGACTGTTGTCTGACTGGAGTCTGATGGTTTTGAGGAGCGCATATTAATGTTTATGTTTTGTACTTTAATAAATTATAATAATTGCCCAAATCCCTGTTGATTGTATTTATTATATATTCACTTCAACGTGCGTCACATAGCATCATGCTGGAAAAGGGATGAAAATTAGCATGTCCGCCCAGGTGACATGTTTCCATCGTTCTGGGATACTGTAGAAACATGGCACAAGCATGTCCACAAAGACGACCCGCTCCGTATGTAGATATAAACGGCTCATTCTAAGATAACGAAAACACAATGATTCTTTTTTTCAGGTGCTTATACACAAAATATTGTATAGTTATCACATACAATCTACCCCCCTTAATGTTACACAATGTTACTTCAGAAAATAAACTTGAAGTATACTTCATTTTGTAAGGGTTAACAACTTATAACTTAGCTTGGGTACTATCCTTCCGTGTGTTTCCACTGTATTTTACAAATCAGGTCTTTTTGGATATCATTAAAAAGGTGACTGTGGAGGTGACTGTACTATGTCATATGACTATAGCAACATAATTTGTATACCCCCGCAACGACGTAGTCGGGGTATATAGCACTCCACATGTCCGTCCTTCCCTCCGTCTGTCTGTCCGTCCGTCCTTCCGTCCGTTCGCATGTCACACTTTTTTTTTCCGGAGCAGAACTCGGAAATTATTTCACTTAGGAACTTCAAATTTGGAATGATGGTTGACAGTGTGGTCTAGTTGTGCATTGTGGGGGTTAGAGGTCCAGTTTTTGGCCAAAATTTTGGAAATTTTGGCCAAAAACTGAAAATATTTTTTCGACTTCAATTTCGTTTCCGGAATGCAATTCGCTCCATTAGTTCCAAAAGGGCAAAACCGTTGGCCCTACTTTAGTAGGGGTCAAGCAGTGAGCGAGGGTATGTGAGCCATGCTCACTTTTGCCTGGTTATGATCTGTTTGATAGGCGATGGAAGTAAGCTACTGTGGTACAGGAGGCAACAGTTGAAGTAGTGTTTTTTTTTTTCTTTTTAATTCAAGCTGAATCCAGGTCACTGCTGGTGCCGTTCGCCCTTCTAAGCACATTTTGATTTTTTAGTTTCTATCATTTTGTTTGACTCCAGCTCTCTCTGAGTGATTGCCCTGCTCCATACAGATGCAGTAGTAAAATGATGATTGCTTTAAATTATTATTATTTTGTTGATTATGAATTCAACCCTAAGAGAAAAATTGTAGTATTCCTTCTTTTAAAAGTTGTATAGTTTCACTATGAAGGTCTCTTTGAGGTATCCCAAAGGTACAAAGGTATGCACTCTATGGTATGTTGCAAATACACATTTGTGATTTTTATGAATTAATAATTACACCACACTTACAGTATGTGTATTATTTTCAACAGAAGAGCTACTGCCAGATTTTTTGTGACTGCTTGACAAACACAGACCACCTCATTAGACAGAGGGGTTCAGGACATGGCGACTGTGGGGCGGGGTGACCTCTGGACTTTAATACTGCTGAGCTGGCCTCTGTGTGTGTGTGTGTGTGTAAGAGAGAGCGAGCATGTGTCTTAGGGCTCAGTTGATAGCTGGTCCACACTTGGCTTTTGTCTGTGTGGGCTCCTGTTTGAGTGACACATACTGTATAACCCCGGTGGCAGGCTGAAACAGATTGAATCTGTCAGCCTGTGTTAACCAATGATGAGGGTGAGCCACCTCTGACAGCACACAGCATTTTTTTTGCCAGTGGACTCGTTCAATCTGCATTCAATCAATGAAAGTAATCCCTTGTTTGTTTTAGGATGCACATCTGGGACAGGTGGCCGCAAAGAGAATAAGAGCACTGCACACTTTACGCGACCCCAACCTCTGCTTCGTCCGCAACCCTTTATATGGAGGCCAAGTCATTTCAGCTGGGTCAGACTAATGGAAAAGAGCCTCCCCCTCCTCTTCCTGTGCAATGCCACAGCTCTGTAGCTGTTTCATAGGTGGACATATTTATATTGGCAACCTGCAAGAGCTGTCTGTGACATTGGCTGAGGCCAGCAGAGGGCATTTTCAGATGCAGCTGCGTCCATTTTTATTCTGAAATATTCCTTAAACTTGTGTTTACCCTGAAAGCCGAGGTCAAAAGAATCTATTCATCAATGGGAAAATCACTCAGGTGAGGTGGCCAGACAGGAGCTGTGTGTGTGTGTATGTGTGTGTGCGTGTGTGTGTGTGTGTTGGGGGCAGTTATCAGTAATATTGAGAGTGGCCAGCAGTGACTTATGCAAGTTCAAGGACTTTATTGATCGGTGAGGTGGTCTTAATCAAAGTCGGTCTTCCCCCAGCACTCCTAGTGATTAAATAAGTTGGAGAGAGCTGACATAAGTCTTCGGCTCTTCCATCGCTTTTCAATCAGACCTAAGCTTCTTCCAACCTGTCTTTGTTCGGCATTAAAATTGAGAGGTGTATTGTTTTAAGATAGCATAATATTAAAATGGATATCATATTTGATATAAAAGATCCCCAGGAGACAGCATGTAAACAGAAAACAGTTGTGGACCTAAAACTGAGCCTTGTGTCACACCACAAGTGAGACCATACAACTTATCTGACCGAGGGGAAGCATATACAGGACAAACAAATTACAACACAGGCAGTAAGTATTCATTTTGGCACCTGATGTTGATTTAATTTTAATCCAAATCTTTGGAAAAATATGTTTATTAGTTTTAGTCAAATTTCATTCATTGAATCTCACTCTCTATAGTGACAATCCTCTCAGCTCCCACATGGCCTGTTCACCAACCTGTTGTGTGTTCTCCCTCTTTTTGTCTGAACTGTGAGCCAGTTCATGACTGTATATATATATATATATATATATATATATATATACATATATGGGTCAAACAAACGCAAGACTTTTAACCAGGAGACTGGTGTTCGAGTCACGTGAGTTGGTTTGTACTGAAAGGACACGTATGCATGTAACGAGCGTATATTGACACACCTTCGCTGGTCCATCCAAAAGTAATGCAAGAGGAATACCCCGTGCGTTTGTCTCCGATGCTAAGGGGCACTAACCAAGCGGCGGTATTTGACGAGTTGGGAGTGAGAATGTGTTGACCTGCCATGACAACCAACCGCTCTCCATTCCACCTCTTCCCCTTGCCGCCTCCAGTCACAGTGGCAGTGTCATATGTTGGATGGATAGATGTATTCACAGAGAAGTGATATGATGATTGTTTGCCCCTCATGAAAGGAACATACTGGTTTATTTCAACTTGTCTTGTTTTTGTAGTTTTGGTTGTCATTTCTTTTAGTTATGAGCACATTGTATTCACCAAGTTACATGCCGGGACTATGACCACATTACTAAAAATAGGTTGGATTGGTCAAAAAACACGAGCAGTCAGACGATTAGACAAGACTGGAAACAAACCAACAGTTTATTCAGATTATCCAAACCATTTTTATCTGGAGGTCAAACTGAAAGTGAGCACACCAGAAATGTTGCTAATAATCCCTCATTGCACAAGAAAACTGTGTGAACACAACTGCACTAGGGATGCTCATTTTGATACATTTTCTTAACCGATAACCGACCCTCGTTAACCGATTATTAACCGTTAACCGACAAGATTTGTGCCTCGTACCAGCTGCAGGAGCACAACAGATATTCATTGACGGGAGTCCCCAGTTCACCCGTCCAGGAGCGTTATCTTAGCAGCCACGATGCTGCGTGTAGTGTCGCGAACAGACAGCCACTTTCCCGGTAAAAGTCTCCACTGCACATTTAGTTTAGTTTAGCAGGTTGTCAGCTGTGTGTCTGCCCTGCATAACTTTAGCGGGTGGCCAACAGTGTGTATTTGTGCTACGTTAGCAGCTCTAGTATTGCCGGAATCTCGCCGCCGCACTCGTAGTCTGCGTAACTTTAGCAAGTTTCTAACAGACCGTGTGTTGGCGGTGAGTGTGAGGTTGTTGGTGTCATTATAGCTGTGAACGTAGGTGTAGCAGTGTGTGTACAGTTCATTTGTCGCTGAATAAATGCTACGAAACTACAACTCCACTCCGCTCAAGCGAGCCAGAGACCAGAGCCAACTTCCTGTATCCTGCAACTCCGACTCTGCCTCTTAAGGTGGGCTGTTAAGGTGGACCAGCTTTTCTCCTTAAAGAGACAAGCTGCTCCTCTGAGCCGCTCAGCTCTTAAGTTAATTATTAACATTTCTTTTAACCGATAGCGTTAATTGGTTAAAATGCTTAATGTCGGTTAACGGTTAAACGGTTAATTATGGACATCGCTAAACTGCACTGAGTACAGTACTTCAAAGTTGAAGCAGGAAGTAGGTCTTTAAACTTTGGTGGATGTTTACAACAAAGAGTTTGGGTCGAAATTTCACTGTTGTATTTGCAGAAATGGACTGTAATATTCATAACTAATAATAATTAGTGTAGAATGTTGTGTTTTCATTAGTAGCCCAGAACGGACAAACCAAACACCGGCTCTAGTGAGAGCATTTATGTTTTTACGTTACCTGAAGGCCTACGTAGTTCCTAATAGTAGTTCTCCGTAGTTCACCGTTTGTGTAACTGCGGTAACGTGAGCCGCAGAGCGCAACATCATGGTAATGCCAGTCGCCGCCTGACTTCTGTTGCTCCTAAAGTAGTGCTATAATGGTAAGGATGTCCTCTGAGCAAGGCGAAGGGCGTTACGACGGTTTTAAACTTCGCAGAGTTGGATTGGGAAGAGTGATGGGGGGGAGGGGTTATTATCAGTTTGTTGTGATCTATAACCACACCACCAGATGCCACCAGATGCTACACACTGTCCCTTTAAAGAAACAACAGATAAAACGACAAAAATAATAACCGAGTTGTAGGAAGTCAGAAATTCCCTGTAATCTTCTTTTGTTTTTTTTGTCAGAACAATCTTTAAATAAACTTATTGTTGTCAACCTTTACCAAAGCATCTCTCCTCTCCCAGATTATCCAGCCTAAACACCGTCTCCACATTAGGACACCTCTGGAGCTCAAATCGGCAAGTTGATAAAATGCTTTTACTCCTAGTTCTAAAAGTAGGACCGAAAATGTTTCACTCTGATGACTGATTCCCTGGCCTTGGACCAAAACACCTTAAGAACTAGTCTAAAGTCCCTCACTGTGAAGATTTGTTCTCATCTTTTTATCTTAATGAGTACATTTACAAGAAGATTTCATGCCGTTCGCACTGACATGCACATACAAACTCAGAACTGTGCACGTACAAGTTCTCCAACTACATTCAGACACATAACAGCATACTGCACACACACACACATGCACACACACACACACACACACACACACACACACACACACACACACACACACACACACACACACACGCACACACACGTCTCCCTGTCTCTCCTTCTCCTCTTTGTTCTGGCTGTGAATCCAATCTCAGCTCAATCAGCACAAGTGCTGGTGTTTCCTTCTCCCCGCTGCACTCTGCACACAGATGTTAAGCAAGAAATAAAGGTCATGCAAGCATTCAAGTGTTACTGATCTGTTTCTCCTTTTCATCCAGTTATGGAGGCTGATTGAGGCAGGGGTTATCAGATGATACAGGAGCAGATAAAGCAGGCCCAAGGTGTGGGCCACAGCGTGGTTGGATCTGATTAGATGGCCAACAGGTGAAACGGGGTGGTGGTGGCGAGGAGGGGTGGGGGTGTTTCCACAACACCAGCATCAGGTCTACTTTGAAAGATGAGCAGTGATCTCTGAAGACAGAGAGCAGCATGACAAAGCTGCAGATCTGAATCTGTGACAGTGTCCTCCTGTCAGATAGTCATCGCAGACTTTCAACATTTGTAAAGACACAGCACTGTAATTTGATTTGCCCTGATAGAAGGATCAAGAAGACTGAGATAAAAGATGTTGCGCATGAAGCCATGTAGCGGTAAAGCGTTGCAAAACAATGCAACAAGACTAGCAAAGACTGTAAGAAGTATTTCAGTTCAAAACAAAGGGAGGTACCGGCAGGTATCCTCCGGTTAGGAATCCGATGTTCAAGAAGGATTTGCTCACAGTGTTGGACAGAGAAAAACAAAATTTAGGTGTAAATCACAAACACACACACACAGCCCCTCAGTCAAGAATTGAGGCAGCCTGCCTGTGAAATGCTCACAGTGACCTGCTATAACCTGCTTAAATAACTCCAAAAAGGTAAATACATATTCATGTTACACCGCTGTATATTCAAGGGCCAAGGGAAAGAAGTTCAGCTTCGATGTGGGAAAATAAACAATCCAACCAAAGAGCAAAGAGGAGAAGGCTGGCGTTCTCAGATGATATTAGACGTCAGAGGTGATAAAAAATTTTTAAAAAGGCAGCGTTGAACAAGCATAATCTTTTATTCTCCACAAGCATGTGTTTGTGCTTTTCACAGGTGTGTAAATGTTATCTTTTGGATACACTGCACACGCGGCTTTGCAAACATTGTAATCACTCCAGCATTTGAAGAAATTCTCCTGATAAGGATTTCCATTGTTTGTAATAGGAAGATTATCACAAAACTATCCAGTGCGATGCTGATACGGCTACTGTAGGCATTCCTCATGAGCAACAGCATTCTGTTGTTAATGGTGCAGCCCTTCTGCTCGGGTCTCGAATGCGATGAAACAGAAGTTCAGCTAAGATGTATGATCTGTAAGTATTTCCCTCTAAATGGTTTACAAGGTCAGCCTTAGCATGACAAAGAGCTGGGATCTAATGAGGTAATACAAAGAGAGAAGATGCACCACAAAATAAGATTGAGAGCGTTTGAGAGATCATATAGACCATCTCAGATCACTTAACGGTGATATATGAACTACTCAGGGTCTACCACCTAAACAACATATTAGTGGATTCTGTTGCATCTTCTGCTCTATTACTGGATTGCTGTTCCAGAGCAAGAATCCACTTTACAACTCGCGTCCTGCGCTGTGATATCTATCTGACGTAAGGCAAGCATAGGTGGACGGTAAAAACAGATTAGATAGTTTCATTATTGATTCACCACAATATTCTTAAGTTACTTTTAGAGCTCCTGAGCAGCGTCTGCGGGGCCAAATGATCGCACAATGTCATTATACTCTGATTTCACAGGCCTTTTTAGGTCCGTCTGTATTATTTCTGAGAATGTGCTGGCAAATAGATGAAAATAATGCATTTCGTGGCTACAAAGTGGATCAGGAGGCGGATACATTTGTCAGCATCAATGCCATCTTTAACCTCCGCGCAGTTTGGGGCTCACACAATGGTATGGACAAAAGCACAATGGCAACAACATTTTACACGGACACGGGAATTTGTAAGTCATTTCGCATGCAATAAAAATGCCATTCTTGCTTGCCGTGTTCGGCCTGTACTGACTGCAATGTAAACGCATCCGCGTGAATATGCCACGCTCAGCTACGCGTCACGTTACGTAGAATAAAAAGTGAGAAAGACTGCCTGTGTGGGCGGGAGGGGAAGTGGATGGGTCAAACAAACACAGGACTTTCAACTAGGAGATCGGTGTTTGTGTCCCAAAGTGTTGTTGAGTTATTTTGAAGTTACATTAGTGACATTTGTGACGTGTTTTCCGTACGTATGTTACATTGTTTACGTATGTATTTTACTTAGTTTACGTACTT
Source organism: Sebastes fasciatus (assembly GCF_043250625.1). NCBI lineage: Eukaryota > Metazoa > Chordata > Actinopteri > Perciformes > Sebastidae > Sebastes > Sebastes fasciatus. Next base: position 9,369,142 of record NC_133800.1, read on the forward strand.
ATTTTAAGCCCAACCATGATGTTTTTCCTAAACCTAAGTGGTGCCTAAACCTAACTGCGGCCGTTACCGTAGTTTTGTTGCCTGAATATTATCATGACCGTTTCACGGATGGAGCCGATCCCAGCTGACATTGTGCGAAGGCGGGGTACACTCTGGACAGGTCGCCAGCCTATTACAAATTAATTATGTGGGATGTGTACAAATTATAGTGCATTACTTTTCGTAGGTATAGCTATGAACAGTGTATGAGAACAGCCTGCTGTGGTAGCGGTAAATAGGTAAATAGGCTCTAAAACAAGCGCTTATGGTACATGTGACATTTGCTTTTAAAGAAACTTGGGAGAAGTTGCTGAATCACAACAACATAATAATTCTGATTAAGAAAAAAAACATCAAATCAAGAGGGGGTAAACATTTGGTAGAAAATTAGCTCATTGATTAAGTTGGGAAAGCGGAGAGCTTCAAGCCTCTACTCACTCTACTCTTCAGCTAATTTTCACTGCTGACACTGGGTCCACAAATACAGACTATACTATGCAGAGGTGTCTAACAAAAAGACTTCCGACAGATGTCTAACACTCCGTTCACACACACGGATTCAAACACTGGAGACGTGACAGCTTTCATTGTGAACTGAAGTTTGAAAAACATGCTGTCGCCCACCACACCTCAAACACTCAAAAGGTTCCCAGTTTGTGCTACGAGGTTCAATTTTATGCAAATGTCCTCCAACAGGTGGAAGCCACAACCTGGAGAAAACCAATCACTGTCATTTTGATTCCCTCTTGAAACAGAAGCTGAGATTTACTCCACTCAACCATGTCAAAGGACTTCAACCAAAACGAAGGAAAAGCTGATCGTTTCACCTTCCAAATTCTCTATGAAATACATTTATATTTGTTTATTTTAAGATTACTATTTGTTTACATCTTTGCCCATATTTGATAGTATACAGGGAAAAGGCAGACAAGACATATTGGGAGAGAGAGCGTAGGATGCCATGCAGCAAAGGTCCCTTACCAAACTTGAACTTGAGAAAATAACCCGTCCAATAGGAGCTGAGTATGAGAGACAAACGTATGAACACACCATGGTTGAACAATATGGAGTCAGATCAGTCTCAATATTAATGAATGCACACAGAAGGATTCACAAATTTATTTTGTGATTTATATATAAATGACTCTCTCAAAAAAATATATTTTTCAATGCACACAAAAATAGTTATCGTTGTATATAAATGTAAAAAAAAAGAAAATAATCCATATATAAACAAAATAAGGTTCACAAATATATTCCTGATACACACACAAATATTTCTTGTTTTAAATAATTGTGATACTTTTAAATCCACATATTTGTGGATTTAAAAGTATTACAATTATTCATCATTATTGCAATTTTCATCAAAAACATATTTGGATGTTGTTACATTTATATACAAACTGTCGAACCTGCATTTACAAACTGCTGTCATTTGTGAATTTCACTGCATTTGTGTGTGGGATGTTCGAGACTCCCCTGACGTCGCTCGATCCACAAATGCATTTTTTTCCAACCAATCAGGTATCTCCCTCCTTTTGAGCAAATTACATGAGTGTGCCCCTACGAGGGTACGGTACGTATGACTTGCGGGAAGACCCGCCCCGACTCTGCCTCTGATTGGCTACTGGCTTCTAAAGGCTAACGGGAGGTAGCTTAGCTATGATGCTAACTGGAGCTCCGAACGAGACAGGCCCAGGAGGAGTGCTTTTGTTCCCGCGGTCCGAAGGTAGGCTAACCGGTCCAATCAACGGTTTGTTTTTTTCATCATTAAATTCACTTCTGGGATTTTTTAAGGCAATAAATGAACTGTGTAGATTATGAATATTGTCAGTTTTATGAAAATTTATGGCGAACCTGCCTCTCCAGCCCCGGTAAAGCCTTCCGATTTTTACAAACAAACCATATATGAAGAACCCTAACCCTGTTTATTTGAACACATACCATGATGTTTTTTCTAATCTTAACCAAGTAGTTTTGTTGCCTAGACCTAACCAATCGTTTCACAACATTAACCACGTAGCATTGTGCGTTTCTGCAAGCGTGATACGAGGCTGATATGAGACGTCTTTATGAATCTTATTTTTGTTTCAGAAAAATCCCCATTCAATGTATCCCGTGGTTTGCAGAAACATGCAATGCCAACATTTTTTTCTGGCAAATGGGTTGGGAGTTTTTTATCCTGCTTAATGTGCCAGCACCAAATGTGTCATTTGGATCAGTTTAATGATATTGAAGCAGGTAACTATTTATCAGACCAGGATATAATATACGATTCATACCAAACTTACAAGATGTGAGGTATAGGTCCACGTTTACAATGCAGCAGAATTGCCAGCAGAGCTTATAGATTTGTGGACAAAGGCTGTAACCTTGGCATTCTGTTCATAAGCTACATTTGTAGGCCATGCAGGCCCAGTTTGCGGTAGATGGCTTGTATTGTTCAAGCCACCACTCTCAATGTTCTGGAGATAAAGCTATTCCTCCTTTAATGGATTCTGCTGGGTTTTGGGTTGCTATTCAACTCCGAGTGAAAAGCCAGTGCCTGCTGAGGAACAATTCAGGGAAGAATGTGACATACCCAAATACCAGTTGCTTTTTGAGTGGCCAAACAACATGCGCTTTACACGCTCAGTATTCAACACCCCCCCATTTACAGAGCTTTCAACGCCAGTGGACTGCATTACCAGATGTACTGTTTTCACCTAGTGTAGTATTTCCCCACAGTATATAGACTGTCAGATACAGCATGTGCCCGGTCTTTCCTTGCATGAAATGAAAATTTATGGAATTAGATGACATATTTGTCATGAAGCTTGCATGTGAAGTGCTGTACATCAGCTTACAGTGCATTATTGTGTGAGTGTATAATATCTGATGGGGACACATCAAAGTGGAAGTGGTTCTTATATCTCTAGAATTCAACAGTGCTATCCATATTTCAATGTCCTTGTTGGAGTGGATGTCTCTCTTAATGCTTGATCCACTGCAGGTACTGTCACTGAAATAGCTGGCTACCAGCATCGAAATATCCACAAGCTGAGGCACAATGGACAGAAAACAGCTTGAATACTTAAGTGTGTGCGTATGTGTGTGTGTGAGGGGGGTGTGGTGAGGGGCGGGTGTGGGTGGGTGGTGGTGGGTGGGGGGGGGGGGGGGGGGGGGGTACTTCAGTATCCATTCAAGCCCATCTCTGACATATTCCATGGCCTTGAAGTCTCTGTAGAGCGTGGTGGTGCTCTCTGGGCTTTGTTTACGGATCACGGCTTGTTTACTATGAAGCCCAGCGCCAACCCTGAAGAGATGTGGGCCCAAGATGTTTTATCTCTTGTCAGGGCTTGCTTCAATTAAATTAATGGAATCCATTCAGCTCTCGTCTTTCCCTTTCCCTTTCAGGCCCCGGCCACAGAGGAGAATACATTAAAAAGATCTTAGAGCTTTAAGAAGGTACATCATGGTATTAGCCTCAGTCAGTAATTTTTTTTTTCTCGCAGATTCAGTTCTTTTCCTTTTCCCTTCACTAAATGAAATAATCAATAGGATCTCAAGCTTACCAGGTATATAGCTCGTCTGTATTTCGTAGCTTGGATGTGAAATTGTGAAGACAATATTTTAAATTTTGTCCCAAACTACTTTTTCGTAAGACCCTTACATAAAGTTTATAATAGATAAGTACTGATGGCAAATAAATCAATAGCCAACACTTTATATAATAAGCCATCAACAAGAGTAGTTTTTTAGTTGTCAGATGGTAAAGGGTAATAAACCATAATCTACATTTACACATATTAATAAAGTCATTAATACAATGCAAAAAAAAATGTGTAAGTCATCTGCAGTTATAAGCGTGTAAGTTTTTTTTCTGCAGTTGTAAATGTTAAAGCTTCAGTAGGCAGAACGTTTTTGGCATCATTGGGCAAAAATTCCATATTAACCTTTCAGCATATTGTAATTCAAGTGTTCTGAGAGAAAACTAGACTTCGGCACCTCCTCGTGACTCTGTTTTCAGGCTTTAAAAAATCTAGGCCGTGACGAGAGACTTTGGCCAATCACAGGTCATTTCAGAGAGAGATGGTGATGCTTGGTATTTCAACAGATCTCAACATGGCTGCCGGGCCACAAACTTTCTCATTTTACAGCTAAATAGTACACTACAATATGTTTCGGAAGCCAGAGCTGAGAAATAGGCATTAAAGTAACAGATTCTCCCTAGTTTCGGAGTTTGCGAGTGATAGACGGATAGAGGCTTATAGACAGCAGCTGGACGGCAGACTCCAGATCAGCTCTGACTGGTTGTTTTCCTCCAGTCTGTGAAATCTTGCAGATGCCATTAGGAGCACCGGAGGACACCGGAGGAACATGATTTTTTTTTTTTTTTTTTCAGATTAGCTGTCTCTTGCACTACTGTCACTAGTGACCATTTTATAAAAAAATAACTTATTTTTTATCACATTTGGTCTATTTCTACCAACCGCAGCTTTAATAGTTATATAAATGGATTAAATATCTCAGTTGCAGATGCAGCTGAAATGACAAAGCAAGTGTCCTGCTTGAGTACAAACACCAGCCAGAGATTTTCCACAATCTGGCAACCCAACAATTTGTTCTCAGACTGGCTTATTATTGATTAATTAATATGCCATTAGTTACAACTCAGAATCTCTTTATAATGTATATGTTACATTATGGTTTTAAGCTATTTATAACTTGGTTAAGCATTGAACACTGACGGCCACTTCTTTACACAGTGACGTATTGGTATAGGGGTGGTATAGAAACATTGCTCTTCTGTATACTCTGTCCATGTATATGAACAGTATTAAATGTATTGTATTGTAATTGTAATGCCTAACCTTAACCATATCGCGTGAGTTTCACAATTTGCGTGTTACCTTCTAGACACGACCACAGAACCATCAGTAGGAATTACATGAGTTCTCTCAAAGGGGCGTGTCCAGAGAATATTTTGTTTATGTAGTCTACTTTTAGGTACAATTTATTTTTGAAAATTTTACATTTGTATAATGCAGCTCTGTTGGGTTGTGATTAGTAGTAGGTTTATTTATCTTGTAAATTAAACAAATTAAATTTTAAACAAAATTAAAATAAATTAAACACAGGAATGTAAGAAACTGTAATTTTAGTAATTAAAGCAGATATGAGTGGAGACAGAAATGGAAAATGAATGCTATTCTATGTGTGTGCATTCATACGTACTTAATGCCACCCCTGCAAAAGTCAGTGACCCACATGGGCCACCCCAGTCAAAAAAGTCTGGACATGCCACTGAGTTCTCTACGTTCAGCACAGCTTGGCTTCTTACTTTCTCTTATAAGGAGATATTCTGACACCATGTTACATTATGGTTGAGAGCATGTTATGACTTGGTTATAAGCATCAATCACAAACGGTCACTTCTTAACACAGTGATGTCTTTCTATTCCTCTCTTGCTTAGTAACAGGAAGGAACCTTATTCAACTCCTAGGGGGTGGTATAGGAAAATGACTTTACAGCAACTACTCTGACACTACAACTTATGACTTGTGACTTATTAGAAAGTAATACTTCCAAATCGAAATTTATCAATGTCAATATTATAGGTTGTAGATGATAATGAATCTAAAGAAATTCCATGATAATGCGTCACAAGACGCTCAGAGACCTTGGGAAATTTTTAATTTTTGACTGGGTTCTTTGTCTCAAATATGTTTGTAAAGTAATACAGTTTTTTTCTACCTTTGCAAACAGCAGCTTGTCTGGGTGCAAACACTCTTATCTCCGCACACGCTATCATGCATTCATTTGCTGGAATGTTATCATTCAGTACCAGCTAAGCTACATAAAGGCCTCTCATGTTGGTTTATAGCATTTGTAATCACCTTGAATTTCAACTTTCACTTTAATCTGAATCAAATCACAATTATAACCACTGTGAGAAGCGTATACAAATAATGCCAGACATTGATTGCTGATATAAGATAAGCAAAAGTTTGTTTTGGTAAAGTTTCTCTCCATTCTTACAGGCTGAGAAAAAATGAAAAAGGGATCTGAGAACTAGCTGAAGTGTGTGTGTGACATCCTGCTACTGTTGGTTAATCATTAAATGCTCTCTCTTGCAGGCGGCACTGTTTTATTTAAGAAACTCTGTAAAAACACACAGCCAAACGGTCCAATGCAACATGTAGAGAGGTGATGAATATAGACAGATATTCCATAAACACATCTTTCAGCTACCAGTCAAACATTTACCTTAGGAAGCTTTAAAATAAACACACATTAAAGGGACTCCTAATTGACTTTTTTCACGTTAAAAGACCCACAAAAACAGTTTTTGTCTTTCTTTAGGGGGGGACAAAGGATCTTTAGGGGAGATAGTAGGTTGGCGGTATATGCCACATAGAAGTGGTGCAGATCATTTGAAAGCTTTGAACATGAAGATTAATTTGAGATGCAGCTCAGCGCTGTGAGTCAAGTTGTTCTAGTCATGAATCAGAAATAAACATGAATTAATTAATTAATTTAAATAAATTGTGAAAGTGTATGAGGGCTTACATATTATGATAGAAGTACAATATATGATGGCCATTCCCATGCTCACTTATGTCCCATAAATTGTTGCAGCAAATTTTGGGTTGATGCAAAATTTAACCCTTTTTACCACTAGAGAATTGCTAAAAAAAATCCCTCCAATATACCACATTAAGACACCAAGACTCGAGGAACCGAGATTTCTGCAAGAATTGCATATTTCGGTTTTGGTTTAATGATTAATAATTGAATGTTTAGTATGTTAATACATTATAACAATTGTCCAAATCTCTGTTGATTTCTTTTTTATTGCATATTCACTTTAACTTGCGTCGCATAGTATCACGCCAGCAAAGGGCAGAAAATTAGCGTGTCCACCCAGGTGTCATGTTTCCATCGCTGCCGATCGGAGCTGGAGCCGATAAATACCTGTGACTGCTGCAGAGTCATTTGTCCCGGGAATGAATGAATAGTAACCTTTCCCACTAAAGACAAAAGACAAATGTTAGTGGGTGGGTTTTGTTGTCCAGTGGGAAAGGGGCCTTGTAGGTACAGGGGTGCTTTGAGCTAAATGTGAATGTCAGCATGCTGACATGCTCAAGGCTAAATACATTTTTGACCTGATTGTGGGGCTAAATAAAAAAGTCAGGTGATCATCAAAGTCATTACAATTCATTCTGTGAGGAGCATAAATATCTGAATCAAATTTCATATCAATCCATCCAATAGTTGTCAAGACATTTCACTCCAAATTGAAAATGTCAACTCCATGGTGGCGCTACAGAAAAAGCCAAGTAGGATTCATCTTCTGCAGACCATGAATGTCTGTACAAAAAATGTTTTTTGTGTGAATCCATCAAGAAGTTGTTGAGATATTTCACAGGTTAAGTGAAAACTTTGCCCTCAGGTAGTGCTATAGTGGAGAGTCTGGGGATCGACAACAGCATATTAGGATTAAACTCTATTGACCATGGATGTTTTTACAAAATGTCATGGTATTCAATTCAGTATAACTGTATTTCAATATTACAGTCCAACCAAAGTAGTAGGCAGACCAACCAGCCAACACTGCCATCCCTAGAGCCAATGGTTGCATTCGAATAGTCCTTTTTGCTTAGGAAGGTTCCTAATGGAGTGAAATGACCCGGAAGTACCTAAGTAGCACCCATGACAAGAGCTATTCGAATTCACCAAATGCTAAGGAAAGGAGCTTCATTGCTTCCTTTATTATCTCATTTAGCAGAGGACACACTGGACCAGCCTTTACCAAAGGAAAAGAGAGAATAACATCCCACAATTCCTTGCGGCCGCAGCATTTAAAGCGACACACCGTTCGACCGTTCATGATAACAAACGATATGCTTATCTTGCATATTATTTTCATATGCTCATACACTAATTGGGATTCATGTTTAATATGAGTGGACAGTGACAACCATTTTGTTTCGCTTTATTTTTAATTCGTTATTTATTTCATGTAACAAATACCTCAGTAAAACACAAAGCAAGAATAACAACAGTAAATAATCAATTAACAAATAATCAACATAAATAAATATTACATGTCCGAAAAGGAGTTGGAAGAAGTCCTACACCTTCTCCATAACTCGAACAATTAACTCAATATGTATCATATATTCCTTTGTTTATTTCAATTCCAACCTTGGTAATGAATTGATATATTTTTCACTAATTGTCCACGTTAGGTCAGAACATCCTTTATTATATGTTGATGTAAAGTGTTACAGCAGCAGAAGGACCTGTGGTATCTCTCTCTCACAAACCGCGGGTGAAGCAGCCTGTCACTGAAAGACCTATTTAAAACGTGCGGGGGATGTGGCGCCTTTTGTAGTCCATCTTCAGTACATTGTAGTTTCACCACAGCAGACCCGCGTCACTAACATCCGCCGCCGTCGCATCATAATTACGGAGCCTAGTGAAAGAGCAGTCGGATTCTCTTAACACCACGGTTGTCTTTTCCTAAATCCTTATGAATTCTCCTTCTCATCTTTCCTTGACCTCATGACGTTTTCCATTGGGGTCAAGGAAAAGTAGTTAGGAAAAGACGTTAGGACGTAATTTTTTGACTTTTCGAACGCAACCAATGAGATGCTACTTCCACCTTGAGTCTCATCATATCAAACCCCATGAACCCCATGTGTCTAACAGCATCACAATTTTTCACCGTCAATTCAATTTCAATAAACTAGGACAAGGACATGTATTGTATGAGGTTATGTATTGTATGAGGTTATGTATTGTATGAATGTAAACAGACCCTATGATAAAGAATGTACTGTGTGTACAGTATGTACTGTAAGGCAGACTGTAAAGACTGAGTCAAGTAAAGACAAGAATTTATAGTCTTTTTTGTTGACTCTTTGAAGCATCTAATGGAGGAATAAAGATAAATATAACCTCAGCAGATAGGAAATATGACATCAAAAGAAATGTACCTGTATTTGTTGTACAAAAGTATTGCAACCTGCTTTATCGTAGAACATAATTAAAAGAGCTGTATTTCTGTAGGCTGCTTCTATAACACAGTCAGTGGTCAATGCCAATCGAAAGGATTTGAGGAATGAGGACAGGAAAGTAGGTATTACCACAGTCCTTATCATATGCTGTCCTAATCGTAGCTCTGGTCCACCTCTGAATGGACATGAAAATTACTCATCAACTGTCAAGGGGAAATTACTGGTGATGAATGTGTTATAGCTCTTGTATTCTTCTATCCTCCCACCGTGTTGATATTACACCCTTCTGCTGAGTAAATGCCCACAAAAAACCCAAGACGCTGCACACATTGAAATTAGGGATTATTATGCTGTAGGAAAAGCGAGGCAGGATTGGGAGGTGATTTTGTGTTGAAACATGACAGCATAAATACTTTTGAGTTCTGACTGTGCCCGGTGTCAGCACAAACAACTGACATGGGATATACTTGGGTGCCTGATAAGACTGCCAGACATGTAATTCCTCTGTCATCATTATCAGAGCCATCTCTGATTCAACAGCTCCAATTTGACTTGCAGTTTGGCGGAGGGATTAATAAATACTAAACACACATCACATTCCCACATTCCTGGATATCATGTTCAGTCTGTCAGTATGTGACAGTTCAGTGCAGAGCCTCTTTATGTTTTTACAGACTAGTGTATCCGTGCATTCATGGATATTTCAAAGTGAACGACAACACTGTTCTGTTTTGCTTCTTTGTCCTGTCTGTTCAGGTCCGGCCTAATGCTTTTTTTCCGGCACCAAGCATGATTTAATTTGGCCTAACCGCTCACCGCAACCCCCTCCTTAAAAAATATAAAGGTCTCAGTATATGAACAACGTCATATGACAATAACCGTATTTCCATCAACATATTTTTATGCACATTTTGAAGTAACGCAATAGAAAAGCTGTATGGAAATGGCAAAAATCAATAAAACTTCCTCAATTGCGTTAGGAGACTGCTGTCCATTTCCTGTTTCCAAGTCACAGTGAACATCGTTTTTTTTTTTTTTTAACCATGACCATAATCATTCCCTGACCTTAACAACAGGGTTATCATTGTCACAATGACGATGCAGGTTCCCAAACCTTAACAAAGTATATTAAAACAAATTACCAATTTTTTTCTAATCTTAATTAAGTGCTTATTTAATCCAAAACTATGCTCTTTCCCTAACCCTTAGTGTGTTGTGTTTGTGCCAAAATGTGCCTCAACCAAACCTCAACTACAACAGCATTGTCAAATTATAAAATGTATTAATTTTTAACAGGGAATTGCAACAGTTTTGGAAGGCACCGGCAGACGATGTTGTCCTGACTGGGGCGTCAGATCAGAAAACATTTCTGTGTTGTTCTGAAAGGCAGTCACAAATACTATTTGTAGAACTGAATGAATCATACAGGTAGATGTGGATAACGGCGCGGATGTTCTTCGAAGGCATGGTGTTGCACTCTGTTATACACAAAAAAAGTGACGGAAGTAGTTGTGTAAATAATTTAAAAAAGAGAAGTTCAAACCCCAATCACTGCATATAGCTGCCACAAAAAGCCACAAAAACTTTAGGATGCAGCCCCCCAATACTAAAGCTGAGCAGGCGTAAAAGGGCTGTAAAAAGGGCTCTACCGAATAGTTCTCACTACACGATTATTGTGACCAAAATAATTTACGATAATGATATTTCGATATCTAAAGAAAATTTGATAATAATGTTATCAGTCAAAGTCATCTTTTGTTTTTTGTCTCGCATTTGGTAAATTTAGTACACTAATTTGTGTGGGGGCATTGGGGGAGAGAGACAAAGAGCGGAGAGAAATGGAAATTATTTAAGAGGTGCAGGATTATTTACACAATATTATCATATGTGTATTATTAACATGATATCAATATTTTTTTTTTTTTATATCATGGTTATCGTCAATACTGGTATATCATGACATCCCTGGTTCAAAGCTTCATTCATAACTGACCAACATAACATCATTTTTGCATGTCTATTCATTCTGTTTAAACCTGGTCGGCACAGTTGTAGACAAAGATCTGGCTACACTAATCATGGGACTGCGTTTGTGAACGAGGAGCAGAAATGCTCCCTTGCGAGGATGCTTTTCCCCTCGCAGATACTGTTAAACGCTCTTATCACACGCCTGGTTTTTCAACACGTTCTCATCCCAACTAGTCGCAGGCCGATGCTTTGTCACAGCCGTCAGCATCATGGTATAACCCTCAAACACGCAAATTAAAGCAAGCATCGAGGAAACTGGAAAGGATATGGCGTTCCACCAAACAGGAAGGATCTCATTTAGTCTGGCAAGATAGTCTTAAAACATATAGGAAGGCTCTCTGTGATGCCAGAGCAGCCCATTACTCATCATTAATAGAGAAAAATAAGAACAACCCTAGGTTTCTATTCAGCACTGTAGCCAGGCTGACAGAAAGTCACAGCTCTATTGAGCCATGTATTCCTACAACCCTCAGTAGTAGTGACTTCATGAGTTTCTTTAATGATAAAATCATAACTATTAGAGACAAAATTAATCACCTCCTACCGTCAACTGGTACCAATTTATCCTCAAACTTAGGAACTTTAGAAACAGCTGTACAACCTGATATATATTTAGACTGCTTTTCTCCTATCGATCTCCACAAATTAACCTCACTGATCTCCTCATCTAAATCATCTACCTGTCTCCTAGACCCTATCCCAACTAAACTGCTTAAAGAAGTTTTACCTCTAGTTAGCACCTCTTTACTGGATATGATCAATGTGTCTCTACTAACAGGCTATGTACCACAGTCCTTTAAAGTAGCTGTAATTAAACCTCTTCTTAAAAAACCCACTCTTGATCCAGAGGTCCTAGCCAACTATAGACCTATATCTAACCTTCCCTTTACCTCCAAAATACTCGAGAAAGTAGTTGCCAGTCAGCTGTGTGACTTTCTACAGAACAATCACTTATTCGAAGATTATCAGTCAGGATTTAGAGTGCACCATAGCACAGAGACAGCACTAGTGAAAATTACAAATGACCTTCTAATGGCATCGGACAAAGGACTTGTCTCTGTACTTGTCTTGCTAGATCTCAGTGCTGCTTTCGACACCATTGACCATGACATCCTATTACAAAGACTGGAACATTTAATTGGCATTAAAGGAACTGCACTAAGTTGGTTTAAGTCCTATTTATCAGATCGATCTCAGTTTGTACATATCAACGATGAGTCCTCCATGTACGCCAAAGTTAGTCACGGAGTTCCACAGGGTTCTGTACTTGGACCAATTCTATTTACCTTATATATGCTTCCCTTAGGCAATGTTATTAGAAAACACTCCATAAACTTTCATTGTTATGCAGATGATACTCAATTATATCTATCAATCAAGCCAGACAAAACAAACCAGTTAACTAAACTTCAAGCATGCCTTAAGGACATAAAAACCTGGATGACCTGCAATTTCCTGATGTTAAACTCAGACAAAACTGAAGTTATTGTACTAGGCCCTGAGCACCTCCGAAACAAATTATCTAATGATATAGTTACTTTAGATGGCATTGCCCTGGCCTCCAGCACCACCGTAAGGAATCTGGGAGTTGTCTTCGACCAGGATATGTCCTTTAACTCTCACATAAAACAAACCTCACGGACTGCCTTCTTTCATCTACGTAACATTGCGAAGATCAGGCACATCCTGTGTCAAAATGATGCAGAAAAATTAGTCCATGCATTTGTTACCTCTAGACTCGATTACTGCAATTCCTTATTATCAGGCTGCTCCAATAAGTCTCTTAAGACTCTCCAGTTGATCCAGAATGCTGCAGCACGTGTACTGACTAGAACTAGAAAAAGAGATCATATTACGCCTGTATTAGCTTCTCTACACTGGCTGCCTGTAAAATCCAGAATAGATTTTAAAATCGTCCTCCTCACCTACAAAGCGCTAAACGGTCAGGCCCCATCATATCTTAAAGAGCTCATAGTACCCTACTACCCCACTAGAGCACTGCGCTCACAGAATGCAGGGTTACTTGAGGTTCCTAGAGTCTCCAAACGTAGAATGGGAGCCAGAGCCTTCAGCTATCAAGCTCCTCTTCTCTGGAACCAGCTCCCAGTTTCAGTCCGGGAGGCAGACACCGTCTCTACATTTAAGAGTAGGCTAAAGACTTTCCTCTTTGATAACGCTTATACTTAAGCTGCTATAGGCATAGACTGCCGGGGGACTTCCTATGACACACTGTCATAAGGAACTTCCTATGACACACTGAGCTCCCCTCTCCTTCTGTATATACTCATGTCCCATGTCCATGTTGTTACTAACTTCATTCCTTCCCGGGAGTCCTTGTGCCTCCTTGTCTCGCAGCTAACCGTGGAGCGGGGTCACACCTGGAGTGAGGTCATACCTGGAGCGGGATCACACCAGGGAGCGAGGTTATACCTGGAGCATGGGTACACTTGGAGCAGGGTTTCACCTGGATCTTGGTGGTCTCCGGTATTGTGGCTGCATCTGCTGCCGCGTCGGTGCCTGCTTGACACCAACTGCTACCATCCCTAATTAACTACGTCTGTACGAGGGACTACCAATGCTAACGAGGGATTTCCAACACCTAATGACAATGTGGCAGCCTGGAGAATAACACTTCTCAATCACTGCCAAAGACATCAAGAGCTCCCAGCAAGCATGCTGATGCTGCAGGAACCAACGCACGGGCATCGATCGCAGGGACGTCCCACACCAATACACATGGACGTACTGAGGAGAGATGCTGGACAGTGCTGGCTTTCCGATAGTTGTACTATCACTCTTTCCATCCACCACTATTGGTTTTGTGTTATCAGCCCTACTTGTATTAGTTATTACAGCTGCTAGACTGCTATTGTGGCTGCTTCTATATCTCTCTCTCTCTATCTCTCTCTCTCTCTCTCTCACTCTATCTATCTATCCCCCCAGCCGGTCTCGGCAGATGGCCGCCCGCCCTGCGCCCGGTTCTGCTCCAGGTTTCTTCCCAGTAATCGGGGAGTTTTTCCTGGCCACAGTGCGCTTGGTGGATCCTGTTGGGTCTCAAAACTATGGTGTACGGTCATAGACCTGCTCTACATATAAAGCGTCTTGAGATAACTTCTGTTGTGATTTGACGCTATACAAAAATAAATTGATTTGATTTGATTTGATTTGATCACCATTTTTTCAGTTGCAGTACGTGGTTAATGTTGTGAATTAAACGAAAACACTTGCTTAGGCAACAAACCCCCTTAGTTAGGTTTAGGAAAAAAAACAGATGGTTGGGCTTAAAATTACTTATTTTTTTCAGTTCAAATGTGACTTGACGTTGTGAACATGGGATGCGAACGATCAGCTTATTGTAAAGTGAAAATGAAAAGTAACGCACGGGACACGAACAGCGACCTCCCAGATGAAAGCCTTGTGTTTGTTGGACCCATCCACCTCCCGCCATGTGAAAGCGTCTTATACCGCCGCAAAAGGTGCTTTGCGCGGCGGTATCGAACGTCGACAGCCGTGACAAAATATTTGTATTTGATGCCTTGGGAATGAGAACGGACTGGGTTTTTATGTGCGCAGGTTTTGTTCTTTATTATCATATGCACGTTATACTGTATGCACATGTATACGGCGATGTAAACAGGAATGTGGTAAATGTATGTGCATAATGAGAGGTATAAAATATAGCCGACAGAGATGTAAACAGTTTGTAAAACAGTAAATAAAGTATATAGAGGCAAAGTGACAGTATAACGGTAAATTGTCATTGTGATGAGCTGCGGAGCTCAAGAATTCTAAAGTCTTATGGCCTGTGGTGCGAAGCTGCGCCTGAGCCTGGTGGTGCGGAACCGGATGCTGAAAATAGCTGTAGCATCCATGAGCTAGTACATTTTTTGGCACTGTGAACTTTTAATTAAAAATTGTGACTATGAACATGAACTAGTTCATTACCTCCGCCAAGGCCGAAGGCCATAGGAAGGAGGTTATGTTTTCGCCGGCGTTGGTTTGTTGTTTTTTCCGTTTGGAAGATTAGTCCAAAAGTCCGCAATGGTTTTGAATAAACGTTTTTGGAGGGGTGTGGCACAATGAACAATCCATTAGATTATGGTGGCAATCCGGATTCAGGAATTTTTTTAAGCATTACGATCAGCCAGAACATTAAGACCTCTGGGTATAACACATGCGCAGTTTAACTGATGACGAGTCGATGACGCATGACCCCGCCTTCTTCCTTCAGAGAGAGAGACAGAGAGAGAGCGTGGGGTAGGGGGTGGGGGGTAACAACTGTAGAATCTGCGTTTTTTCACATTAAACTCTGTGAAATTACAGTTGAGTTCGACCAAAGTACACTTGGTGATTGTTGGAAAGAGTAACGACGACGATTTAGGTGAGTTTTATTTTGTTTCTGTCCAGTTTGAATGAAGTGTTTTACGATGCTCCGCTACGTACAGCTGATCTCAACATAAACAAAAATACACGTGGATGATGGCGCAAGCTGAATGGAGAGGGGGGCGGAGATCTGCGCTCTCCGAGAGCCATTCTAGTTTGAATCTGTGTCAACTGAACTTTGAACTAGCTCTTGTGAAGTGTGAATGTGTGTACTGTGCAGGGCATTTTCTTTTTGTTATTTATTTCTTTCTTAACAGACTAATGTGTTTGTGTTTTTACGTTTACATCTTCAGCTGCAGTCCGACTACATTCCTCAAAAACATCCCGGGCAGTAAACTAATGCTGGCCAAAAGTGAACCAACGATTCCCGTCCACCTGTACTTTTACATCATTTAGCAGCAGGAATATGTATTATTCATCCGCGCTCTTATTTTTCAGACACCCCACCACCGACTGCTGTTGTGAGCAATTTGTTTATCACCAGGAGTCTTTGGGGGGCTTCAACGCAAGAGCCTGTGACCTGTGCCTTGTACGATTAAAAAGGTTTGTGGGGAGAAATGATTGTACTTGATTAAGGTGGTAGAGTTTCAGCTGAAACTGTCAAGGTAAACAAGTTTTCTTATATCAATTTAAGAGTAGAATGAATGTGAAAACGTCAAGATGAAAAGCTTTTCCAAAAGTTTCTGTCCGTCTGCCAGTCTGTAGGCCAATGCACCAGTGTTTGAGAGTTAAATGTATTCTAGTTAATTTGCTTTACAATGTAAAAGTCACTATTTGCATAAGAAACCAGAAATATTAATAAAAAAACAGGCAGTGGAAGCCTGAGGAAAGCTAAACCTGGACAAAGAGCTAAAATTACTAATTGGTTTACTGATCAGTTGTACTTTGTTCGATTGATTTGCAATTAATTCTGGTTTGCGGTGCATAAAAGACAGAGGCTGGCGCCAACCTTGGAGCTTGTGGATACCTTATACTCACTTAGAGGGTGAAGGGGGTAGAACATCAATACGTTGTTGTGAGTCTGGCCCGGGACTCACGCTGATACTGTCTTCTTCATTTGTTGGGGCTATGAGGCAGAGTGTATGGAACAATACATTTTCTGTCCATTTTAAAAGGGAAGGGATGGATGATTTATCCTCTTAAGTGGAGGTGGGAGGTGTGTAACTCTGATCTGCCAGTGCCATTAGTATGATCTTGCGCTTTGGGATACACATGGTGGAATAAATGTTTTATGCTCCATAGGGATGCATTATACAGAGCTGTTCAGTAAATATAGCTCCTCTTCCAATAATAAGGCATACCACTGTATAAATATGTTGGTAGCCAATAAAGATCCTCTCTAATGAGCATGAGGTGATTACTACTCAGCTACTTTACTAATCCATACAAATCAATGCGATTTTTTATATTTGAACAACACCACACAAGCATAGAGATGTTAAGGATGGAATAATAGAATAAATATATTAGACTGATTCTATGCTAATGAATCTAATGCTCTGGTGGTCAATATAGTAGTTTTATTTTCCAAATAACCTTGAAACTCCGGAACTGATCACAGGCAGGAGTAGGCCTTTGCCTGCCCACATTTTTTTTGTCCAAAATTGTTGCAAAAGTAAATATGACCTCAATTTGAGTCAATCACGTTTACACAGCGACTACGAAACTTTCATCTATCATTAAAGTTTTTGGAACAGGTTTGATTTTTTGCATTTTTCAAAATCTTTTAGAGAACTGTTTGACCACTCAGAGCCACCGTCCGTGCAAACGTCATCATCCAGAATGGCACCCGATAAGCTGACTCACATCGTCTCCCAGCACAAAGCGCTTTACGACAGATACAGTAGAGAATACAGAGATGCAGAAGATAGATTGTGGCAGGTGATTGCAGAACATCTTGGAATCGGGGATGGTATTAATTACAAAACAAATAATGTACAAAAGATTCGACAGTAATGATTGTGCTCCTGGCAGCTAAACGACAGCTTCTTGCTAATGTCAGTCATTCATTCATTAGCCCCGTTTGGGACTATAGCACTATCCATTATTTTGTCTCGTATTGCAAATTTTTGCATATACGAAAAATCCAGACTTGGTGTGCAAAGGTCTTTAGACATGTGGTAGAAACAGGCAGTTTTCCTCTTTCCTGCCAATTCTGGTTCACATACAGACTCAAAGTGGCAGGCAGTCTCTTAGCTGTTTTAATGTATGTAATTTACATACTCAGCTTTGATTGAGCCGTTATTTTATCATGCTACCACTGCTATATACTGTACAACTCTGTGCTTCTGTTTCAAAGGGCATTCAGAGCATGAAGTTCATCTTAATTATAGTCACATCATGCAGTTGGGCGATCTTTGATTCCATTCACAATGAGCGGTATCCTGTCGTGTCTTCAGTGTTTGAGTTTGTATCTATGAACAAGTGGTCACGGTGCGTTCAGAATGATCAAGTCCACTTGCGTCTTTGCATTCAGTCTGATCACACCATAGGCCATTGGGTTGTATTTACATTAATCTTAGTACAATATGTAAGATAATTAAAGTCATCATCAATGAAATTCGCATGATAACGATGGTTGGTGTTGCCTGACTGACATAAATACCACTGGTACTTATTTATTTGCAAAAGCCTCTGTTTGAAAATGTTATTTCTCATGTTTTCAGCTCTAGAACTATGATCTAACCCTTTTCAGTGAGTGGTCTATGCTTTAAGAATCCCACATTAAAACCAGCCCGTTCTCATTCCCAGAACATCAAATACAACGCTTTTTCACGGCCGTCAACGTTTGATACCGCCGCACAAGGCATCCTTGAGCGCCAGTATGTGACGCACCGGATTTCCATCAACTACAATATAAACTGGTAGAATGGTGGCTGCTGTAGCTCAGTAGGTTGAGCTGGTCGTCCTTAAACCACCAGGTGAGCAGTTTCATCCCCGGCTCCATGTCTTCACCCAACAAAATATTCTGCTTTAATCTATATTTGTTGGCTTTTAGCCTTTCAAAATCAACATTTTTGTTCCACATACTGCGGTACTTTTTCTTCGCCATGGACTATTACTGCATCGGGTGGCAGCGTGAAAATTGTGTTTTCTTCAGTGGTCTCCTGGATGAAAGCCTTGTGTTTGTTGACACTGTCCTCCACCTCCCGCCGGCCCAGTGTGTGTCTTTTCGCTCTAAAAAACTACGTCACCACATGCCCAGCGCTCTTTCTCGGAGCGTTTCACTGTTGCTCAACATGATTCTGTTGAACGACATCAACAAATATGTGTAATATAAACATTTTATTGAAAAATGCAATATGGGTGCAGTGAGTTTTGTAAAGAACATATATGATATAATTATATATGATCAAATTAGTCAGATGTGAATGTATTTTTTTAGAAGACGAGTTTGGTTCCATAATATAGAGTGTGATGGATTATTGTGTCTGTAGTCAGTCAGTCTGTGGTAAAGTTCTATACGGTGATAGGCTAATCCACTGAAGGAGTTTTTACATGAATAATGTAAATGTGTAGGGGTCATGTCCAACCTGAAGGTGTGGATGTAAAAAACTACGTCACCACATGCCCAGGCGCTCTTTCTCGGAGCGTTTCACTGTTGCTCCAACAAATATGTGTAATATAAACATGGAAAGTTCTATACGGTGATAGGCTAATCCACTGAAGGAGTTTTTACATGAATAATGCTCTGCTCCTCTGTCCCTGATGTGTGGTGAGCGGCAGCAGCCCTAATGCTCTCCTAAAGGAGGAAACAGAGATAAGGAAGTGAGAGAAAGGGAAGAGAAAAAGTATTGACCACAGATGCTTTTTGAGTCCAGACTGTTAGCTTTTTAGCGCTGTGTGTGTAGTGATCTGGTTACCCAACGTGCCGCCACCACATTCAGAGACACACTAGAAGCTTCCCCCGAGACGCAGGAGAGCAGCTCCTCTGTCTCCAGCATGGCTGAGAGAAAGATCTGTCTCGGACGTCACCGTGTCTGACCAACGACCACCCCCCCACCTCCCCATACACACACACACCCCATATCACAAAGCTGCTGTCCCAACCACAGCTCTTACAACTCCCACACAAATGCATCACACCCTGTGAACCAGGGATAACACACTGTGGACAACACAGCTCTAAAGCAGACCATGCCTCTTGTCACACCTGGTGAGTTACTGTTGCCCTTGAAACAGACCGCAAATCTTGGCTCAGCAATAGGTGATGGCTAAATTATTTGGAAACATCTTTTTGTTCTATAAAAACAAAAAACTCTATTGCATACTTTTGACAAATAAAAAAAAAAAATTTAATCAAAAATAAACTTTCTTACCATTTGTCACAGGCTTTTAACTCTAGTGGATACATAACAAGGGAAAGGTCATGGTTTATTTGATAGGCTTTTTCTGTCACTCCTGGGTTTCTACAAAGCTGTGGATTTCATCAGATGGATGACTTTGGAAGGGTCCAAAGTGTTTCAGAGTTCAAAATTCAGTTCTTTTCCATGTTAAAGTTTACATTTGTGGATGAATGAATAATTTTAACATATAATAAATCCAACGATAGGCAACAAAGCGCTCTGGCTCAGAGGTAGAGCATGTCGTCCACCAATCGGAAGCTCAGTGGTTCGATCCCCGGCTCCTCCGGTCACATGTGTCCTTGAGAAAGACACTTTACCCCAATTGCTCCTGAAGTGCTGTGTGAATGAGTATTTAGATTAGATCCTGATGGGCAGCTTGGCACCTTGTTGGTATCAGTGTGTGTGTGAATAGGTGAATGCTGACATGTAGTGTAAAGTGCTTTGAGTGGTCAGAAGTCCATTTGTTCAAAACTTTTAAATTGTCTACTATGAATTGTATTCTATACTTCATGTGTCTCTTTACAGGCAAAGAACTCTTTTTTCAAGACCTATACTACTTGTTTTATTGGCTGAGGTTTCTCCATGGGTGTATTAAACTGGACACAATGTTCCAAGTTGGATCCCAGTATTCTTGTGAAAGTTGCTCATAAGGTGCATTAAAGTTCAGTAGTCTAAGAGCATGATCATTCCCTTTCTGGTTTACCCTTTTGACTGCTCACACACATTAATGACATGAAAACAATGTGCTGATCTAACCAAGTCGCCAGAAAAAATGTTGGCATTGTACATTTCTGCAAACCACGAGATACGTTTAATGTCGACAATTCTGAAACAAAAATATTGCGTTTAATGCGTTTAATAAATACGTTTCATATCAGCCTCATAGCACGCTTGCAGTTATAGACAATGCTCATGTTGTGAAACGATTGATTAGTTTTAGGCTAACAAAACTACTTGGTTAAGTTTAGAAAAAAGATCATGCTTTGCATTAAAATAATAACGTAACATAACAAGATAACTTAACAACGTAACGTAACAAGGTGACGTAACAAGGTAACATAACAAGGTAACATAACAAGGTAACATAACAAGGTAACATAACAAGGTAACGTAACAACGCAACGACGTAACGTAACGACGTAACGTAATGACGTAACGTTACGAAGTAATGTAACGACGTAACGTAACGACGTAACATAACGACGCAACGTAACGACGCAACGTAACGACGCAATGTAACAACAACATAACTAGCGTATATACACAACAACTGCCCTTAGGGCATCATTTTATGTAACGTTACGTAACAAGCAAAGAGTGTTATGTAAAAAGCGTAAGTTCAATGTTAATTTTTGGTTTCACATGGGACACAAACAATGGTCTCTTGGGTGAAAGTCCTGTGTTTCTAATATATATATATTAGATGCACATTTTGTCAGCAATTTATTAAAATGTATTTCATCCTTGTTTTAAACTGACTAGTAAAACTGCAGAATAAAAAGGCATAATACAAGTTTGTAACTTATCCTCACAGCCATTGTCAACTCCTCACAGTTTGGCTTCACAACAAAGGCCTACTGCTGCCTTCGCATTAAAAAAACACTTATTGTACGCTCATATACAAAGTGTTGAGTAAATATCATCAGTATCTTTACTCCTTAATATGAGAGCAGTATACAGAAAACAATGGAGCTTTCACTGTGACAATGTCATCGGAGTGACAGAATGACTGCTGACAAATACCTTATTGTATTAGCCAGCAGTCATGGATAAGCTATGAATAAGGTTTATGTCAAAGAGATTGGAGTGGTGCTCAAGATGTAATATAATTTAGATTGTTTTGATTTGTTTGTCTATTTAGAGTTCATCTAAAGATTTCTTCAAACATGATATGGGAGAGATTGGACCATACACTAATATACACTATATAGTGAAGGCCGTAGACATGGGTGAATAATCCACTCTGATGTCAGGGCATTTTCAATTAGACAAGAAGAAATCCATGGCAGCATCATTGGGAGGATTTACTGTTTGAGGCCCGTGTGACCCATCCTCTGACCCCTGACATGGAAGTCAAATATTTTTCTGGGTCTTTAAATTTGCTTCTTAGATGAAGCCTGTCCCACCTGCTATTGATAGTTTATTGATCTGTGTGTGTCTAATGACTACAAAGCTGAAAAGGCTAATCTAAAATCAAGAACTCATACGCTGCAGTGGCTAGTCAAGCAAATATGCTGAGCCTAAATGTAAAGCTATTCAGTCTATTGTTGCCGATTATGTAGTTCATCAGCAGTGATACTGTTCCATGTCTACAATCCATATACATATACAACTGTTAACATCTGTAAATGTCAGTAATCCATACTTTTAACACCCCTTTACTTTATCTTTTAATTAAAGATGAATTTATCAATTGATTTAAAAAAAAAAAAGGAATGAACCCCCTCAACAGTGCAACATTAAAACCCTAGGCGAGCACAAAATACACAATGTCATTCACATGAGGTCATAAAAACTGTGCAAAATATACATAGCACAATGACAATGCTGTGGCAGATTAGCGGGAAAATATTAAAGTACACTTGTAACAATACTAGGAATACTTATATACAGTACACCTCTTAGATCAATTAGATACACAGGTCCCAGAGACACACCATTGATAATAAAATTAAAAAAAAATATCAGTTAGCTCTCTCGTCTCTTTCAGTAGATTTGGCTATTTTCCTCTTGTATTTTATGCATCCGTCCTAACGGACACCAGCTTATTACAACTGATATATTTGATTTTGTGAAGGCCATTATGAAATGCTGCTCTATACATAACAAAGCAGCGATCCATAGGCAGCTTTCACATGGCCTCAGAGTGTATGTAGCCCATACAAAAGAGCGGCCGGTTGCTAGGAGCACAAAAGCACCACAGCCATTAGGGGACTGATAGAGTTTTGCCTCCTGCCACCGGGACAAAACTATAATTAGACATTAATTGGGGACTCTATGAAGGCCCTACAGTTTGTGTGAGTGCGTGTGTGAGTGTGTGTGGATGCTCGAGCATGCCTACATGTATGTGTGTGTACGATGTGGCCCAAACCGAATACTTCATTGTACATATCTCAATTTTAATGCACATGTTTTTGTGTGTGTGCATGAAATGAAGGGTATCTTTGAATTGCACGTAAGATAAATCAATACTGTCTGATAATTATAAGCAAGGAAGAAAAGTGCTTCAGTCTGAATGTATGATGCTGCGGATCAAAGCAAAACTAACACTCCTCATTTCATCCATTACAAATAACCTTTATTACACAATGGTCTGACCTGGACTGAAAAACCTACAAGAGAACATGCTAGACTCTACTTTAGATGTAGAATACTCTGAAGGTCAGAAAAAAGACCTGCTTTTTTTTTTATTCTGGGGCTGTGTCAGAAAAAAATACGTCTTTGTAGGGAAAATGGCATTATTTTGTGTCACTGCACCTGGTCCAATGGCATCTTGTCCCTTTGAAGGAATAGGAACTTCAGATGCAGGAAAATGAAAAAATTGCAATACTTTTCTGTCATTTTGTCTGGCTATTTTGAGTCAAATTAGATCAAGGGTGTTGCATCTGTCTTGTGTAACACAATGAGACGCATTGGTTTGTTGGGAATAGCAGATGCACCTCTCCAGAAGATCAAAAAGGCTTGCGATAAAGCAGTGTTCCACTGTCATTTATCAAGACATATCAATATTTCTGATGAAATTACGCTAGGCCAAAGCAAGCCCTCAAACAAGACTGAATATGAGGGATACGGGCATTTAGTTTATTTAGTTTGGCTGCTAGTTAATTCATTTTTTCTTTCACTATTGTTCAGCTATCTAAATATTGTAATAAAATTTCATTAAACTAAAACGCATCAAATTAACTCTTTTGGGTAATTGATATTAAGAGGGTCATTATTTCTTTGCTATTTCTGCAGTGTCCAGGCTGTCAGCGTAATCCACACATAGTCTGTGACAACAAGCAGACGTATATGGAATAATTATCTCATTGTCATCCGGAGGGGGAAAAGTCTTGGCTGTTAGATTGCTGGACAATCATATCTCCATGCCAACTAATTGATGTGTTTCCAAAGGGATTGAACCACACAGGACTGATTTGCATGTGTGACAAGCTGCTGCAGCTTTGACATCCCTGGATGTGATCCATAGCGCAGAGGCTGGTCATTTATCAGCAGAGATGTTTGTATTTATTGTTGCTTATACAATGAAATCTGGACTTGGTAACTTTGCATTCTGGTGGTCCGACATAGTAGAAATAGCAGAGGTACCTGTGCGCATTTTGATGACTTCAGATGGGGGTGTTCCTTATCCGATGAAAGGGTCGTACTGTAAAGGACAGAGGGTGTCGTATTCTGTACAGATTGTAAAGCCCCCTGTGGCAAATTTGTGATTTGTGATTTTGGGCTATACAAATAAAATTGACTTGAATTGACTAGAAATCCTGCCAGTATAGTAAAAATATTAGAAAAGTGGGCAGAGTTACCACAAGTACTTATTAAAGTCGAGATTGAATGAAAAATTCCTTTTTAACCCATTTAGATCACATCCCCGGTCATATTATGCACCTAACAATATATGCAAAATCAATTTCTTTGTATCTTTATATCAGAAAACCCAATCATCTTTTCTTCCTGTAAAACAAAATATGACATGTGCTTACGTAAGCTAGTACCAACCAATTTCAACCAATAATGTCATGACATACATCCATCAATCAGTTTTAAATCCCTTTTGTATCTGTACACCACTCAAATATTCCATTTCACTGGGGAATACTCAACAGTATAGATACTAAAGACGCTCTAGCTTCCGTTTCACTGAGACTTTAAGAATGCACCTAAATGAAGTACAGATTCTCTTCTGTTCAATTAATTCTTCAGTGTACCCAACCTTGTGTCTTTGACTTTTTCAATGAATCGTAATTTTCACACATCTTCTAATGGTTTTTACTGATGATTCAACTGGGAGTTCCATGGCCAGCCAATTGTTGTAAATCTCCCAACAGCTAACACCTGTCTATGTAACTAATGAGGAGGACTTTTACTAATCTGATATGTGTGTGGTGGGAATGGAGGCAGGTTTCCACCTATAGCTGGATCAGTCAGCTTCTCCACAGTAAAGATGTTCTCCTGTTAACCACACCAACATAAGAATGTTATTTTGGCTAATAGGGGGAATCAGTTGTATCTGAATATGGTGCTTTTCTGTGGCACTCCTACTTCTTGATTCAGGCTGGTAAGTGGTTTGGTTAGGATGGGCAACTACTGTACATGTTCTCTTTGCTTTGCACTGATCCATGCTATGTCCAGTTGTTTACTCATATCATATGTTACTGTACCTTAATGTCATGTCTTAGTTTCTGTCACTATGCAGATGACATGCAACTCTATCTCAAACATGCAGGCCCCTAACTGCTTACAGCCAACTTGGCCTGCAGCTTAGCCAGTTTGTAATGTTGGCAATCAAGAAGGAAACTCTGGTTTTGCTTTTAACAACATTCTCAGTTTAGGGTCAGCATATCATCATTGTTGTCTGTATTAAACGGTGGGATGGACCTCCTTACAATCTCGAAGACATAGCCATCTCATATTATTCATTTATAAAGCTCTACTGTTGAATCTATCTAAATATCTCACATCTTCTGTCATTTAAATCTAGTATCTACAGCACACGATCCAATAACTATTCAACCTATCCCCCATGTACGCACTAACATTGGTGGAACTGGTTTCAGGTACTATGCACCTTGTAAATGGAAGTAACTGCAAACTGTCATCAAACTAGTGTCTTGCATTCCACTTGGAGAATTTAAAGCTTTATTATCTTGTGTTTTTATTATTCTTGTAACTTTTTTTAACTCCCATTTATTGTGTGGTTGTGTTGTTACGTAACGTAACTTAATTTATGTGCATAACTTGGAGACAATCTTGCGATGGGATTACATGCAACACCAAATTGGGCCAGGGGCATGGGGGTGCCAATGGCCCGTTCCCATCTTGTGCATTTTGCACGGTTATGACGCCATCACACAAGATCAGAAAGTATTTTGATCGTGTGTGAAATAGTAGTAACTTGGTAGTAACTACCACTGACATCCAGCAGACACTAACCTACATTACCATTAATTTGTAGTCGTAGTTGTGTCCACCTGATGAATGTAAGCCAATATTCACTCTCTTTTATCTCTGCTTTTGGTCTCCACCAACTCCTGAGAAAAATATCTGGCTCTTCAGCTTCTAAGTGCTCCACTATGTTCACCAGCTACTTACTTTACTCCACAATGCTATTGTGCTATAGTATATTTATTTTTCTACCCCTTCTTCCTCCTCTTTTTCGTCTTCTTATCAAAAATCCTACTGTACCTTTGCAGCTTGAAATTTCTTTGTAAAATCACATTAGCTCTAGTGTCATTATTGTGTCCTCTGCTCTGCCCTCATGAGCCATATTCACTTAGTCTCAACACACCGATGAATATGTGGTGTGTGAGAAAAATATCATTCTCAAGGCCATTTTCTTTTAATCATCCTCATATTATCATCATATTAGTAAAATATTTTCCCAGTGCCATTGCAGCAGCGATTGCTCTATCGTAGCCACCTGATAGCGAGCTGTACACGCTGCAGGACTGATATGGCTTGGAAAGCTGCAGGTTCACTGTAATGATAGCAACTTTAAAAAACTAGGCTTTTTCTCCACTATAGGATCTCAAAAATTGCCACATTAGATAATCTATAACCAGCATCCTAATCCCTTTGTCGTGTCCCTGGTTGCTTCATGTTCACAACACGGCCACTTCAATATGCGTGTTCCGTTTGTTTCTCATAAATGAAGGCAACGGCAAGTTAAATGAATATATTTATCAATTAATTATCAGAATAATTCAGAGAGAGTGTGTATTGAATGAATTCCATTCCACCTGTACAGTAAAAATGAACAACATCAGCTTTACTATAGTATAGTATACCTTCAACAAATAATTCAATGCATTAAATGTTCAATTTTCAAAAACTCTTTTAAAATCAACCTGCGTTTCATCTTCACAAGTCACCAAGTTATAAAAATGTTTCTATACTCTTCAGGTCAAATCAAAGATAATTATGCCAAAATTCTATAACAGTCCTTCAGAAAACACTCCAAAAAAATTATAATCAACTACAAACTACTGTATGGTTCTCAAGACAATGGAGACCTGTAAGACTCAGGGCTGTAATAATAGCACCAGGTGAGAGGCAGCTGCTGAGTGAAGTTGGCGTAAGACTGCCCTCTGCTGTAGCCTAACTGACTGAATGATACTGAGACACAGGATGGGGGACACTGTGATATAGCCTGTGATTATTGTGTGTTATGAGGTGACAGTAACTGCAGTGTTTTTCTGTTAGTCATATATATATATATATTTTTAAAATGGCCAATAATAGCAAAACTGGTATTTCTGCCCTGTATTAGAATCACTGATGATGAATTGAGTAGTATTTCCATAGGAGCTGCATTCTGTGTAAAAGTATAAAAACGCCATTATGGGACACTAACATTAGTTGCTGCAGAAGATGTATGGAAGAGAATAATAGCTGTAATAAAGCAAGTGAATATCAAATTGTAAAACTTATGAAAAGAACATGAATACAAAATTTATATTTAAATGCCATTGAATTTAATTTAATTTAATTTGTGCGTGTGTGTGTGGGTGTGTGTGTGTATCCTTGGCATTCCAGAAAAGTTAAAGTTTTTACTTTTGTCTTAAATTTTGAACTTAGTTTTTAAATATTGAACCTGTGCTCTATTTGAATTTGTGAACCCTTTTTAAGGTTTTTGAAATTGCATATATTAATATTGAATATGATAACATCAATGATATCAGAATTATATATTGCATAGCATAAAGGTAATTGTGAGACAATGATGATTTAACTCGAACATCGTGGCTCCCTGTTAGTATGAGCTAAACTGGAGGTGAGGAAGAAGCTCAGGGTCAAAAGCTGCAGCTTTGCCGCCACAGTGAGAAGAAAAGGCGATCAATGTAGAGAACCCATGGCAAGTACCCTGGAACATCTGGGCTGCTCAAACAATAAAGGGCAATGCAACCTAAAAGCAGATTAGCAGAAGAGCTTAGTCTGCTCTAACAGTTTGGACGGCCACGAGTAGAAGTGTGAATTATGATAATAATGCAGGGTTAAACTAGCAGGGACTGTGGGAGGTGAAAGAGCATAGTCAATTCATCATGCAGGGACAGATACTGTACCAGTAGTATCCGGGGCACAGACGAACGAATGTCAAATATTTTCATCACTATTGGATGAAAAACTGTGGAAAAACCAACAATAAAACTACGATAATATAAGAAAAAGCCTTGAGCTTTAAAGTTGATTATTTATAGTAGCTTGCTAACTCAAGGTTCACTTACTAGCTTTTTCAAGAGCTTTCAACCTCATCCCACGGTCTTCAACACACAGATATACGTACATATGTATTTACAGATATATGAGAATTGAGTCATCTCTATGACAGCTGAGCAAACCCCATTCACTGATGAAAATGAGTAAGAGGACTTTGAGTTAAGGTTATTTCATCAACTTTGGTGTAACTTTAAACCAAAATAATCTAACCTGATTTTATACCCAAAACACAAAGCCAAAACATCAGCAAAAAATAAGTGCGAAAAACAATTTAATTTTTACAAAAGAAATCTCACCTCAAAGTCCATTGAGTAGCTGTCGAGGGGCTTCCTATCATTTCACATATTTACACCATTATGTCAACATGCTGTTTCTGAGGTGTAAAGAGTAAACGTTCAGCCTAAATTTATTTTTTTGGTTCAAAGAAGTTATTTCTAGAAAAGAATATACATTTTTTACTTTCTTTTTTTTTGTAGGATTTGATACAAAAATGTGTGGTTTTCATATTTTTCTTAGTTGTTTAGAAACGACACAAAGTGAAGGTAGTGACGTTAAGAATATTGTTAATTGAGACAGTAAATTAGATGGGCATACTAGTCATTTAAATTGAATCAATTCAATTCCATTAAGATTCAACAGCAATAGAGAATTTGATACAGAGCTATACATTGTCCAAACTACTGTAAATGCTCTGCTTCCGTTCTCACTGTTCTGTGGCGGTGTTGTCTTTTCAACCACATTGCTCACATAGACGATGACGACTGAATAATAATGCAAATGCTTTTTCTGCAAATATATGTGCAATTCATGTCAAAGGGCTGGGTAATTGACCAGCCAGCTAATTGATATTCAGCACTTCAGTCTCATAGGCAGCCGATTGACATTCATTCGCGGCTGCCTAAGAACCAGTACAGAGGAAACAAAGCAGCTGTGAGGAGGCTATATCACTGACGAGCTGGTTGAATAGACTTGTATCCCAAACACTCAGACTTCTTCGTCTTCTTCTTCTTTTTTTTGCTCAAGATGTCTTTTAATGTATAAGAGCAGGGCGTTTCTACAAAGAAGATCCAAGAGAGCACCTGCGTTTGATTTCTGGGCTCGCAATTTCCCTCATTAGCTATATATTCAATTAGTCTGCCTGCCCCCCTGTATTGTCAGGGGATCTGGGTCAAACACTCAGGTCACTTTGAAGAGCTTGAGTACTCCATCCTTGGCCTCATGTTTGATACCAGACAACTGGCTGAAGATTACCATCAAACACTTGTGACTGATCTTGAGCTAAATGAGTGACAATGACTTTCTGATTAAATGTTCCTCATCCTACAGTGTACTGACCTCAACAACTCACCCACATTATACAAGTCTGACAAGTGCAACATATCTGCCCAGCAGTGTACACAAAACAAATGAATCTGTGTGTTGCTCAAGATATTAGGAATGTAAGAAGTAAAACGAGGGAGATGAACCTGAAAACATCCTGTCAGGGAGTTCATGACATATTTAACTAAAGGCTGAAGATTCTTTTCAGAATAGGAACGAAATGAAAAGAATGAACAGGAAAGAAATTAATGAAAGGAAGTCAGAAGATTACAGTGACAGAGAAATCAAAAGAGATTGCATTACCTGAACTGATAATGTCCTTATGCTGTGTGGAATGAGCAATGGTTTAAAACTACCAGCAAGACATATCTTAAGCTGAATAATTTATGTATAAACAGAACTCTTTGTGACATCATGACATTGAGGCTCTCTGTTCACACTGATTCACCATCACAAAGTTCTGCAGGGCATTATGTCCCCCATCACAAGTAGCTATTTGGACAGCCCGTTCTCCCTCCCAGGGCGTCAAATACCGACGCTTTTTCACGGTCGTCGACATTTGATAGCGCTGGCACAAGGCACCCTTTAGCACCGGTATGCGACGCACCGGGCCTTTCCATTAATGTAAACTCATCTGTGGCAATAGTAAACGCACAGGGAGATTGCTGTACGGTGACGAAGTTTAAAGAGCAATTGAGACACACAGGTACGGACAGGAGGGGGGGTGGATGGGTCCAACAAACACAGGGCTTTCATCCAGGAGACCGCTGTTCATGTCCTGTGCATTACATTTCAGTTTCACTTTACAATCAACTGATCATTCGTGTCCCGTGTACACAACATCAAGTCACATATTCACAGTACAAATGTAGTAATTATAAGCCCAATCATTTATTTTTTTCTTACACCTTACTTAGTGGTTTTGTTGCCTAATCCTAAACAAGTGTTTTTGTTTAATTTAACAGCATTTCTCATGAGACCAAAAAGTGACGCCGAGGGAGCTGACAAAGCGTCAGTATGTGACGAGTTGGGATGAGAACGTGTTGAAAGTACACATTATTTGCAGGAATGAAATGCGATAAGCCATGTTTTTTGCTACTGTCTTGGTGGCAAGTAGAAGCAAATAAAAGATGAGTGAGTAAATTTGAATGACACTGTCTTAAAAAAAAAATGTAATCTGTGAAAGACTACATAACAAGACAATGATCTGTACACCCAAACAAAGTGAGCATCATTTTGTGCAACCTCTATGTGTTCATACAAGAGAATAAAGCCAAGCCCATGTGGAGATGCACTTATTTGCAACACTATATTGGTGAAATGAACCTTTATTAAATAGCAATATTCTCCATGTACCACCTGCTAGTTTCATAATGAGAAAGGATTCAAATTAGGGAGAGGCGCTCCTTTCTTCAATGGCAGCCTGTTTCTTTTCATCAGTGAGCGCTTTAATAGAATACAATGATGCAGTAGAGAAAGGGTGAAGAAAAGAGAAAATAATGTTTAGCACAAAGCAACCGTTTTTCACGTTTCAAGTCTTAACAAGGTGGAATTTTCTGAAGCAATAACCATATTAAGTACAAGAGTTGTCTATTGAAAAGAAAAATAAGGGACACAGGTAGACCAGAAGACAAAGTCAAAGACTCTTTTAGGTGGTGAAATGATTGTATGGATGTTAATATATCTATCTGGCAGTGCAGCTCAGTGCTCAATGCAGAACCCCTTAATATGTAATTATATTATAAACTAGATTATTCCTCGTATATCTGTGGACCAAGCACAATATGCAAATCCATCCGTATGTGGCCAACACGTTCTCATCTCACTTGTCACAGTTTCTGCCTTATCATGCACCTTGGCGTCACTTTAGGTTTAGGTAACAAAACCACTTAGTTAAGTTTAGGAAAAAAACTACTGTACATAGTTGGGCTTAAAACTACTACGTTTAGAAAGTGAAAATAAAAGTGAACGTTGGGACATGAACTAACAGCTAACAATGAACAGCGGCCTCCTGGATGAACGCCTTGTATTGTAGGACCCATCCACCTTTTTTGGGAAGTTTAGGCAACACAACCA
Source organism: Sebastes fasciatus (assembly GCF_043250625.1). Taxonomy (NCBI): domain Eukaryota; kingdom Metazoa; phylum Chordata; class Actinopteri; order Perciformes; family Sebastidae; genus Sebastes; species Sebastes fasciatus. Next base: position 9,400,776 of record NC_133800.1, read on the forward strand.
CTTAGGTAGGGTTAGGAAACGGTTATGGTTGATGTTAACTTCACTGACTAACGGCTCACGGGACTGACGATCGAGTCACCTGAATAACGACTGACGTGACAAAATATGTCACCGTTACATTTATTTCCACAAGGGACACGACACCGGTCTCCTGGTTGAAAGTCTTGTGTTTGCTTGACCCATCCACCACCCCTCCTGCTGCCCTTAGCGGACTCTATTGGTATACTACGTCACTTGTTCCGACCAGCGAATATGATGTGGGTGAGTTTACATTGGAGTTAGTTGAAAGTCTGTTTCGTTACATAATGTCACTAAAGGGTGCCTCCGTGCGTCAGTGTCCAATGCCGAGGGGCGCTGCCAAATCGTGGTATTTGACGAGTTGGGAGTGAGACCGTGTTGGTCGTTTTGTAGAAAAAGAGCCTGCCAAGCTCAGCAAAAACCAATTCCTGAAATGAAATCCATCTTCATATTAACAAACTGCAGGAAGTCAAATCCAGCAGTTATAATCTAATAGCGTTTAAGGTCTGCATCAAGTACAGTTTATGACACAATCATTTTAAGCACGCGATGAAAGCTTTTAGAATATGAAATAACAATCTGAACGAATGAAACACACCGATACCTCAAATCATTAATATATGAGCGGTCTGAGCAGAGTCTAGCCGTTACACACTTTAAATACAGTATATGCTCCATAGAGAGCATCGTTCTTTAATTTTGAATGACTCAAAAATGGAACTTGTCATTTACAAACTCTAGAGCAATAATAAATGTTTAAGTCAGTTTATCTAAACCACAATTGTTCCCCGTCTAGACCGCAATTGGCGTTCAACACTGCTGCACAAGGCACCCTTTAGCGCCTGTATGAGATTCAATTAAATGTATTATTATTATTATTATTATTATTTAAATCATAACAGACAAGACGCTTTAAGATGTACTGGGCTGTCCATTAACTACAATGTAAAGTGGAGTGGTGAATGGGCCCAACAAACACAAGGCTTTCATCCAGGAGGCTGCTGTTCGTGTCCTGTGCGTTAAGTTTCACTTTCACATTACAATCAGCTGTTCGGTCGTGTCCCATGCTCATAAACGTAGTAGTTTTAAGCCCAACCATGTAGTTTTTTTCCTGAACTTAACTATAGTGGTTTTGATGCCAAAACCTAAAGTGACGCCAAGGGCGTGACAAAGTGGCAGTATTTGACAAGTTGAGATGAGAATGTGTTGACTAACTAGCTCTCCTCCAGTTTTTCATTTGCTAAGCGATAGCTATACATACATACGTGCAATTCTTACCTAGGCATGCAAATTAAGAGAGGAACAATTTGTAATCAAACTAAAGGTGTCGTTGATGACTTGCGGCCCCTACCGGCCAGTAGTGAGTAGTCAGCGGTCAATGGCAGAATAAAACAGTGAATAAAATACATTTTCAAAAAGTATGAATCACTGCAACCACGAGAGGTCCTTGAGCATACATTCATAAATGGGTCCAGCAGTATGCCAGATTAGCCGTGGATAGACAGACTCTCACGCACGCACACACCCGAATACATAATCTCCTGGCACAGATAATAATAATTATAAGAAGACTACATTGTGAGTTATACTGCTCTGGCATTTTTCTTCTGAATGCCAAATCCTCAAACAACATTTTATACATGCACAGTGAGCTGAAGACTGACTGTCTTTATGCCCAATTCTCTGACTGAGAGACATACGACACTTAGTGCTGTTAGACACATAATTCAGCCATGCACAGTTACAGACGGAAATAAAAACATATTGCAATCCTTCAAGCTCACAACATTACAATGCCCTCCTTTCAGGTTGAAACTACAGTAACAGGCATATTCATCAAATGTATGTGCGATAAAAAAAAAAAAAACATTTATCAGATTGTGTAAATTAGACTGGATTACGAAATGAAAAATACATTTTTCCCGGTTTAATCCTGTGTCCCTGTCTTTTCTCTTCCTGTAAACGGCTTCAAATGTCTGATGACTCAGGGGGTGTTTACAAAAATTCATCCAATCAAATGAAACTTTGGGCAACTGGCTATAGCCACACTAGTCGTATAAAACTGCACTTCACCATTTGTGGATCGTAGTAGCTAACAGAGCCATACGGAGAGATAGTAAGAGGATGTGTGTTTGGATATCCGTGAGCAAAAAACGCCGGATGATGACAGGAAGTTAGCGGGCGGAATTTGCCAGTGGGTGAGCTGGGGTCTCTGGGCGCATGTGCATCTGCATGTACTGCCTGCTCTGCAATTACACAAAGCCGGTTGAAAATCAACAAAGTTTCCCTTTTATCTCTCCCACGTCCTCCTCATCTAACAGGTGAGGGAGGTGTGTGTGTGTGGAGCCAATAGTCCTCTGTAGCTCCGTAACGCCCTACACTCTAAGTCCACCCACTTTTTAGCAATCCAATCAAATGCGAATGATTTAAATCCCTCTTGTAGCTGTAACCCACAGCTCAAAATATTTCGTTTCACTGCGAGATACATCAGAGTACGCTAAAGGTGCTCTAACTTCCATTTCACAGGGTCTCTAACAGCTTTCATGACAAGACCTTCACATGTACACGAACTGTGGCACTCTGACACTTTACTGGGTCAGGCTGTAAATAGTGCGCAGACTCAAACCCTGAAGTAACTTAGCATATAAAAGTACTGAAGAAAAAAAAAAAAGAATCACAAACATGGGTACACATTAAGTGAGAAACAAATCTCCTTAACTGAATAGAGCTACAAAAATACTGAAGAAAGAGTTTGACATTTGGGGAAACAAGTTTGTTGAGATGCCAGAAAGAGTAAGATGAGAAGACTGATTTAGAAAATTGTATAGTAAAGAGAGTTTTCATTATGCCGTTTAGCCTAGTTTAGCATACGTATATATATTTTCCCCTATACGTAAGTATAGTTGGTAGTTAATTTCAACCTGAATACGTAATTATAGGGGAAAACTGTCGCCTATATCAAGTGAAAAAATACAACTTCCAATGCCTCTAAGATTGTGTCTATACATCATAATATGAATATTAATATTCTATGTAAAAGATTTGTATTTTTCATAGAAAATAGTTGAGTGTGCTGAGGCTCTACTTACTGCCTTCCACAGAGGCACACTCCCGCATACACACCACTATGCCCACCGCCTGTCACGTAGTGTATGGAGCCCTGCAGAAGTCCATCTGACAGTTATATGTTGCTTGCCATGACATCTAATTTATCCTCTGCAATCATAATTCCTTTTTACACAGCCTTTCCTTATGCAGGTTCACCCATCCCCCACCTCTTTCCACTGGCACCCCTCCATCTCTCTAATCCTTCCATTCCTGTCATGTTAGATCTTAGTGGACGCCACGGGTCAGTGCCTCACTTTCTGAAGAGACTCCACCATTCATAGGGGAGCATAGTGGGAATTTACATCTCATGGCAGCGTTTTCCCCTCCATTTGTTATAATGTCAGGTCACTGCACTGCTCGGCTAGCAGAGTGGGAAAGATAATGGCTTCAGCACACTCCCTCCCGATTTATTACACACTCACTGGCTCTGACCTTGTCTGCAGCTTGGGATGCATTCAGATTTTTTTTTGTCAGCATGCACTACTTTGACTTGCCAGTTAGCTGGCTAGCTAACAGTGATGCCAATCACAGATGCTTTCTGTCATCCTCTGCCTCTGTCATCCCTTGGCACTGGAGTGATATTAATTCAGCCTCCCCATGCTATTTCAGATGAGCATAAATAGTATTGGGTGGACCTACTGCATATTTAGCTGTAACAAAACCAATAAGCTTAATTATACAGGCATGCTTTGATTTAAACAGGGTTCCTGCACATCCTGGTTGGTGAAACCAGGAATTCTGTAACATAGTTTTCCAACCAAGGAAGACCTCTCGTAAAAGTATCAATAGATTGACAGTATGTTGACCTGGAAACATTTTTGTTCTACAATGAAATTCCCATGACAGATTGCTACATGCACCGTCATAAGAATCACAAGCCCCACATCAATCCATCCATACTCTGCTGCCTATCGTGGTCCTGATTGTGGTAGCAGCAAAAGCTAGGTATGCCAGACGTCCCTTTCCTCAGCCACACCCTCCAGCTCCCCCTAGGGGATCCCGAGGCAATCCCCAGACCAGATAGGATATATTATATCCGCATGTTCTGGGTTTGCCCCAAGGCCTCCTCCCAGTTTGATGCACCAGGAAAACCTCTAGAAGGAGGTGCCTGCACCACCTCAACTGGCTCCTTTCAATGCAAAGAAGCAGTGCCTCGAACCAGAGCTCATCCCAGATGTCTGAGCTCCTCAACCTGTCTCTAGAGATGAGCCAAGCCAACCTGCAAAGGAAACTCATTTGGCTCAATTTTAGCTGTGATCCATCATCACCCAAAGCCCAAGATTATAGGTGAGGGTTGGAATGTAGATCGACTGGTAAATCAAGAGCTTCACCTTCAGTCTCAACTTCACCACATCAGTCCGGTACAACACCTGCATCAGTGCAGATGCTGTACCACTCCGCCTGTTCATCTCCCAGCCCATCTTGCGCGCATCCATGAAGAAGAACCCCAAATACTTAATCTCCTTTACTTGGAGCAGGTCAAGGATGGGATAGGCCTTATCTGGAAGGAAGAGCAAGACATTTGTTCTGTCACCTGGGGTTCAGACGAGGGAAAAGACAGAATCAGTTGAGTGTCATCTGCATAGCTGTGGTAGGAAAAGCCATGTGAGTGGATAACAGAGCCAAGTGACTTGTTGTAGAAAGAAAAGAGGAGTGGACCCAGAACCGAACCCTGAGGGATCCCAGTAGTGAGGCTACAATGTCTAGACTTAGATTCTCTCCACGTTGCCTGTTAGTGCTGTCCTTGAGGTGGGATGTGAACAGGTAGAATGCTGAGCCTGAGACACACAGTTCTTGGAGGGTGGAGAGGAGGACCTGGTGGTTCACCGTGTCAGACGTTGCTGAAAGGTCCAGCAGGATGACGACAGAGGAGACGGAGGCTGCTCTAGCAGTGTGGAGTTCTTCTCTTGACGGCAAGGAGGGCAGTACCAGTTGACTGATCTACCTTGAAAACAGACTGGTGGAGGTCAAGAAGGTTGTTCTGGTGGACATCATAAAGTTGAGCAACGACAGCACATTCATGAGTTTTAGAAAGAAATGGGAGAAAAGAGACAGGTCTGTAATTCTTTACAACAGAAGGGTTGAGTGTGGGTTTTCTTTAAAAGAGGGTTCTGCTTTAAGAGAGTTGGGAAAACAGTCAAAGAGGTGTTGATGAGTGTGGTGGGTGAGGAAAGGAAGGAGGTCAGGAGCAATAGACTAGAGAAGGTGAGAGGGGATAGGGTCAAGAGGGCAGGTGGTTGGGCGGTGGGATGTGACCAGGGTTAGTACCTCATTGGGAGAGAGGGGTGAAAAGAAAGTAAGAGTTGAGGAGAGGAAGAGGTGGATATAGGACATGTGGTGTCAGCAGATGGACGAGAAAATGAGGAGCGTGTCTTCTATCTTTTTCACAAAGTAGTAAAGAAAGACGCTCAACAGAAAAGAGAAGGGGGGAGTGGGGGGGATCAAGGAGGGTAGAGAAGATAAAAAGGATTTTTCGGGAGTTGGAGAAGGAAGATTGAATTTTGGATTGGATTGAACTCCATGGACTTCCCTTGACCTTTAAATTTGAGCTCCACAGCTGGTTCCGCTCTAAAATTTGCTAAACTGTAAGAATGTTGTTGGTTTTATCCAAGGCCATCACAGTAACAAAGCTTTAGTAAAACATAAAATGTCACTGCTACTGCCGTGCATATCCATTAGAAACCAATGACAAAAGAATGAACAAAACCTCTGTTGTGAAAACAACATGGCATCATGGGAAAAAGATCAAACTAGAGGCTCTATCAGTATCTTACAGGTTGTCTCTTGGGGTGTTTGGTTCATTCCATTAGGGACAGCGGCTGCTGCTGTTTAGGAAATTATCCAGTCCCTTTGAATCCAGTCTATCCCCTATGTCTGCTTTTTTTTCTCCTAAATGATTGTGATTGAGAGTTCTGTGTGGAGGTAGACAGGGCCCCCTCGGAAAGGGTCTACGTGATTAATGACCTGGAAATGCCTTATCTTTTCATCTGATTAAATAAAATTGAATGGATTTTTACATTTTATAATAAAGTGACTCCACGGGGCTAAGATGACATTGTGACATGCTTGAGAAACTCTGGGGCGGGTGTGTGGGCGGGTGGGTGTGAAAGGGACTGCAAATTAGTGCAAAGTGTGTGCATGTGCATGCATGTGTACACCCATGTACGCATGAACAACTCCATGTATTCTCATGTATTTGTGAAGGGCGTGCGTGCGTATGTGCTTCAGTATGTGTGTGTGTGTGTTATTACTAGATGAAAGTCTGAAAATGCTTCAGGCTGCTGGTGTTGTGAAGCAGAAAACAACAGTTTGTCACCATCCAGTGACACTACCTGCCACAACCATGTGAATGCCAACAAGGCCTGCTGGCAGCACAACCAAAGTTTCTTTTCAATTTCCTGAGAGTCTAATTGGGCACTGGAGCATTCTTGTGTGACACTCCATCCCCAGACTGTGTGTGTGTGTGTGTGTGTGTGTGTGTGTGTGTGTGTGTGTGTGTGTGTGTGTGTGTGTGTGTGTGTGTGTGTGTGTGTGTGTGTGTGTGTGTGTGTGTGTGTGTGTGCGTGTGTGGGTGTGCGTGTGTGTGTGTGTGTGTGTGTGTGTGTGTGCGTGTGTGGGTGTGTGTGGGTGTGTGTGCGTGTGTGTGTGTGTGTGTGCTTACATAAGGATGTCGGAATATTTTGTTCATTATACATCTGCCAAAGTGACAAATCACTGTGCTTTTGTTCATGATAGAATTTAAATTCTGGCTCTGTCACAGTTCAAGCCTATTGCTTATTTAATATTCTAGTAGTAAGGGGCACAGCAGACATTGAAAGAAAAAGACAGTACTTTCACACGTGAACCCAATGTGTGTTTTGTCTTAGAAATGTATAGAGCTGCATGTGAGTTAATTTTTTCATCTGAACTGTGGAAAAACTTTGATGTCCAATTTTAAGAACTGTGATGACTTTGATAGCTTGGATACCTTAAAACTAGGGATGCCACGATACCAGAAATCTAGTCGTCAATATCAATACCAGTGAATTTCCAAGATTTTTGATACCCAATTCGATACCACAGTAAAAAAACAACAACAATAAATCCCACAAACCCGCACTCTCCATATTAAAAACATTTGAACATTACAAAAAACAGAGGCATGTAGCCTTAAAGTAATAAATAAAAATAATTGACCCATTTAGCTCATTTTGGTATATCAGCGGCATGTTATCAACCGATATTCAGACGACGGACACTACATACTGACCGTGAATGCCTCTGGTCCGTCTGCTCAGAGAAGCAGGTCTCATATTTCACAAACGTGGGACGAGAGAGAGTTGACAGACCGAGAAATGACAGAGGATTTGTTGTCGAAGCGAAAAGCAAACGCACCTATTTGGCAATATTTCACGTTTAATCCCAATGCTACAAAGGAACCATAACGTTAATGACATAATCGCTGCGAGGTGGATGGAGCTGTCACAGCCGGTTTGCACGGAGCAGCGGCGCCAGGTAGACCCCCGCAGCGGAGCCCCGCAGCAAATGCGCTACCGGAGAGGCCAGACACACCGCCACCCGACAGAAAAAGATCAGAGTCAGCGCTCTGCACATGTTGACGTCATGTTTTCTTGTAAAATGTCTGACGTAATCGGTGACAACGGTGTTGTCACAAGTTCATTAACCGGTGGGGAAATTTTCCTCACCGTCACATCCCTACCAACGACCATTACAGGCACCGTACTGTACCTTCAGTACTGTAGAAAAAGAGTACCGTCTCATTTTTAGAATTTTGGCATCAACTTGGTACCGAAGTATCGGTTCTCGTGACATCCCTACTTAAAACATGGCAAAAGGCATTACAGAGAAATTGAAACTTCATCGGTGCAGTGTTGTCAGTAATGCAAGCATTGCATCTGACTGTGTGTGCGTGTGTGTCAAACCATAAAGCCGAAGGTCATGATGTACGAGTTGACTGAAGGTCCGTGGCCTGGATAAGTGGCAGAAAAAGGATGGATGGACAGATGGATTTGTGAAACCTTATTTCAAGCTCCCTTCTCACAGTCAAAACTAGAAAGACATATTCCGAAAACCTGACCTTGTTTTCCATGGGCCTGGGTCAACTTTAGCCACATTATGACAAGCCAAGCCGTGATGACATGCGTTTCCACTACAGCAGAGCACAAAGCAGTCTTATTAGCAAATTAAGATGCAAGAATACGAGTTGGAGTTGAGAGACGACGTCTACGACCGGATTGTTTCACAAGTAGTTCGTTTACAAGCTAATTTCAAGCGAATAAAAAGCTAAATCATCATCAGACGATAGCCAGTGGGTTCCCAGATTGTATTTCAGCTAATGTGGTCTGCGTCCTTTGCTCTCCACATGGACTGTTTCCCAGCGTTCAACCAAAGCGTGATTGGTCAATACTTCTTGAACTACAAAAAGAAACCAGAACACTTCCAATACCAAAATCTTGTCCCCTACAGATTCTGCATTCACATGCAGATATCTGTTCATAGATATTACAACCCCTCCCACTCTTCAAGGCATGACTTGGAGCTACTTCCCCTCCATAATGGAAAAACCCTATAACTTTCTCTCTCTACAGACTAATTAGGCTTTAGAATCTTTGTTTTAGAGGCACTGACCCAGTCCTCCACATGACATTGAAGAGGCGTGTCAGCCAAGACAGCCCAGCCTTCAGCATCTGAGGGCGAATCTCATCCACGCCTGGCGCCTTGCCACTGAGGAGCTTCTTAAGGGGAGACACCACAGGTCTTTTTGAGATTTTTGAAAGAATGATTGAAAGATTGAGAAAATCCAAATCCAAAATACACATTTAAGTGTGTATTTTACTACAAGTTGTCTATTTGCGTAAATAATGCCTCATTTACATATTTAAACATTAAATTTCATAAAACTTGTAATACAATTGTAAATGCAAACTTTTCAGTTTCAGTCCTACCTACAACCTTCTGACCACAACAGCGAGCTGCAGCCTCCACTGTAAATGTCATCATAACAAGCTTTTGTACAGAATTTTAAAATATGAATTTGTACTGTATACAATGGCTGATATATAATATGGTGGATGTCTATGGGATTGGTTTTAAAATTCAATTACACAGAAAGCATAAAGTATCGATACATTAGAAGTATTTATAGTTTAAACTGTGTTTGAGGGGAAAAAAGCACAGAAGAAGATCAATGAGAAAAACTATGCGAGACAATGTGAGTTGGGGCAACATAACATGCTGCCGAACAGCAGTCACACTAATTATTGATTTTACATGATTTCTCAAAAATAAAATGTATAATTGCAGCTGTAGAATTTACTCTCAGCGAATCAAAGCTGATATGTTGTTGAGCAAAAAAGTTCAGCAAGAGAATCCCTGCCTCTGCTTCAGCATATTCATTACCAGCATCATTATCTGCTGGAGTGGAAAAATGAAGCACAGAAGACAACTTTGTTCTCTATCTTTGTGGAAGAGTAAGGATTCCATCTTTTCCACCGCTTTCCGCCGGTGCAATAACTGCCGACCTTCCTGGAAGTATCGATCAAACACTGCGCATCACTGCACTTTGAAAAGAAGGTCTCTCTTCATCAACATCAAACCCATTTGAGCAGAAAAACTGCAGTGTCCAAATGATGTTTACACTTCTGCTCTGATGTCCCTACTTAGTGATATAGCTGCTCTACCCGCCGTATTTCCCTCAGCCAGCCTGCACAGGAAAGATTAATGATCCTGTGCTGCCAGAGCCCAATAACATTATGTGACATTTACAGAAGGCTAAAAAGCAAAGGCTTAAACACAGCAATTTTCAAAGGTCAGCCATTTGTGAGTTTAGAGGGAACACAGCTTGGTGAGAGAAAGAAAGAAAAAAAAACAGCATTCAAAGGCTTACAATTGTCTTCACTTGTCAGTGGAGAGACTTTGGTAAAGAAGCAATATAGATCCCGCGATAGGCATTTCATTCACTCGTATTACTCATTCCGTGCGTGCTGTTCTTAACTCATTTCCTGAGATACACCAAGCACAATTTAACAAATAATGTATTTTTATTTTATTTTACTGACCTTTACAATAACTTCCATTTGATGAGATTAAGGTATATTTTAAAATGTGTGGAGAAAAAAAAAGATATTTTCGATGAATGGTAGCATACTGGAAAGATGTTGTAATTTATCTTGTGCTCATAACAAGGAGAATGACTTGTTACACTAATGTTTGGCTAATTTCGTTTTCACTGTGCCAGTTTGGTCTCATCACAGCATGCAATGACATAGACCAGGAGCACGTCAGAGGGGACTATCAATGCATAACATTTGACACAGTGCAATTTTACAACTCAAAAATAGGTTTGCGACTCCGCGCTACTGAAGACACCACAGGTGTAGTGGTGCGGATACACAGGTATACAGTACGACGTATAGGCTACACACCACTGGGCAAGGGGCTATACTGTATATCGTATACTTATCCATAAACAGCCACATATTATATGGATCAGTAGGCCATAGGTCTTCCATGCAAGCATTTTCGTTGGCATTTTTGTGTAAATGACCCCTCTTCTTCACCTGTTTGTTTTGTTCCGGTTTTGCGCCAGCCGCATGGAGATGTCATCCACACGCCCACTTGCTCACTGTGAATCCTCCGGACAATGAGCAGCTCTATTCACACATGGGCTCAATTGCACATTGCACAGACTTTGTAGCCTATTTGTGAGCTTTACCTGTAAAGTCTGTTTAATGTCCAATCCAAATGATTTGGACATTTGCGTTCTCACATCCAGCTCCTCTATTGTCTTCATTTTGTCACTTTTGGGATTGGAATATTGAAACCATCAGCAAGCATTGTTTTCCTATTTTGTAGAGTAGAGAAAATGCTAAAATGTGCCAGTCCATAAGGTTTTTTGAAGGTTGTTTTGTTTTTTTTACCCTTCTAGCACAGCACACAAGGGTTTAAAATGGCCAAACGTGTGTTGATAATCTTGCCTTTGGACACATTTAGTGCATATTTATGACATGTTTTACACATTTGAACATGTAGTGGCTGAGTGGTAGGATTGTTGTCGGAGCGGACAGACTGAAGCATTTAGTTTAAGGTGCTATGCAACCTGCTGGCTTAATGGCATCCTGACAAACAGCTGCTCGTCCTCTGTCAAATATTGGTTCACTCTCGCTATCTGCCATCATGTCCCCGTATCATTATTCAAACAGCTTATATAAACACCTTTAGTATGACCCACAAGCTGACCAGGCCATTGAGGATGACTTGTTCCAAGCTTCCACGCTTAATGGGGCCAGATACTTTTAACACCACGTGGGCAGGTCAGATAGCACCATGGGTTCATAACAGCCGTGCAGAGTGCATGATACCCTGAATGAACTTGAGGCTATAATTCATTCACAGCCAGTGATGGAGTAGAAAATGAAAAGAAGATGATCTATTCCTATTTTATGGTGTTTTAATATTCCTAAGTCTATATGCCTGTTTTTTATATTATGTTTATATGTTGCTAGCTTTAAGCACTTTGTGGTATGCTGCTCTTGAAAGGTGCTATAGACAAAGTGACTTACTGTGAACTCCAGTCTCTAAGTGTCATGAGGCAAACAATGATCAGCGCTGATGAAAAAAAAAATGATTCTATAATTTATAATTCTGTAATATAGAAAACTGTGTGTTAAAATGTTGGATCCTCTTAGTGCCTCTTTAATAATATTACTTAAAGATACATATCTTTTATAGTAATCAGTCACATCCTCATATCTCCAAAGTTCCCCTCAGCTCACTGAACGGTGAATTTTAAAACACCAACGGTCAAAGTATTTTGGGCCTCGCTACATTTTGCCTTCACGTGTGCATTTCAGTCGCTCCGTTGTGTCTGCCCTGTATAAACAATCATAATCTGCAGCCCAGTTCAGGAATTATCAACAGGTCAGAGTCTTATGATCGAGCATTACAGAATCAGAATCAGAAATAATGTATTGAACACTGGGGAAAATTGGGTTAGATTACATTACATTACATTTACATTACAGACATTTCTTTTATGTTTTTTTGTTATTGATTTATTTTTATTGACAATATGCCAGTATTTGAGCGCCTTAAAGGCAGGGTCGGTGATCTGGAGAAACTAGCAAAAGAACACTTGATTTTTAAAACTGAAAAACTGAGTCCAGTGTTGCCAACTCTTTTCCAATGAAAGTAGCTAGCAGCACTAGCTCCAAAAGTCCCGAAATCTAGCAAGAAAGTCGAAAAAGTCAGCAACACTGACAGTCCGTCGCTTCAGGCCTCCCTCCAAAGCCACTCCCCCAAAAATTATCACTACAAACATAAATATATCATTATGAACATGAACGGCGAACATGGCTATTGTTAGTACTCACAGCTGTCAAGCTGGCAGCTTGTGGAAGACTCCCGTGACGCGCAATGAGTTCAGGGGCAGAGTGCACGCAGGCAGACAGGTATGGAGTGTAATTAGTGTCAAAATGGTCACAAATGTGTATATTACATGATCTACAAATGAAAGATAAGATTTACAAATGTGTACAACGATTTATGCATAATTTGGGGTACTCACAAATGCATGTTCCAGTCTACACACAAATACCAATCATTTTGAACACACTGTGAATGCATTTGTGATTTCTCATTGTAGAGGCCAGAAGACAGAAATGTCCTTTTTTACTACCTTTGTTTCATGAGACCTAAACAAGCCTTTTGATTTGATGATTCCAAGAGGTGTGATGAGGCCCAGAGACTAGGAAAATGTTATGTAGCCTGTAACGTATTATGTTCAATCTCTATCAGCAGTATAGTCCATTCTGTCTCATATTGTGGGCTGGTGGATATTTTGTCCTGCTCATTTTGCACTAACTGTGCAGTATGAGAAGTTTACCTGATTAAAATCAGTTTAGCTTTAATCCTGTATCATCCACACAGCAAAGCTCTGCAGTTAGGAGAACAGCCATCTGTTCCAAAGAAATCTGACCTGGACAAGATGACCTGGTACCCTAGTCCCTCAGGTCATGACTCAAAGCTGCCTCCATGTTCCAAGGCTAATTTATGAAAACGATGGAAGTACTGGGCTCTGCTAAAGCCTATTTCTTGAGGTATCTTTATTCCTATGTTTTATAATAGTTTATTCAATGTATTTATATCAGGGACCATGTACATTAATCTCAAAAGAGAGAAAAGGTGCTTTGCACCAGATTTAGCTTCTAGTTCATTTCCATCTGCGGTCCCAGGGCAGGTGAAAGGAAACTATACAACACAGAGCAGAACCAATCATCTCCATTACAAATGGACCAACAAACTATTGATGCCACGCAGGAGTACAGTGATACACACACACACACACACACACACACACACACACACACACACTTCATAGGAATAAATGGAAAACAGAATACAAAATATGCCTACATATGTACAGTATGTTAAGTAAGTTATGACAACAGGTCTTCAAAATGTCAGATGTCAAACGTCAAAAAAGTTATAAAAACAGGTATTGTATTTCAAATGAATGCTGACAAACTTAAAACTTAAAATCAATTTTTCTTCACAGGAAAAAAACACAGAAATCTGTGCAGGTTTTCAGATTGACTGGGATCTTATTCTATTCTTTAAACAGATTGTGCGAAGGTACAGCTTCATTTAGGGACGCTACAATCTTCCCCTTGAGGCTGACCTTGACGCTCTGCACATTTGCTCAGAGCGGAGCTGAACAAAGCTCTTCAACGGTAGAGGTGCAGCATTATGAATTATCTTAAACCGGACATCTGAATACAACATTTTTATGTTAAATATTTTAATGATGCAAATGTACATAATGCAATGCAATGACAAGCATATGGCTTCGACATGTCATCACATCCTTAGCACATTAACATATATAATGATGTGTGCTCCATGCCTATGAATCCTGCAGATCTGCCGCTGTACACATCAAACCCAGCTTGACCTTTCCTCTCTCCCACTTTAACCTGCACATCTTCCAGCCATCAGCAACAGATGCTGCTCCACTGTCAAATGGCCTACAAAGCAAACTGCACTACTTTAATCCTATGTGTAGCCAGCATTAAAAATTGGATTGAGACGGATAAGATTAGATTAGGCCTGCAGGATTTGAGAAAATGTAAAAGCCTCATTTAGGCTTTAACATAATCTCCTTTCACTCCCAGCAAGCATCAAGCCTCCCAGCAGATGCCAGATACACTTTGTATAGTTGTCTTATTTTATTTTATCCTCTTCTTCTTGGATTTGGTCCCTTTTTTTTTTTTTTATTATGAGTACTGTACCTTTGCTTTTTCATGGGGATTGTGCAGTTTCATATCGTGAAAAGCTTTGGGGTGTTCAGACAGCAAAGCTCGCCGGATGTTTGGCCTCCGCAGTGCAGCTTCATCGGCTGAAGCTGGTAGCTTTTACACTGATTTCTATTTCTTCACAGCTAGAAATCTGATTCACATCAAGCACGGCGACATCGCCTGTAACCAAATCAAACTGAGTGCTTTTAGGAAAATTGCCTTCTTCTCCATCTGAAAGCAGTCTGCTTTGTGTCTGACTACAATATTAGGTCTGCTTCCACAGATCCACATTGTTTAGATGCATGGAAATCCTAAAAAATTAAGATGTCAATATGTTAAATAAACATATTAAGGCTGAAAAAGTTAAAGATGTGAAATGAATATGTTGAAGCTAAAATATATTTAAAAAAAATATATAAAAACATATTCTCTGTTGTTAAAATAAGATGAGACATCAGCATTAAAATCATATTAGATCACTTTGAATAGAATGATAAAATCAATCACTTCACAAAAAATGTTAATGATGTCAAAGTTTAAAACCCTTTCAGACCCAGCATCCATAGTGATGGACACCAAATATGTATCAGTGTCAGCCAATGACAATGCACCGTATTAGATTGTAACGAATGACAGCATGCCAGACAAAGAAAACAGGAGGTGGAGGATGTTCACATTTTCACCTTTTAAATATTAATGTATATACATGCAGACCTCGCTGTCTTCAAACTGGATGAATTATTAACATCCATCATATTAAATGTTAATTTAAAGATGTCCTCAATATGAAGAATACAGGATTGTTCCTACATTGAATGTCAGCGGACATCAGGTCTGGATGATGTAAGAAGGTGGCTGATTACATCATTAATCTGATGGTTTATGAAGTTATAGGGCAATCATTCTAGACATGTAACATGTTCTATTAAAACAACAAAGAGTGATTTCAGATTACATCAAGTTGATTCCATATTATTTCACTTTCAGAGTAGCATACAGCAACAGAGATTTCAGTCATGTCTACATCATTTGGGATGCCTCAAGATGAAGTCATTGAACGTCTGAGCCCATGTGACCTATAGTGGCAGACATGACCAACACATCTGCTCTATCGACATTAAATATAATATATTTAGTCTCATTTCTACATGGAACAAGTGAAAGAAAAAAAATGCATAAAGATGTATGCAAGTTTTTACAACTACAGTATAGTTATTTTGTCATTTTGCGTGCATTTTCCTACGAAATGTCCAGCAACATAAGTGATCAGTGCGCTCTGCACAAGCTCCTGCAGTCTTCAGGCAACAAAAGTACTTGGTTAGGTTTAGGAAAAGATCGTGGTTTCGATTAAAATATCTATGGAAGTTGCGTGACAAATAATTCAATGCTGACTTCTGGTTTCACAAGGGACAAGAACAGCGGTCTCCTGGGTGAAAGTCCTGTGTTTTTAAACCCAGCCCACCTTCTCCCTACGCAGACTCTTTCACTCATTATACTACGTGGCCTGTCCTGGCTCAGGATCATGTAGATTACATGCAAAGTGATTATGTGGGTTATATATACGAATTATAGTACATTCGTATAGGTACAAATGTGTGTGAATGGGTGGATGGATGGGTCCAACAAACACAGGACTTTCACCCAGGACACTCTTGTTCAGGACCCATGTGAAACCAAATGTCAGTGTCGACATATTTTATCTTACTTTTGTTACGTAATTAACGGCACCTACGTAAGTTACGTAACAAATGTAACTATTTTATGTAACCAAACAGTTATTTTAACCTTAAAACCACGATCTTTTCCTAAACCTAACCAAGTAATTGTGTTGCCTAAACAAAATGGCGCACTGATCACTCGTCTTGTTGGACGTTGGTAAGAGAACGCACGAAAAAACTAGAAATAACTTTTCATAAGATGTCATACGAGCCGTGGTATGAGGATACGTTGACCTATGACTTGATCCCCACAGTATATACACCCAGTTGCCAGTTTATTAGGTACACCTAGCTAAAACTAATGCCGTCTAATACAACATTCCTGTAATACATCCTCCTTCTAATGTTCAGGGTGTGTCGATGCTGTTTTAGAGAGGTGTTGATATGATAATTTAAGAAGATGTAGTTGAACTGTATTGTGTTGTACAGAGGTGTTTATTTAGCCTACCCTCATTGATATTTGGGGTGTGCAAAACACTAGAAACACTTGTCATTAGTTTTAGCTAGGCGTGCCTAATAAACTGGTGTATATATCCGTGTGGGTTTGTGTTCTTTCTGCAACATGTTGGTTGAACAGCAGATTACAGAACTGCTTCCATTCCCATGGCAGATCTTAAGCAGCTATAAGAGGCCCCGGCAGCTCTAAGTAGGACCCTGTTAAAGTGGCCTGCTGGTAATGCAGTCAGTATACAGTAGGACAAAATCTCTCTATCTCTCCCTCCCTCACACACACACACACACACACACACACACACACACACACTCACACACACAATCATACACACGCCACACAACGGGCAGCCATTTGTTGTTTAGGCTGTAGCCGGTGCTCTTGGGTAACATCTTTATCCTTCCAGCTCAATCTGGCCTGCATCTGCCGGGTAGGAATTACACTGATCTGCTGTGACACAGTCCCCTTTTCCACCCACTACACCGACCCTCATCTCCCACACCCACCCACACCTCCCACCCCTTCCCCTGCTATTATAGCCATAGAAATGCACTACGTAGAAGAGGCAGAAAAGTCACAAACATGCTGAATCGCAATATACAATCAAATTAAGTTTTAATGATACCCAGGGAAAAAAAAAATCATGACACAAATTACAAAAAACAGGCTTCAGTGTAGATTTCAAGATTATTAGTAACAATACAGCCCAGCTCTATGCATTCACTTAACAAAAAAATATTTATATTATTATATTATATTTATATATTTATTATCTCAGGATTTTAAGAAAAGTTTTCATGGGAAAAAAGAATCTGCTCTCCATCCATCATCTGCAACCGCTTATCCCATTAGGGGTCGCGGTTGCAAATCTGCTCTGTTTTTCTAAATTAATTAAAAAAATTAACACTAAATTTAAATCAATTTTAATAAATAAATATTCCTATGAAATAAATAAATATGTCAATGAAACAAATCCTGAAATAAATAAATGAGGCGATAATATCTAAATAAATGTAAATTTAAATTTATATATAATATAGTTCAATAAATAAAAAATAAAAAATATATTTTTTCTTTTTTCTTTTTTTTTTTAAAAAGGACATTTGGCAAAACATTTATTTATTTCAGGGGACTTTTATTTCATAATTCCACTTTTTTTTTTTCCATCTGTTATGTTTAAATGTATGGGGCATGGTTATCTCACAGATTCAGACTAACGCAACAGCACAAGAATCAGCTACCTAGCATAGGCCTACCCCCGGTCCCTCCGCTAACTGAAGGTCCGTCTCCGGAGCTGCCGTCCGTTCTCCTCTGAGCAAAGTAGTCTCCTACAGCAGCTCGCTAGCTATAGCTGATTATTGTTTCATTTGTGGACTGATAAACAATAAATTCATCAAATTCAGTGCCCCATATCGCTATTTTCCAAGCTACTGTAGCGGTCATATTTCGTGGAGACGGAGCTTCAGTTAGCAGTTGTAGCAACTGGAATTCAGCCAGACCCAGTGGCGGGAGTCACAGCGGGCCAGCGCTGGGTCTAACCTGTGTAATGCAACAACAGAAAGTTTGCTGATCCAGCGGGGAGTCGGGGCAGTCCGGGATTAGTGCTGGGTCTTTTGCCTTGATGAAACATTATGTTCAGAAAACATAAAGAATGAGAGAATATATGCAAACTGCTGTCTGACTCTGATTCCAGCATGATTGATCCTTGGCATCCTACATATTATATTATATTTCACTTCTACCAGCACAGAAATGATCACAGAATCCTGGTTAAAGTGACAACCTCCAAATATTGAGCAATGGGGAGAAGGGGATGCATAATTACGGAAAAACTTAATAGAGAGATGGGCTCTTCTTGCATAGTCATATGTCAATGGCTCCTTGGTGTGAAAATGCAAAGCCGCCGTAACGGTGGATCTTCTTTACGGCAGTAATATTGTGGAATCTCTGTTGTGTGAAAGGGGCTTATAGGTCAAATGAATACTTCCTGCTATGTGTTGAGAAGTAAAAAAAAAACTGAAAGTTTATTTCTGATGACAGAATGAATTATTCATTATTCCATGCTGGTCCTCATGGAGCCATCTGATCTCTGAGGGATTGGGGTTATTTTTGAGGAGCTTTCCTTGCTGCTCGCTATGAGCCGGGGATAAACACATCCACACTTTCCCTCTTCGTCTCAGGCTGCTAATCCACCAGCAGCTCAGCCATTTAGCAGTGGCACAGGACCTCTCAACCTGAAGAGCAGCATGCTGCGAGGCAACGGGTGGGGGGGAGCAAAATGTGTGTGTGTGTGTGTGTGTGTGTGTGTGTGTGTGTGTGTGTGTGTGTGTGTGTGGGTGGGGGGTGTTAATAGTTGAACAGCTGCTTATGGAACAAGACTCCGCACACACATGTAGACTCACACACACACACACACACACACACCACCCCCATATGGCAAGGGGCCAGATGACAAAACCTCAGCTAGGGTCACAGTGGGTACTGACTGATCTGCTTTCAGGGGTCCACTCACCAGAGGATTAAGACCACACTGTTTATGTTTTTGTATGAGAGTGTTTTTTTCAGTTTTTGTTTTCCTCTTGCGGTGGGGTATAAAATTAAAATAAAATGGAAATCCTGAATGAACAAATGCAATAATAACTGTTATTCTGTTGCTATTAGGAGTGGATGATATATAAAAAATCACTGGTATATGTCACATTCTATCATAATATCGATAAACAGTATATGGTGATATAGTAGATATTCTGGAAAATGACTTAAAAATTCATACAATATCTACAGAACATGTGTGTTTTGGGCCAGTCCAGGAAATAAGATATCAAATCAATCTACTTCAATACATGAATTAAAAAAAAAAAAAAACCTATACAAATTTCCAAATTTGCCATACAGCAGTATGTTGATTGCTTACCTGTTGATCGTGGTATATGTGTTAAAGCAAAACTGTCTCCCAGAATTATAACTAATTTGTAACAGCAAATACATTTTTGGAAAAAAAGTATTGCAGGCCGGATTATGTCTTTTATTAACATGATGATGAAATGTTGTTAATTACTGTAATAGAGACCCACATAGACCCGCTTTTTTAGGTTGGGAACAGGGCACCTTCAGGTAAGCAGTATACTGTATGTCACATAGAAAACATCATCTGAAAGCTGGAAACTTGAAGATTAATTTGAGATGCACTTGGAGATTTCTGTAAGAATTGCTATTTTTGGCGATTGGATGGCGAGCACTTCTGTTGTGTAAACTGCTCAGAAACCCCCTTATTGTCAATCTACCTATTAAAGCCATCCATCCTCTGAATGCTCTAGGTCTCTAGTTTGTGGCTGTAAAGTCTCATGAGGCTGTGATTATCCTAGAGGTTACCACAGGTCATTTTATACAGAGAGGTCAAGTTTCAAAAAATGGTCTCACTATATGAAATGGCTACTATGGGGACTAACACCATCACACATGAATACAGATGGGCTCTTTGAGTTAACAAGAGTCTCAGCTTTATATTGATACCTGATTTATTCAATTGGATTATCATAAAGTGGCCATGTTTCTATAGGGGAGACCCATGTGTAAAGAAAAGGCAATGCCAGTTTTTCTCTTGTCCAAGTAAAAATAACTTTGGAGCGTTGTTTAGCGTCCTTCCCAACATGGTTGGTAACAATTCCTTAGGTCCTCTAGTTTCATATGATCTTCACTCTAGCTTTAAGACTGAGCCCGCTACAGCCTCTTAATGATTGTAATGTCAGTCGATCCCGCGGGTCTCAGAGGGTTTTACATATCTCAAATAACTGTTTAAATATATTGTACTCAATGTCCAAGCTTTTTGTGTGTAACACATTTTTCGTCTTGCACATAAAAAAAAAAAATGCGTACAAATTATTGTGACTTAGTGTGTAAATGCATTTAGCCAAACCAGTAAATGAGGCTAAATGTGTGAAGATTGGAAACACATAAAACTTAAGGCTGTCAAAGTTAACGCGATAATAACGCGTTAACGCAAATATGTTTTAACGCCACTAATTTCTTAAACGCATTGACGCAATCGATCTTTCGGAGGTTGTAGCGGGTTAAGTTTTACAGCTGGAGAAAAACTATAGAAAAAAGGAATGCATTGCTACCAACCATGTCATACTAGGGGAGGTTAAATAACGCTCCAGACGTACACTATATTTTGGCAAGGAAAAACTGGCATGGCCATTTTCAAAGGGATCCCTTGACCTCTGACCTCAAGATATGTGAATGAAAATGGGTTCTATGGGTACCAACGAGTCAACCCTTTACAGACATGCCCACTTTATGATAATCACATGCAGTTTAGGGCAAGTCATGATTTGAGAATTTTTTTATGCTAAATGCAGTACCTGAGAGGGCTTCTGGACAATATTTGTCATTGTGTTGTGTTAATTGATTTCCAATAATAAATATATACATATATTTGCATAAAGCAGCATATTTGTCCACTCCTATGTTGATAAGAGTATAAAATACTTGAAAAATCTGCCTTTGAGGTACATATTGGAAAATAAAAAAAATTTGATTAATTTGCGATTAATCGCGATTAAATATTTTAATCGATTCATCCACTTAAAAGCCTGTAGTCTGCTGTGGAAAACGGTTGGAAAGGGTTGTATTTAAAGGAGAATTACAGCTTAGTCTTATTTTCGTAGTTTTGATCATCATTTTTATCAGTCAATAACATTGCATTCACCAAAGTAATAGCTGAGATGAGATCTTCAAAAAACATTCTAAACACACACCTGGTATTTTTGGGAAAGGGTAGGTGAAACATTGATATTTAAGGTCTTTTTTTGCTGTTATTTGACATTTTTCATTTTCATTCATCATTTTGACTGTCCATCTGTCCATCAAGAAAGCCACAACTTTGTCATCTATCTTCTCAATCTGATTTTATTTTGTTTTACCTTCCTCTGAATTCTTCCCAAATATGATTTTGAGTAGTATTTTGTTATGTTTTTGGAATATCAAGTTCTGATTTGTAGATATGAAATGTATGCACAATGATCCTAAACGTAATGAAATGTAATCCCGATATGTATATCGTCAATCGCATTTTATACCTTGATTATGAAGATCACAGAGTGTTATAAAATGATGGTGAAACATTTGGCTCCTTCCTGCCATGATGCCACTTCACTCTGCTGTTTTCACTACTGTGAAAATTCAATTTTTTTGTGTGTAAGCAGAATCTTTGTCGGCGCATACACATGTAACAGAATACTGCAGGGATACAGGCTGTGATCCCTGTTTTACCCAGTGTAAGCCTGATGTCATCCATAGAGATATCAAACAAGCTACTCAGATTAATAACAACCTGTCAGTGTGACCAGATCCTGGATTTATGGGATGGAGGTAGAGATGTTGCCTGTGGGCAGCAGTGCACTGGGATCGCTGCCATTACTTTGAAGTCGATCTTGCACAGAGATTAGTCCTGGACAAAGACCAGCGACCAACAGCGATGCGTCCCACCGCTGCCTCAGTTGTGACAGGCAGATTTCTCCTGTGATTAATCACTCCCTGTTAGCTGCTTGAATGGCCTGACAGACAGGCCCCGCGTGTCTCTGTGCAGGATACTGTATATAGATTATATCTGTAATAATGAGAGCTACACACACTGTCCCCCAGAGACACTGGGCGGGCACTCAAGTTGCTGATATTGTAGCAATATTCAATACTATTTAATGTAATCATTTTCATGGCAAAAAGTATTTCTACCAGAGCTGGAGCAGCATAGGAAACAAAAACCTTCTATTGAAAAAGACTAAGGACATTTTTGTCCTCCATGAGTGACACCCTACTCCAACCCTGTTGCCAGGCAGAACCTTAAGATCCAAAAATTCTGCAAAACCCTTCATTCACATTAATACATTAATACATTTTTACTGCATATTTAAAATTCTCGCTGGCTACAATATCTGAACTTGACAACTAGTTTGAAGTTAAGGAAAGATTGTGGTTATGATTTTTTTTTTGATGCAGAAGATGCAAACTCCAGCTTCCTGTATGAAGCCACTGAAGAAATCATGAGGTGCAGAATAGTCTAATATGAATGTAGGTTCTAGGGATACACGGCTGGGGAACTCTGGGACATGTTATGCCTTTAGATAAATATTACTGCAACTAGAAAGAAACATTGATTGATTGATTGATTGATTGATATGAAGAATCTAAATCTAATTTACAATCTATCTAAAGTCTAACTTACTGCTAGCCTGCTGTAGTCAAGGCTGTAAGGCTGCATGCTGTTCTCATATTTACCTACGAAAAGTAATGCACTATAATTTGTATATAACCCACATAATCAATTCGTATGTAATCAATGTAATCATCAGCCAGGACGGGTGACGTAGTGAAAAGAGCAGCAAGTCTGCGTAGGGAGGAGGTCTGGGTGGACAGGTGGGTCTAAAACACCGGACTTTCACCCAGGAGACCGCTGTTTGTGTCCCGTGTGAAACCGGAAGTCAACATTGACTTATTTGTCACAGAACTTCCTTAATTAAGTAACTCCACTTCCGTTGTTAATTAACCCAAAAGTTGATTTATTTGTTACGTAACTTAAATTCTTAAAGGATAATTTAGGTATTTTTTTAATCTGGACCCTATTTTCCCATATTTTTGTGTCTGAGTAATGGGGACAACACTTTTTGAAATTGGTCCAGTATTTAGGGTAGAACGCTGCAGCCGCCAGCCGCTAAACGAGCTGTAATGTAATCGCTTGGGGCAACCTTGCACTGTCAGTTTAAGTCCACTGAAAGTGCTTGTTTTTATCACTGACAGGCTCAGATTCTTATTAGTGTGTCTGACAACATTATGGAAAGAACCCTACAGAGAAATCAAATGTTTTTCTTCATCTTTCACTTGATTTGTTTGTTTCTGTGTGTCTCGCTCTGAGAAGTGAAACCTTGTGTCACATCCACATTTGTGGCGGGTGTGGTATGACAGCCTAGTATGGGAGGTTTGGTATGACTTGGAAAGGATCAGCCCCCTCCTAAGGCTGTGGGTTCAGCCCAATTTAGTGACACCTGAAAAAAAAACTAATCTTCAAAACAGGGTTAAGATAAGAAAACTTGATATAGACCCCACTAGCCCTCCCAGTAGACCAGCCAGAGTTACTTTGACTGACAGGATCAGATAATGCAATATCAGCCCAAAAGTGACGCGTGTCATAGCGGAATACAGCCACCGCAGCATCTGGGATCACATAACTCCTTTCAATTGTTTGTCATGGAGAGGAAAAAAATAAATGAGGTTCGATTTAATTTCAGTGTACCTCTCATCATGTGTCTATCACCTTTGGGTCAGGAGCATTCTACCAAATGAATCACAGGTGTGATGCATCTGCACACACTCACCTGATTTCTACTGACTGGGAAGGACACAGTCCACCTTTGCTATCCAGTGACCATGAATGATTCCAGCTTCACTTTCATTCACAAAACTCTGATTACACACAGAAACTTTGTCTGTGCCTGGCACCTTGCTGATCACCTCTATACAGCAAGCTATGATTGGTAGTCTGTCGTGTCTCTGAGCAAAGTCAGGGCAAGAATTTATGACTCTATCGTCACCTCATCTGACACGGTAAGCATCTAAAAAAAAAAACGTAGTCTGATCCCTGCATTAGACTGAATGAAAGACTAAAGGGGTTTATCTTCTGGGATGCTCAGATGTGCTCAGTAAATTTCATTATGAGGTATCCAGTGTGAAAATGAAATGTTTGTCCTGAAGGTGCATGAAAGGTCAGGGGATCGGCACGCCATCAGGATTCATCCACTGGGAACAACGAATATCACAGAAAATGTCATGGCAAACCAGAGCATCCTGAGGGACAGACACCACCCAGCTCACTCTCTGTTCAGGTGGAGGGAATCAGGACACAGCCTGAGGCACCACAGGCCAGAGAGCATCTCCACTCACAGAGCACGCTTTCACAACAGCTTCTTCCCAGCTACAATAAGACTGGTGGCAAATGACGTTAAAGAGGGACACAAATACCCCACACCTCACCTCCATACCATTATTGACACACAGTACACCTGAACTGAATGGACTGTAATGTTGTGCAACATGCTGCCTTCCACTGTGGAATTGTCTGAAATATATTAATTATTTCTTTTTTTAAATATTTTTGAGAGTTAGATGTTCTTTTAACATGGTCATGGAGCATATATAATATATACTGTATATTTGTATTCTGGGGGTATCGTTACTATGCAGAGGGTAGTTTAGTTTATTTATTGACTACACTGAGGGCGCTTTATATTTTAATAATTTATTTATTTATTGTGTTGAGTTGAATGTGATACTTATTTTGTACTGTAATTACCTTGTGCCTTTTCTACCTTTTTTTCCTGTCTTAAATTTGACTCGGTGTAAACTGCTCAGAATTCCAATGTACTTAGGTGCAAATGGCAAATACAACTCTTGAATCTTGAATCTTGAAACCAGGCCAATATCTTATTAAGATGAATTATCATCGACCAATGCATGGGTTCTGATCTGACGGGGGCACTAAAAGAAAGGTGACGGGTCAATGTAATCACTAAACTTCATCCTTTTGGGACTATGAGTATCCAAAACCAATTTCAAGGCTGCTAGTTTAGAATATATCTCACGCTGGACAAAAACGTCAAAGACAGAGAGACTGATGACCTGCTATGAGTGGGGCTAAACCACTCCTGAATTATTACTTCCAAAAAATGAATAAGATATTAAATACATACATTATACATACAAAAATATCCAGACTTCATCAGCCAGTGTGGTCAGACAGGAACATCCAGCTCGTCAGAGGGAAAAACTTGATTGGCCAGCCCCAACTTCTATATCAGCACTGTGCTGGAGTGTCTGCTGGTCAGATCAATAATCACATCCACCCAGCTGGAAAATTCACTCATGTCATATTCAGACAGGGCTCCAGACTGCCTTGACTAACTTGTCATTTCAATTTAATCTTATTCTGAAATTCACAGACACATGGCTACTGCACAATTATCCCCATGGTGAATGGTGAACATCGGTCACATATGCATGTTTTTTTGGGGGGGTTTAGTTTAGTTATGCGTCTATATCTGCTCTCTGAATGTAGCCAAACCCACACAAATCGCTGACTTTATTTGTTAACACTATCCTTTCCAGAAAAACAACAGCATTGATTAGGTTATTTGAAGCATTGTAAAACAACCACAATAAAAAAGCCATGGTCAGAACATCCAAATTACAAAACCAACCAAAATGACAAATTAAAAAGGAAAAGCTAAATTCCACTGACCTCCATTGTATTGGGGTGGCGTCAGAAATCTCAGAGATATAGCTCAGAGTTATATCGAAATTTGAAAACATAACATCCAAATTTTATGCGTGCCACTAGAAGGAAGAAAGAACATGTTTTTTATTATTTGGGTGATTGTTTATGTTATACCGACCATTATACCGACGGAGCAGCAAAGCGAAGCACTGCTCCTGGCCAGAGGAGGAGCCGCTGCTGCCGTGCACGGAGCTCTCCTCCTCCCGCCGGAGCTGCGACTGCAGGTCGAAGGCGGACGCAAAGCCGGATCTGAGTCTGTCCACAGTGGGCTGGTTGCTGCTGGATTGACCTGAAGGAGTTTCTGGTGAACCTGCATGATTTCTTCTGATTTCACATGGAATCATTTAGTGCAAAATATTTTGGCAAGAGCGGATCTTGAATGTGGGTACATCTTTGGACATCCATATGCAGCCCAAAATGTACGATCGCATGGATCAAATGTAGTACGAACAGTCCACTTTTCCTTGTCCGTTTAGGAATACAAGTGCAGTGCCCGTTCAAAACAGGCCTGTTGGGAACAGGCCCCAATCATCAGAAAAATGTATCATTGGACCGAAAGCCCATTTGTCCGACAGCCCGTTGTCCCGAAAACAAAACTCCCTGCAACAAACAGAAGCACATGGCTAATTATTATGCAGGATGACATTATTGGACCTTCCCGTTGACAATATTTTTTGCACACGCGGAGACGTTAGTCTCCAGGGCCGCCAGAAAGTTTCTATTTTAACCCAAACCATGTTCTTTTCCTAAACCTAACCAAGTCATTTTGTTGCGTTAATCTAAGGAAATTTCTGGCAGAACCCTGGAGGCTGACTTTTCCTATGTGCGAAAAAAAAATAGTTTGTCAGTCTGCATAATAATACGTCATGTGCTTCTGTTTGTGGCACAAAGTTTGTATTTTCGGAGCAATGGGCCTTCAGAACAATGGCCATTTGTTTTTGGGGACAACGGTCTGTTGGACAAATGGGCTTTCGGTCCAATGGGACATTTTTCTGACTATTGGGGTTTTGGAATACTGGGCCGTCGGAACAATGGTCAGCTCCTCCGATTGCTTGGCCTCCGGTATTGCTGTTTTCAGCTTTCACGAGAACCTCCTTGGGTCCTGAGCAATACAACCACGACATAGTTGCATCCCCTAGCAACGCTAGAGTATACGCGTCATTTGAGGGAAATCAGCTCACACGAACATTGATGGTGCGTGAGCATGCCGTTCAGCGGTATAACTATTATTGTAGCGAGCGAGGTCCCCTCTCAATACACTACACAGTAATGCACTGCCAATAAATATGTCCCATAGATCTCAAGAGCTCGCACTCGACACTGCACTTCTTTGGGTCGATCCAATGAATGGTTGATGAGAAAAATGAAGGACAGACATACATACATACATACATCAATACATACATACAGAGACTCTTTCTATTTTAGTTAGCTATCAGGGCCTTTAGAGAGGCTTCAGGACAGGAACAGTTGCTGCTGCAGGCTGCACTGATGTGGCCTATACCTGTTGCAACTGTCAGTGCTGCCAATTTAATTATTTAAAATGCCTTACATTTTCCTTTAACTGTATTTAGGTCTCTTTGTATTTGCCTCTTCATTGTTATCCTCATCCTCCAAATGTTACTCCATGTTAATTATTAACATCAATGCAGTTGATTTACAGACAAATTGCTTTCAATTTTACCACCTTTCCATCACACTGCACCATTTTGCTGGTTGTGTTTACGCGTGATGATAGTGGAAAGAGCCTTGATGTGTGCTGTCAAAGTGACATCCAGTAAATCATTGTTGACCTTTATGTTTACCTGTGTTTTATCCGAAGCTTTTAGTACGGTGCTATAGTCCAAGGAGTAGAGTCTTGATTGATGCCATTACTGAAACAGTCAGTACTGAGTCTTTCAGAGAGCTGTTCTGGACACAATGCTGGAAGCTTCTGGAAGCTGTCCAACCAACCGGCTTATTGATGTGAGAAAAATGAAAGCTTACAAATTAGTATTCAACTTGCCTTAAAGGGCAATACCTGTGTTTCTCCTTTATGCATGTAAATTAAATTAAAATATACAGTACACCTACAGCACTGTTAAAATGTAATAAACAATAATCAATGAAAAAACTGCACAGCAAGATGCATCAGTGTTACTGAGTTTCTGTTATAATGTACAAGCATATAAATATGGAGTATGAGTGGGAACAAATATATTCAAATAGACAGCCTTTCAATCCAGTTTACAGCTTTGCCAATTTGAAATACTGTATTTAAAATACAAATGATGACAGGCATGGTTAACTGTCAAATCTGCCCACAGTGATAAACATCTCGAAACAAGTAGTTCAAATAATACAAGGAAAAGAGCTCAACTCAATACAAAGACAATATTGCAAGAAAAGCATGAAATATATCAAAAATATAGTTGTAAGCAACATGAAAAGAAAGATTTAGAATATCGAGCATCACAGAAAACATGCATACTTTAAAATTCACGAGGTTTTTGTACTTCTGACTAAGTTTTTAATTGCATATTACTTGAATTGTTAATTGTTTTTAGATGTCTCACCCCATTGTTACATATGTGGCATATGTATGGTATAGAAACACTTTGACCTGACGAAGAACCAACTGGGATCAAAATGTTGTCTGTTTAAATAAATGTGTGACTTGAAGTCAGAGTGCAGGTGTCACACTTTACTTGTTCAAGTCATTCTTTATTCTTGCCTACCTTTGTCTCTTGTAAATTCTACCACTGTGTGCATACATGAATGTGTGTCTGCGTGTGTGTTTGTATGTGTGTGTGTGTGTGTGTGTGTGTGTGTGTGTGTGTGTGTGTGTGTGTGTGTGTGTGTGTGTGTGTGTGTACAATTCCCCTTCATTACCCCAGAAGCTGCTGCAGGGAGGAATCATCTCATCCCTTTCCCTACATGGAGGACGACATTCAAAAGAGAGATGCCTCCAAGGGATATGTTTGAAATCCACTCAAACATCCTGCGATACATTAGGCGATAAACATGTGGCAACCATCTCTGTTCCTTCACCTCAGTACACAGTTCTCTGTGGGACACCAGCCCCTTCCGAGGCATGGGGTGCTACTGCCCCCTCCTGGCTAAAGGTGGCACTATACAACCAACACTTCCTGTAAAAAAGGTGAGCAATTTGCTGATGAACAAACAGCATGGTCACAAATTACAGCCTCCCCGTATACATGTGACATTTGGTTTCTCTAATTACTCTGTTTATTAGTTGTCTCGCTTCAGCTCATCTGAAAGCTTCATCAACAGCAGGACATGTCAAGGAAGGCACAGCCCAATCACAAAACACCAACTCCATTAAATGAATAACCAATGGAGCGTCTGAGCTCAGTAATGAGGGGCACAGGTATATGCAGGAGGGCACTGTGTGTGTGTGTGTTGTGTTCTTAATTGATCAGTGGTCCATTCAGAGTATTTACCAGCTCAGCCCTGTTGGGGATGATGTTTTATTTGAGGTGTGTCTATTAAAATAATGTCATGAAGACATTTATAAAGAAAAAAAATTCATATTCGTTCTAATATGGATATTTAAAAAAAGGTTTATCATAAGCTATAGGCATACATTTGTCTGTATCTGTTATAAAATAGCCTTTGTTTGTTTATCCTTGTTTGTTATAATTATCGTTCACATGTTGCACACAAATTCATTATTTTAAAGGGATACAAACGCCCTCAAAAACCGAAAGCAACGCTGTCGCGGCGCGCATTTGTTGTGACGTGCCTGTTTTGAAGCGCACCACAGGTCCCGTGACAACAATTAATCAGTCTATTCCACAGTACTTTCTTCACCCTTTCTGTCCAAGAACAACTGGTGGAAAGGT
This sequence comes from Sebastes fasciatus, assembly GCF_043250625.1. NCBI lineage: Eukaryota > Metazoa > Chordata > Actinopteri > Perciformes > Sebastidae > Sebastes > Sebastes fasciatus. The sequence continues at coordinate 9,430,538 of NC_133800.1, forward strand.
CAGCTTTGCTGAGTTTAGTCAGTGATGGTCTACGTATCAACCGGGGCGTTTTTTTATCGCGAGGGCACGTGCCGCTTCCCCAGCATTGGACGCTCGGTGGGCTGCCACTAGACACAACACACTCGGCGCCTAATTGGATGAACGCTTTCCCTCCGTGGGCTGCTGCTCCCAGCTTTCAAACCGGAAACAGCATGGAGGCTCGTTCGGAAACTTTCTTCTCTTATTTCGCGAAAATAGTTCACTGAAATGTGTTTCGGAAAACATTTGACGAGAGAAATAAGCAACGCAGTTGCTGAAGCTTTCTTATTTTGGATCGATAACGTTTATTTTAAACGGTTCTTGGAGTTTCGAGAGGCGGCGAGTCGCGTCGGACGCCCGTGATTTGCATAAAGTAGACTAGACCTCAACTTTATGCAAATGAGGAACGGCCGTCGTGACGCTCCGTCTCTCGAATCGCGCTGCCACACCACCAGAATGCGTTGACAATTAGACAATAGACACTGGATGCAGCTTATGACGGCTACGTCGCTGAACTGCTGTGTCTCTCACGTGTGTGGTGTCAACAGCGACGGCGTTGCTGCTGTTGCTGTGCTGCTTCTGCCAGCCCTTTTTGTCTACAGTTCGCCTTTCATATTTTATACCCCCGACTATGTTGTCGCGGGGGTATAATTATAGATATAAGTGATATAAATGAGATATAAAGGCCAGTCAAACAAAGTCAAAGCTGATTAAAATCCTGTGAAGCAAGTATCAGAGCTGTTTGTAAGTCTTTGGGGGCTATACCAAGTTAATTAAGACAAGTGAAAGCAAGTCAAACCTCAAGTCCTTCAAATCTGAGTCAACTCAGGTGAAAAACAGCAATAAGAAATATTTTCAAAGTAGTCCGTTGGGAAGGATCTCCCAATGCTGCATCAGCCTCGACCTAGATTTCACTTACATCTGTTTTGAACATTTCTTTAAACAAGATAAACATGACCAGAACATGTGTGAAAGGCTTGCCAGACAATTGATTACCCCTATTATAGTCTGGCTCAACACTGCCATAGATTTTGAGACAGCATACTAGTACTCTTTAACCCTCTGACAATCCCATTGACCTGTGTTAGCAAATCAGATGTCTGAGCCTGATAATGGCCAGTATGCAAAACGAGAGGCTGTATCTCTGTGGTTGAGAGAAGACGGGAAGAGAAAGATACAGAGAATGAGAGAGAGAGAGCATGTGTGTGTGTGTGTGTTTAGCATTTCTGACATGTGGCGGCAACTTCTCCCGCCGCTCACCCACCTCTCATTCCTTCAAAGAGAAGTCAGGACTCTCTGTGGAACTGTTTGATTCACTGGGCCTCTCTCCAGCTCTTATTGATTTATTAATCACTCCACCAATGAACTAACAGATACTGACCTTTTCATAGTCTCTGAACAGCACCTCCACCCCCACCCCCAACTCCACTCCCCCCAAACCAGCTGAATCGATCATTTAATGGAACATCAAGGCCACACAGATTATTTGTCAGCGTTTTGTCATGCATGCTCCCATATCCAGATAGGTCAATACATTGACCTTCCCTAAGAAGAGTGTAAACAACAACAGACAGGACTGAATGCCATTATTAACCTCTGTCATCACATTTAAGAGCTATTTAGACTGCAGGCTAATGAGGACAGACTGGGGGTCGCTGCTCCATTACTGTGCTGTTGCTGTGGCTTTTCGTGAATATGGAAAACAGTCAGTCGTGAGCAAACATGTAACACCAGGCAAAGGCTTGTTTGTTTGGCTCGTGACATCATGAACATAAAACGACATAAAAACATTTTACTTTAATTTTTATTTTGGGTCCCTTCTCTAATCCCTCCTTCTTTTACAACAATTCCTTCTTTGATTGTACCCCACAGCTCTGTATTAGAGCCATTGCTTTTCTTATTGTGTATGTTTCCACTTGGCAACATGTTTATTTACTGTCTGATAACTCTCTCCATCTAAAGAAACACAATATATATATACATATATATATACGTATATATATATGTATATATATCTATATATATATGATGATGATGGTAACACTTCATTTTACAGGTCCGTAAATTTCATGGTAATTAGGTGATAATTAGCAAGTAACCTATTTGAAATTTCTTTGGAATTACTGCCAAATTACCCCAATATTTACCTCAAAAATGACTTTATTATAAACATGATTTAATAATTATATGCTAAAATAGCATATAATGGTTAAAATAGGGCCCTTGGGCTTGAGAAGTGGCTGTGCGCTGCTCTTCATCGGAGGTGGAAAACCAAAACTAATAGAAGACACTTCTGAACAGGCACAAATCTCACCATTGTGTGACTTATTGTCTCCACAAATGTAACCTGGTAGCTGATGTCATGATTCAGGAGTTTTTTTAAGAAATTTCAAATAAGTCATTTGCTAATTATTATCTATTTATCAGTAGAAATGGAAATAAAACATATCAATTAACTTTGTATTCTTTTCCTGGAAATGTATTAAAAAAATTACCAGCTATTGGGAAATAGTGGAATATAATTATTAAATAATGTTCATAATAATGTAATTTTTGATAAATTTTGAGGTAAATATTGGGGTAATTTGGCAGTAATGCCAAAGAAATTTCAAATAGGTTACTTGCTAATTATCACCCAATTACCATGCAATTTGCAGACCTTTAAAATGAAGTGTTACCATATACAGTATATATATATATATATATATATATACTTTGCTGGATTATATGTATTAAATATCATCCATCAGAGTCAGATGTAAAAAACTCTCATTCATGCATTTCCCTCTGGAAATGAACACTACTGTCTCAGAACAGTGCTTCTGTTTTGATATGACTATAGTCTCAAATGACATAGTCCTTTCCAGAGGACATCTTAAAGAAATACCAATACCCTACCAATAATTCATATAGGTCAATGCTTCCGCATTTCCCCAGTTGCAGTTGAACTTGTGCAACAACTTAAATATAAGTATATCTGGCTCATATTACTCACTAAACATGACATAAAGAGTCTAAAGTAAATCCATCTCATGGAGGTAACCCAAGTCCATATAGTGTCCTAAAAAAACAAAGTGGAAACAGGCCAGCTGGAGCTTACTGTAGAGCACAATGGCTGCTGTGAGGGCTTGGAGGTTGCAGTATTGTCCCCCGATTACTGCAGGCATGAACTCAACTGGATGCACAAGAAAAAGAGAAGGGGAGGGTGGGGGGGTGGGGGGGGGCTGAAAACAAAACAACAATGTGGCTACATCCCAGTCCGAGCATGCCACACTGGCTCTATCAGCCGGCCAGTGTGAGAGAGCATTGGCTTTCTCAATGGATGTCAGTCACTGCTCCACTAATGGCGGATGACATGGAACATAATGCACCAACTAGATCCCGGGCCGGCAGGAGTAATGGCTCATAAATTTAGCAGCCCTGGAGCAGGGATCTGTCAAAACCCAGCAGTGCATTGTGGGTTAATGTTTTTCATACACCTCCCCTCACCCAGCAGTCACTGCAGTGTGCCAATCAGCTCGTGTGTGTGCGTGTGTGTGTGTGTGTGTGTGTGTGTGTGTGTGTGTGTGTGTGTGTGTGTGTGTGTGAACGGGTATGAATGTGTATAACGCCCCTTCCCCCTCTCTCTCTCTCACTGCTGCTGCCACTCTCCATGCAGCCAGCCATACTAAAAACCATTTTCTTTTTAATTAATCACGCCAATACTGTAGAGCAGCTTTAGTCAGGGTCCAGTCGCGTAGCTTAAGCTCCAATCAATGGCACAGGGTCAAGAGCTCAGGGATGTGTCAATATTTTCCACGGTACAAAAAAATAAAAGTCCTGGAGGCTCAGGCCGCCCCATTTAAAGTGCCCTGAGGATGCAGGCGGCCCAAAAAAAAGCCCCCAACTGCAGCCTGCATGCATCTCTGCCACTTGAGTGTAGAGGAGGAGAGAGGCTGTGACCCACAGAGCTGGGTCAGGACTGTCTGTGGCATGCCATTCAGCATGGCACACTTCATTTGACACAAAAGAACATGACAGAAGTCACACAGTTATTCACTTTCATTTGACGATGATGTGGTGTAATATAACATTTAACAGAAATTAGATGTTAAACTCTCAACCATTAGTGAACATTTACAATACAACCGATTCAACATAAAGAAATGCAGCCTTAACTTCCTAGAATCTGTCGCACCCATCTGTGAGTCCATCATTAAAAAGCATATGTTGGATGGGCAGCGTTCCAAAATGGAAAGAATACAGAAAGAGGTTGGCACTGCCTACAGTCCAGCCACATAGTGATTTGCAATGAAACACTGGCTGTTCCACATAAAAAAAAAAGTCACTAAACACTCAGCCCTTTTCCCATTGGACTTGATATTACTTGTACTGAGCATAAATTGCCATTTTAGAATGTGTTTGGTCATTGGCATAAGCTGCTATTGCAATTCAATTCTTATTTTGTCCATTCGCTCGCTGTCAGTCCCATTCCCAAAATGCCTGCAATCATTGATGCTTAGCGCTTCGAGGACCTACAGATGCAAATGGCTCAAATGGCTCGTGGGCCATCCCAAGTGTGAAAAGCTTTGCCATTATCTGAAGCTAATGGGGCAGATGTGGGCAGTGAAAATGATACAGTGGCTCTGGTAATGCAGTTCAATTCCTGGGTATCAATTAGGGAACTATGTAGCCACAAGCTGATAAAAGGAATCCAGTCGTTGCTGTTGTGACTGATGACTTGTGATGACTGATTCTCTTACTGGCTTCACTTGCTGTAGCAACTGCTGTGACAGCAGAGTAAAGTACATAATCTAGATAACGTTTAAATTATTACTGGTTTGATTACCAAAAAAAATAACATTATTAGTTTGTTAGTCTGGACGTTCAAAAGTCTAGTTGGGGTGGACTGATGGGGCAACAGAGCATTTAATGTGACCTCAATATGCGTCGACATACAGCCGCTTGAATTTGCAAACTTTCTCTCTGCTTCAGCCCTCCTACCAGAGAGAGAAACAACTAAATCACTGTTTTAGACTTGTTTCATTGTCTGACAACAGAAAGAGGAAAACAAATATGCAAATGAGAAGAACTATGGTGAACTTGGCGGCACATTAAAACACAGTGAAGGTGACCACAGAGAGCAGGATCAACAGGCGGCGACTCAGCAGTGACCAGTTGTGTGTAAAGCTGTCCAGTCACAGACTTCTGTGTGGCAGCAAAGTTAAAGGACCAGAGTGTAACAATTTAGGGGGATCTATTGGCAGAAATGGAATATAATATTAATAAGAACGTTTTCTTTAGTGTTTAATCACCTGAAAATAAGAGTTGTTGTGTTTTTGTTACCTTAGAATGAGCCGTTTATATCTACATATAGGCAGCGGGTCCTCTTCACAGAATCGCCATGTTACCCAGAAAGTACAAACCGAACTCTGTTAACTTTTCCTGCTTGAGCCGTAGTCGATAACGTTACTCACTGTTGCCATCGCCACCACTCTCTCTCTCTCTTGCTTCACCACTCACTTCCCACACACACACACACACATTAAGCACTAGCTCTGCTCCAAATGACCTAAGTAGTAATAGACTTGTGGCTTTGCGCGTGCATGTGAAATGCGCGTGCGCGTGAGCGTGTGCGCGCGTGCGTGTGTGTGTGTGGGGATACAGGTGAACCCTTGGTGACCCTGGTGTCCTTTTTGTAACCCTAGGGCTGATGTTAATTATTGGTAGTTGTCCAAAGGTGTCTGCTGTAGGTGTTATCAGTTGCTCCACAACAAAAAAAAGAAGACCCCATCCTGTGGATCCTGCTTCAGTGAACAAAACACAGTTGTATCCCAATATGTGTGTTTATTACAGTATCATTAAAAGTTCAAACAAACCCTGGTCCCTGTGACCAAAATGTTTTTGCTTTTTGATGTTGCCACAGAAGACCCATACTGTTGATCCTGAGTCAGATAAAAAAAAAAAGTCGGTTGTATCCAAGATGTTATCAGTTGCTCTGTAAACAAAAGAAGACCCCCTCCTGTGGATACTGCTTCAGTGAACAAAACACAGTTGTATCCCTATATGTGAACTCCGTTGTATCCAAGAGGTGTCTTTTTTATTACAGTGCCCATAAAAGATCAAGCAAACCCAAGTGTGCTGTGGGCAAAATGTTTATGGCTTTTGATGATGTGGTGGTTGGTACTGTTTGCAGGCTATATCAGCATGGATCCTGTAACCATATGTTTGTTTGTGAGAGGGTGTATGGATTAGCGTTGTTCGTAGTCGATATTAACATGTATCCAGGACAAATGGTGTGAGAAGGGAAGTATGTCATCTCCTTCATGTCATCTCCTAAAATTCTTTATGAGATGTATCTGTGAGAGGGGGTGGGGTATGGGGTGGTATTGTTTGTAATAGATATCAGCATGTATCCAGGGACAAATGGGGTGGATGTGAGCGGGATGGGGGTCATCTCTTGTATGCCATCTCCTAAAATTCTTTAGGAGATGTATCTGTGCTGTAATGATTTGTTAACATTTTAAATTGGTAGATGTGTGTTAGTACACCACTAATTTTGCTTGTAGTCATCTCCCAAAAAAAAAAAAGCGGTGCAATGTCGGTAGAGTTACAATATAGTGGGTTTTTAAAAAAAAAAAAAAAATGTATGTAGTGTGAATGGGGCAACCTCAAGGCCTGTCAACCATGCGTATTCATGAGATGTCACTAGCTCCATCTTTTACCTATACTTTGTGTATATAGTCAGCATTCAGCTGAGGTCGTGTTTACCAAACTTCACAACTTTTGAAGAGGACGCTTTTCCTAACGCCACTCTTGCATTTTGCACATTAGGTACAGTGTTCTTTTCTTTGGATGCTTCATTTTTGGCGTCTGTGAACATAGAGCTGATGTGACTTGCCAAAAAGCCCCAGTTTTGTCTCATCTGTCCAAAAGACATTCTCCAAGAAGCTTTGTGGCTTGTCAATATGTATTTTGGCATATTCCAGTCTCACTTTTTTATGATTTGGTGTCCTCCGGGGTTGTCTGCCATTAAGTCCACTTTGGCTCAAACAGGAGAAAATGGCTCATGGACTACTACTAAAACACTATGAATACTATAGAACTAACTAGCATTGTTAGAAAAATAATTATTAATGGGACAAATTTCTTGGGTATTTTAGCGTGCGATCAACTGCCTAAACACATCAGGCTGCTTGGAGATGGTCTTATAGCTTTTACCTTTAACATGCTTGTCTATAATTTTCTTTCTAATCTCCTGAGACAACTCTCTCCTTAGCTTTCTGTGGTCCATGTTCAGTGTGGTACACACCATGATACCAATGTTTAATGTGTCCCTATGGTCAAATTATTTTCAATCTTTTCTAGGGGTACCATCATTTTTGTCCAGGCCAGCTTCATTAGTTTGTTTTTTTAAATGATTCTGAACCAAAATTCAAAAACATTAGCTGATTTTCATTAGTTCATTTTCAATACATTTTTATTTATTATTACTTTTTTGTCAGTTTCAAGTTATTTCAGTGACCATTGTTTTTTTTATTCTTTCTTTAACGGAAGGGTACCAACAATTTTGACTATGTGTGTAGATACACACACACACACACACACACACACATACACATACAGTATATACATATGTCTATATCCACACCCGCTTACATATAGATATCCACTTAGACACAGCCAATGTTTAATGTGCCCCTATGGTCAAATTATTTTCAATCTTTTCTAGGGGTACCATCATTTTTGTCCAGGCCAGCTTCATTAGTTTGTTTTTTTAAATGATTCTGAACCAAAATTCAAAAACATTAGCTGATTTTCATTAGTTCATTTTCAATAAATTTTTATTATTACTTTTTGTCAGTTTCAAGTTATTTCAGTGACCATTGTTTTTTTTTTATTCTTTCTTTAACGGAAGGGTACCAACAATTTTGACTATGTGTGTAGATACACACACACACACACATACAGTATATACATATGTCTATATCCACACCCGCTTACATATAGATATCCACTTAGACACATTCGCTTACAGTTATCTATTCTATTTTACAGACAAAAAAAAAAAAAAAAAAGGACATATTTACATCCCTTTAGTTGACCTTTTTGTCGACATTACTTATTAATTAATTTTGTTTAACTCCAATCCTCACCCTGACTCAAAGTAGCCCACCCATGATCAAAAATGATATTCTGTTCTTTTATTTCTATTAACATCCCTCTCAAGAACCCACTGATGTTTCAAAAACATTTTGAAATGTTCAGTGTTTAACTGTTGTCTTTTTATAGCTTTAAATATAAATGCTTTCCCCATCGTAATGATGATGTTGTTCAGGTCTTTTCCTTTTTTTTTTTCATCACCCCTTAAATCACCAAACATTATAGATAAAGGACAACTATAGAAATTTGATTTGTAGACTGAGATCCACTTTTTTCAACGTTAATCCAAAATAATGCAACTTCCTTACAATACCAAAAATAAATGAATGTCTGACTCCTCTTCCTCCTCACACAATCTACATATGTCACCTTGTTGGATGCCCCATTTTAATTTTTTTTTAGCATTCTCTTAGTAGGCAAGAATTTGTAGATTTAGTTTTAGTTGTAAAATTCTAATGGAGACATCAAAAGAAGTTGTGTAAATACATGCATATACTTTCCTCCATGGGATACATTTGTCTAACAAATACCCCCATTTTTGACTGGATAGCTACTGGTGTAGCAGAAATGTGTTTAAGTTGCATGTATAACTGATATATTTTCTTGTTTATTTTTGTCTTATTCATCCATGTTGTGTCCTTAATGTAGGGGTAACATGCCACTTGTTTTGTACATAATAATAGCTTCCTTTTCCAGATCTGAGGTATAGCTGCACAGAGTTGATTAAATGTAAAAAGGTCACAAACATTACCGTATACTATTTTAAATTCATCATAAGTCTTGATTTCGCCCCCACTATTCAAGAGGTCATTTATAAATAATATTCCTTTTTTCAAACATTGATTCAATAAAGATACGGTGATCATTAATCAAAATATTTCTATTATACCACAACACTTGGCTCTGGATTTCATAACTTCACTCTGGTTGATGATATTGGTATTGAAACCAACTGACTATGGCCTCTTCCAAAAAGCCGGATAAGTATGGAAATGACTTTCTCTTTAATATAGTGAACTGAAAAGCAGTTAACTGGAGGTAAGGATAGAGTTCTTTGTGGAACAGAGGATGAGCAGACCTCAATCATTTTGCTGAAAACCACTGCGGATTTAAAATACATTTTGGTATAAGGGATGCTTTTAGTGCAAAGTTGAGTGCCTTAAGGTTTAACAATTTAAGTCCACAGTGTTTGTAATCATTATACAGATAAGCTCTTTTAATTTTGTCAGGCTTCCAACCCCATATGAAATTGAACACATTTTGCTCATATTTTTTAAACAGCTCCTCTCCTGGGGTAGGTAATGACATGAGGATATAGATAAACTGAGGAATCACTAAGGAATTTATCACGGTTATTTTTTTCCATATAAAGTTAAGTTAGTCATTCCCCAAACTTTTTAATTTTCTGTCTACTGTATGTAGCTTTCTATCAAAGTTTTCCTTCGTGATAAGGTCCATGTCTTTAGGGATATGTATACCAATGACATCTATTGGGCCATCTGACCATTTTAGTGGGCAGATTACTATAGATATTAAAATTTGTACCTTTCAGAGATCCAATTCGCAGCACAGTACATTTATCATAGTTAGGTTTTAGTCAGGAAATTACTGAGAAGTTATTCAACTCTTTAACTAATGCAGTAAAGGATGCAACATTTGGTTGACTTTGAAAGTTTACATCGTCCGCATACATTGATATTTTTGATTCCAAACTATTTATTCTCAAACCTTCTATGTTGTTATTCATTCTTACTTTTTGTGCTAAGATTTCTATAGCTATAATAAATAGATACGCAGACAGTGGACATCCTTCTTTCAATCTTCTATATTGCTTAATTGTTTCAGAAAAAAAAACATTGTTTATTATTTTACACTTTGGATTACTATACATTACTTTTTATCCAACTAATTAAAGAGTCTCCAAAGTTAAAATATTCTAAACATTTATAAATAAAATCCAAACGTACTTTATCGAAAGCTTTCTCAAAGGCAGCAAAAAAAAAAAAAAAAATGAAAGCAGAGGTTTTTGTTGAGTCATAATATTCAATTATTTCAATTATTTGTCTAATACTGTCACTGATAGATCGACACTGTAAGAAGCCACACTGATCTGGATGAATAATATTGGGCAGTACTAGTTTTAATCTGTTTGCAAGACATTTGGCTAATATTTTAGCATCGTTACATTGTAGTGTGATTGGCCTCCAATTCTTTAGAGTAGTGGGATCTTTATACCTTCCACCTGAATCTTGTTTCAATAATAGTGAGATTAAACCTTCCTGTCGAGTTTCTGTAAGTTGTTTTTTGCTATATGACCAGTTGAAGGTGTTCAGCAAAGGTGTTTTAACAGACTCATAGAAGGTTTGATAAAAGTTTACAGGTATGCCATCGGCTCCTGGACTTTTTACCTTTTTCAAAGGAGTTAATAGCTGGATGTAATTCCATCCAGCGTAATAAGTCCCTCACAAGATTTTTTTCTTTCTCTGTTAACTTTACGGTATTATCGTCTTGAGAATTGGGGCTAGTATTTTGAGGCAATAAATCCTCTGGTGGGCTCTGTAAGGAGTACAATTTTGAAAAATAATTATGTTGTACCAGCAAAATTTCCCTTGGTTTTTTCAATGATTTTATTTCCTACTACAAGCTTCAAAACATTTTTTCTTTACAGTGTTTTTATACTGCAGATTTAAAAAATATTTGGTTGATCTCTCCCGATTTTTCCAGCCATTCTATTCTATTTCTCAAATATGATACGTTGGCTTTCTCTGCACATAGTCTTTCTAACTCTCTTTCCTTGTGCTCAAGATTGTCCAGTAGAGCTTGTGACACATTTGTATTATTGTCTACCCGTTCTGTTAAATCTTCTATCTCAGCTATCAATATTTTTTCTGTCTCCAAACGATTTTTATTTTTTCCTTGAGCTGTATTGAATGCAGTGTCCCCTTAAGGTGTATTTTAAAAGCATCCCATATAATCAAAGGATCCGCTGTATCATTATTCACTACAAAGAAATCTTTTATGAATTTGTTTGTTGTATCTATAAACTCTTTATCCTTCAATAGCTTCTGATTTAATTTCCAGTATCCTGGACCACTATGAATCGTTGTGGTACAAATGCTCAAGGTTATAAGATGATGATCTGACCTAAATCTCTCTTTAATCTCGACTTTATTCATTTTTGGAGTCAAAGAAAATGATGTTAAGAAATAATCTATTCTGCTAGCCTGATTTCCTCGTCTCCATGTATATCTTGTTTGCTTTGGATTTTGCAATCGCCATATGTCAATTAAATCTAGTGAGGTCATGAGGCCAGAAATAGCATTATATGCTCTAGAATGATAATTCTTAGTTTGTATGCCTTTTCGATCCAGATCTACATCCAACACAGTGTTGTAGTCTCCTGTCATTATCAAATTTTTTATCATGTAGTTTTTCTTTTCTTGCAACATGTTGAATATATCTTGAAAGAAGAGTGGATCATCAGAATGAGGTGCATACAGATTTACTAATACAAATTCTAGGCTATCCACCAATATATCTTGTATAATATATCTACCTGCTTGATGTATTATTGTATCTTTGACCACAATATCTACTTCCTTTTTATACATTATCATTACAACTTTAGAATTTGAGCATCCGTGTGAAAAGTATATGTTATCCCCTCCACTCTGTTTTCCATTTAATCTCATACAGTTGGGTAGAGTGAGTCGCTTGTAAACAAAATATATCATAGTTTTTATCCGTAAGCCAACTAATAAAGTGTCCCCTTTTCTTCCTATCAGCTAAACCGTTACAGTTGAAGCTTGATATTACTAACTTAGAGATATTTGATCTTCAGTGGATTCTATACTTTCATGATTCTTGAAAAAAAAAAAAAGGATGGAAATAATAATAGTGACACCAAAACAACGGGAAGGGGCTGAAAATATTTCCTGTTTCTTCCATCCTCTGATGATATATTTTCTATTGTCATATTTCTCCCCCTTTTTAAATAGCGTCTAAGAGAAACATTTTACTATAACAAAACATCCAACCCCAATTTATGAGCGCAAAACTAAGAACAAAAGATCATCAATGCAGAAAATAAAAAAATGATGATCTTTTGTTCTTAGTTTTGCACTCATAAATTGGGATTGGATGTTTTGTTATAGTAAAATGTTTCTCTTAGACGCTATTTAAAAAGGGGGAGAAATATGACAATAGAAAATATATCATCAGAGGATGGAAGAAACAGGAAATATTTTCAGCCCCTTCCCGTTGTTTTGGTGTCACTATTATTATTTCCATCCTTTTTTTTTTTTTCAAGAATCATGAAAGTATAGAATCCACTGAAGATCAAATATGTCTAAGTTAGTAATATCAAGCTTCAACTGTAACGGTTTAGCTGATAGGAAGAAAAGGGGACACTTTATTAGTTGGCTTACGGATAAAAACTATGATATATTTTGTTTACAAGCGACTCACTCTACCCAACTGTATGAGATTAAATGGAAAACAGAGTGGAGGGGATAACATATACTTTTCACACGGATGCTCAAATTCTAAAGTTGTAATGATAATGTATAAAAAGGAAGTAGATATTGTGGTCAAAGATACAATAATACATCAAGCAGGTAGATATATTATACAAGATATATTGGTGGATAGCCTAGAATTTGTATTAGTAAATCTGTATGCACCTCATTCTGATGATCCACTCTTCTTTCAAGATATATTCAACATGTTGCAAGAAAAGAAAAACTACATGATAAAAAATTTGATAATGACAGGAGACTACAACACTGTGTTGGATGTAGATCTGGATCGAAAAGGCATACAAACTAAGAATTATCATTCTAGAGCATATAATGCTATTTCTGGCCTCATGACCTCACTAGATTTAATTGACATATGGCGATTGCAAAATCCAAAGCAAACAAGATATACATGGAGACGAGGAAATCAGGCTAGCAGAATAGATTATTTCTTAACATCATTTTCTTTGACTCCAAAAATGAATAAAGTCGAGATTAAAGAGAGATTTAGGTCAGATCATCATCTTATAACCTTGAGCATTTGTACCACAACGATTCATAGTGGTCCAGGATACTGGAAATTAAATCAGAAGCTATTGAAGGATAAAGAGTTTATAGATACAACAAACAAATTCATAAAAGATTTCTTTGTAGTGAATAATGATACAGCGGATCCTTTGATTATATGGGATGCTTTTAAAATACACCTTAAGGGGACACTGCATTCAATACAGCTCAAGGAAAAAATAAAAATCGTTTGGAGACAGAAAAAATATTGATAGCTGAGATAGAAGATTTAACAGAACGGGTAGACAATAATACAAATGTGTCACAAGCTCTACTGGACAATCTTGAGCACAAGGAAAGAGAGTTAGAAAGACTATGTGCAGAGAAAGCCAACGTATCATATTTGAGAAATAGAATAGAATGGCTGGAAAAATCGGGAGAGATCAACCAAATATTTTTTAAATCTGCAGTATAAAAACACTGTAAAGAAAAAATGTTTTGAAGCTTGTAGTAGGAAATAAAATCATTGAAAAAACCAAGGGAAATTTTGCTGGTACAACATAATTATTTTTCAAAATTGTACTCCTTACAGAGCCCACCAGAGGATTTATTGCCTCAAAATACTAGCCCCAATTCTCAAGACGATAATACCGTAAAGTTAACAGAGAAAGAAAAAAATCTTGTGAGGGACTTATTACGCTGGATGGAATTACATCCAGCTATTAACTCCTTTGAAAAAGGTAAAAAGTCCAGGAGCCGATGGCATACCTGTAAACTTTTATCAAACCTTCTATGAGTCTGTTAAAACACCTTTGCTGAACACCTTCAACTGGTCATATAGCAAAAAACAACTTACAGAAACTCGACAGGAAGGTTTAATCTCACTATTATTGAAACAAGATTCAGGTGGAAGGTATAAAGATCCCACTACTCTAAAGAATTGGAGGCCAATCACACTACAATGTAACGATGCTAAAATATTAGCCAAATGTCTTGCAAACAGATTAAAACTAGTACTGCCCAATATTATTCATCCAGATCAGTGTGGCTTCTTACAGTGTCGATCTATCAGTGACAGTATTAGACAAATAATTGAAATAATTGAATATTATGACTCAACAAAAACCTCTGCTTTCATTTTTTTTTTTTTTTTTGCTGCCTTTGAGAAAGCTTTCGATAAAGTACGTTTGGATTTTATTTATAAATGTTTAGAATATTTTAACTTTGGAGACTCTTTAATTAGTTGGATAAAAAGTAATGTATAGTAATCCAAAGTGTAAAATAATAAACAATGTTTTTTTTTCTGAAACAATTAAGCAATATAGAAGATTGAAAGAAGGATGTCCACTGTCTGCGTATCTATTTATTATAGCTATAGAAATCTTAGCACAAAAAGTAAGAATGAATAACAACATAGAAGGTTTGAGAATAAATAGTTTGGAATCAAAAATATCAATGTATGCGGACGATGTAAACTTTCAAAATCAACCAAATGTTGCATCCTTTACTGCATTAGTTAAAGAGTTGAATAACTTCTCAGTAATTTCCTGACTAAAACCTAACTATGATAAATGTACTGTGCTGCGAATTGGATCTCTGAAAGGTACAAATTTTAATATCTATAGTAATCTGCCCACTAAAATGGTCAGATGGCCCAATAGATGTCATTGGTATACATATCCCTAAAGACATGGACCTTATCACGAAGGAAAACTTTGATAGAAAGCTACATACAGTAGACAGAAAATTAAAAAGTTTGGGGAATGACTAACTTAACTTTATATGGAAAAAAATAACCGTGATAAATTCCTTAGTGATTCCTCAGTTTATCTATATCCTCATGTCATTACCTACCCCAGGAGAGGAGCTGTTTAAAAAATATGAGCAAAATGTGTTCAATTTCATATGGGGTTGGAAGCCTGACAAAATTAAAAGAGCTTATCTGTATAATGATTACAAACACTGTGGACTTAAATTGTTAAACCTTAAGGCACTCAACTTTGCACTAAAAGCATCCCTTATACCAAAATGTATTTTAAATCCGCAGTGGTTTTCAGCAAAATGATTGAGGTCTGCTCATCCTCTGTTCCACAAAGAACTCTATCCTTACCTCCAGTTAACTGCTTTTCAGTTCACTATATTAAAGAGAAAGTCATTTCCATACTTATCCGGCTTTTTGGAAGAGGCCATAGTCAGTTGGTTTCAATACCAATATCATCAACCAGAGTGAAGTTATGAAATCCAGAGCCAAGTGTTGTGGTATAATAGAAATATTTTGATTAATGATCACCGTATCTTTATTGAATCAATGTTTGAAAAAAGGAATATTATTTATAAATGACCTCTTGAATAGTGGGGGCGAAATCAAGACTTATGATGAATTTAAAATAGTATACGGTAATGTTTGTGACCTTTTTACATTTAATCAACTCTGTGCAGCTATACCTCAGATCTGGAAAAGGAAGCTATTATTATGTACAAAACAAGTGGCATGTTACCCCTACATTAAGGACACAACATGGATGAATAAGACAAAAATAAACAAGAAAATATATCAGTTATACATGCAACTTAAACACATTTCTGCTACACCAGTAGCTATCCAGTCAAAAATGGGGGTATTTGTTAGAAAAATGTATCCCATGGAGGAAAGTATATGCATGTATTTACACAACTTCTTTTGATGTCTCCATTAGAATTTTACAACTAAAACTAAATCTACAAATTCTTGCCTACTAAGAGAATGCTAAAAAAAAATTAAAATGGGGCATCCAACAAGGTGACATATGTAGATTGTGTGAGGAGGAAGAGGAGTCAGACATTCATTTATTTTTGGTATTGTAAGGAAGTTGCATTATTTTGGATTAACGTTGAAAAAAGTGGATCTCAGTCTACAAATCAAATTTCTATAGTTGTCCTTTATCTATAATGTTTGGTGATTTAAGGGGTGATGAAAAAAAAAAAGGAAAAGACCTGAACAACATCATCATTACGATGGGGAAAGCATTTATATTTAAAGCTATAAAAAGACAACAGTTAAACACTGAACATTTCAAAATGTTTTTGAAACATCAGTGGGTTCTTGAGAGGGATGTTAATAGAAATAAAAGAACAGAATATCATTTTTGATCATGGGTGGGCTACTTTGAGTCAGGGTGAGGATTGGAGTTAAACAAAATTAATTAATAAGTAATGTCGACAAAAAGGTCAACTAAAGGGATGTAAATATGTCCTTTTTTTTTTTTTTTTTGTCTGTAAAATAGAATAGATAACTGTGTAAGCGAATGTGTCTAAGTGGATATCTATATGTAAGCGGGTGTGGATATAGACATATGTATAAACTGTATGTGTGTGTGTGTGTGTATCTACACACATAGTCAAAATTGTTGGTACCCTTCCGTTAAAGAAAGAATAAAAAAAAAACAATGGTCACTGAAATAACTTGAAACTGACAAAAAGTAATAATAAAAATTTATTGAAAATGAACTAATGAAAATCAGCTAATGTTTTTGAATTTTGGTTCAGAATCATTTAAAAAAACAAACTAATGAAGCTGGCCTGGACAAAAATGATGGTACCCCTAGAAAAGATTGAAAATAATTTGACCATAGGGGCACATTAAACATTGGCTGTGTCTAAGTGGATATCTATATGTAAGCGGGTGTGGATATAGACATATGTATATACTGTATGTGTATGTGTGTGTGTGTGTGTGTGTGTGTGTATCTACACACATAGTCAAAATTGTTGGTACCCTTCCGTTAAAGAAAGAATAAAAAAAACAATGGTCACTGAAATAACTTGAAACTGACAAAAAAGTAATAATAAATAAAAATGTATTGAAAATGAACTAATGAAAATCAGCTAATGTTTTTGAATTTTGGTTCAGAATCATTTAAAAAAACAAACTAATGAAGCTGGCCTGGACAAAAATGATGGTACCCCTAGAAAAGATTGAAAATAATTTGACCATAGGGACACATTAAACATTGGTATCATGGTGTGTACCACACTGAACATGGACCACAGAAAGCTAAGGAGAGAGTTGTCTCAGGAGATTAGAAAGAAAATTATAGACAAGCATGTTAAAGGTAAAAGCTATAAGACCATCTCCAAGCAGCCTGATGTGTTTAGGCAGTTGATCGCACGCTAAAATACCCAAGAAATTTGTCCCATTAATAATTATTTTTCTAACAATGCTAGTTAGTTCTATAGTATTCATAGTGTTTTAGTAGTAGTCCATGAGCCATTTTCTCCTGTTTGAGCCAAAGTGGACTTAATGGCAGACAACCCCAGAGGACACCAAATCATAAAAAAGTGAGACTGGAATATGCCAAAATACATATTGACAAGCCACAAAGCTTCTTGGAGAATGTCTTTTGGACAGATGAGACAAAACTGGGGCTTTTTGGCAAGTCACATCAGCTCTATGTTCACAGACGCCAAAAATGAAGCATCCAAAGAAAAGAACACTGTACCTAATGTGCAAAATGCAAGAGTGGCGTTAGGAAAAGCGTCCTCTTCAAAAGTTGTGAAGTTTGGTAAACACGACCTCAGCTGAATGCTGACTATATACACAAAGTATAGGTAAAAGATGGAGCTAGTGACATCTCATGAATACGCATGGTTGACAGGCCTTGAGGTTGCCCCATTCACACTACATACATTTTTTTTTTTTTTTTAAAAACCCACTATATTGTAACTCTACCGACATTGCACCGCTTTTTTTTTTTTGGGAGATGACTACAAGCAAAATTAGTGGTGTACTAACACACATCTACCAATTTAAAATGTTAACAAATCATTACAGCACAGATACATCTCCTAAAATTCTTTAGGAGATGGCATACAAGAGATGACCCCCATCCCGCTCACATCCACCCCATTTGTCCCTGGATACATGCTGATATCTATTACAAACAATACCACCCCATACCCCACCCCCTCTCACAGATACATCTCATAAAGAATTTTAGGAGATGACATGAAGGAGATGACATACTTCCCTTCTCACACCATTTGTCCTGGATACATGTTAATATCGACTACGAACAACGCTAATCCATACACCCTCTCACAAACAAACATATGGTTACAGGATCCATGCTGATATAGCCTGCAAACAGTACCAACCACCACATCATCAAAAGCCATAAACATTTTGCCCACAGCACACTTGGGTTTGCTTGATCTTTTATGGGCACTGTAATAAAAAAGACACCTCTTGGATACAACGGAGTTCACATATAGGGATACAACTGTGTTTTGTTCACTGAAGCAGTATCCACAGGAGGGGGTCTTCTTTTGTTTACAGAGCAACTGATAACATCTTGGATACAACCGACTTTTTTTTTTTATCTGACTCAGGATCAACAGTATGGGTCTTCTGTGGCAACATCAAAAAGCAAAAACATTTTGGTCACAGGGACCAGGGTTTGTTTGAACTTTTAATGATACTGTAATAAACACACATATTGGGATACAACTGTGTTTTGTTCACTGAAGCAGGATCCACAGGATGGGGTCTTCTTTTTTTGTTGTGGAGCAACTGATAACACCTACAGCAGACACCTTTGGACAACTACCAATAATTAACATCAGCCCTAGGGTTACAAAAAGGACACCAGGGTCACCAAGGGTTCACCTGTATCCCCACACACACACGCACGCGCGCGCGCACGCGCTCGCTCACGTGCACGCGCATTTCACATGCACGCGCAAAGCCACAAGTCTATTACTACTGACCTACGTTACTCTTACAACAACTGGCTCTAGAGAGGGCCATTCGCGTTTTCATGTCAGCTACCGTAGTTCTTCTACACGCTTGGCACACGAGAGAGGCTTCAGTTGGTTGCAATCTACAACTAAGATACCGCCAGATCCTACACACTGCTCCTTTAAGAAGAAAACTTTCTCTGTCATCAGGCATTTTAAATATCTAGCAGATCACACAGCAGAACGGTTGTAAGTAACCTGTTAACTATTAACTGCTGATGCAGTTTTGTTGTTTGCCAACTGAAAAGGTGTGAAGGAAAAGAGATCTAGGTGTATTTATGTTGTTCAGGTGTTTCACTGTGGACAGAGGTCTCTACAAAACCTGGAAACAATATAAGTTTTTCCTGTAATCAGGTCAAGTCTGATAGGGCCCTTAAAATAAGCCATGAGATAGTTATCACCTCAATCACTTCCATGGATAAGAATTCCACTTCCTGATCCTGTAACCCATCTCAAAGTGTTTTTCTGAATGTATTGACATTGGTAATTTATGCAAGATGTGCAGGGTGCTGTTTTACATACTGTAACAGATATCAAAGGATGAATAAAAATGAGCTAAAGGTTGATATGCACAGATGTGCACAATCTTATTTACACTTAATATGATTATCTAAACATTAACACTACATTTAATCTCTGGAAGCCTTCAGAGAGTCTGATGCGAGGCCTCTTGCAGACTTTCCGAGAACATGTCCACACAGCAGTCGACAGGCATGTAAATGTGAAAAGTCCAGACATTTGGGTTCACCAGCTTATTTAGTATGTAGTACTTTCGAGTTCAGACACAGGTAAATGAGCAGTCTAGGATAGCATTCAAATCAGTGTTTTCACCATCATAAAGCAAACTGGACTAAAAGATCAAACACACCAGAGTTTCATTAAACTGCACCAAAACTAATATTAAAGGTCCCATATTATAAAAAAGTGAGATTTTCATGTTTTTTTTTATTATAAAGCAGGCTTAAGTCCTATATTAATACTGTGAAAGTATCGAAACACTCAATCCAAAGGGAAATACACACAGCCCGTATTCAGAAACTCTGCGATGTCACGAATATACAATATTTAGACCCTTCACATAATTTTAAACGTAAACATTCTAAATGTGTCCCAGTTTATTCCTGGTTGCAGTGTATGTGAATGTCATCAGCTGACAGGAAGTACACATGGACCCAAGCTGTTGCCTAGCAACGCAATTCTGTTGCAATTCTGTTGCAATTCTGTCAAAATGCGCTAAAACAGAGCGTTTCAGACAGAGGGTAAATACAGGCATATTCAGCCTGACAGTATGAGGAAAATAAAAAAAAAATTTAACATTAAAGCATGTAAACATGTTCTAGTAGAAACACAAAATACAAGTATGAACCTGAAAATGAGCATAATATGGGGCCTTTAAAATAATATTTTTTTTTTAAATGGCTGGTATCTCTTGACTATATGCCCTAAAGATGGGTTTGCTAACATCAGACTCTTACACTGTCATAATTATACAGCACTGTAAGCCCTTCCCCAAAACTATTCTTTCACACACATTTCCACTTTTAGGCGTTGCGTCGGCTGTATTTAGCTCAATATACTGGCAGTAGCCAAACAAAGACACCTGTTTTTCTTTTTCTTTCTTTTTTTTTTTCTCCATGTGGCCTTTCCTGTTGAGCTATTGACCAGCTACAGTCTGAGCAGCTGACCCAGATTGATTTTTAGCTCAGTTTTCTTCTGGGCACCACTGGCCACTGTGGGACTAGAGGGCCCAAACACTCTGATCAATGCTCGCCCAACCCAAAGAGGTCAAGAGAAACAAGATGACAGACTGTGTGAGCCCTTGAACTGGCCAAACACGCAGCCAACACACATGTTTCATGTATCACTCCACTTGGGAGGGTTATCTTCAAACTCTATCCTCAAACTCGAACCATAACAATATGCTTATACCCACCTAAAGGCAAGGCAAGGCTGCTTTATTTATACAGCACATTTCAAATACAGAGGCAATTCAAGGTGATTTACATGGACAAGTAAAAGCAATAGAGAGACATTTAAAAACAATAAGCAATAAATACCAGAATAAAATCAATTAAGATAGATCGATTTTGAAAAGTAGATTAGATTAAATAAAATACATAAAATGAAATACAGATACAAATGGAACAAAAGTTACAGTTAGAGTGGATTAATAAGTTGCCCTGAATGCACCAAAGGAAATAAAAGTGCAGTAGAGATACCAATCAATCAAAGGCAAAGGAGAACAACAGAGTATAATGGAATATGGAATAATGCATCATATTGGACGTTAAGTGTGATCAGTGATAATGAGCCTGGAATTAACTCTCAGAGTTGTTATTCTATTGATGCAGGGAGCCGGACACAACACAAAGCTATACATGAATGGATCAGAGTTATGAATGCACTGTGATGGATTATACCATACGTGCACCGAGAGCAGCCGTTCTGATTCTGAGAGGGATATGTGTAGACAAACACTGCCCTCAGCTGGTCACGTCTTGTGCAACATCCTGTCATTCAACCAAACCGTCATTTGTAGGAAAATAACAGGAGCTCCAAGCCATTCTAAGGAGAGAGAGAGTAGGGGGGCCTCTGTTAGGAGCCAGAGCCTGTGTTTGAAGTAATATACCAAACACACCACCACATTTTTTACAACAACCTCTCTACATTTTGCACTTAGCAACAACATGTTACAGTAATCTACATAAATGAGAAAATGAACAAGTCAAAGACCACGCATTATCATGTTTGGCTATTTTATTTTCTGAATGTGCTGTAGGTTCCAGTCCAGTATCAGCAAATAAGTAGTTGAAAAAAACATGTGTGTGCATATGTGAAGAACCTCCATAAACAAATATATTATTATTCACCCACACTCTAATTATCCTGTTTGATCACATATGCTGCCTAATGTTTGCACATACTGATGCTTATGTGTTCATTTAGTTGTAATTAAGTTTTTGTTTAGACCAACTGGATGATTAGGCTTTCTATATGAAAAGGTGCACTTCTTTTTATGTATTATCATCATGACTACAACATAATTATCTCCTCCCAGCTCCCTGTCCAAAATGTGTAATAGCAGGATTAGATATCATCTTGAGAGGCATGATTATTATTATAGAAGCTGCTTGTGTCTAGCAGATTGCACAATAACTTAAATATTAAAACATCATGGAATACGTTAAAAGTATTTGCAGCACAGAATGGGCGTCCGTCTTTTGGATTTAGAACCACGCTGGCCATTTTTAAGGCTTCTAAAATCTGCATTTCAGAATAAAAGCAGAAGATATAATTCTTTAAAAAAAATAAGTTAGGAGAAAAAAAAAGTACAGGCTGATAAGTGGTTCCAGGAAAATAGTGAAAATAGTATAATAACATGCTGAAAACAAGAAAGTCACAACATGTTAGCTATGGTGAAATTCCTCTTTGATTGTTAAAGTACAAGTAGTTAGCCTATATATCAACATATCAACATCAACAATCAAATATGGCTTGCACAGTGTCTAAGTTATACATTGGTGATTGGTGGGCATTCTGTTATGTGTAGCGTACAGCAGAGGACATGTCAGTGTGTGGATGGCCAATGTGATAATTAAGGGGAAACCACAATGCATGTGTGACTGGTTGGAGTTAGGTATGGGTTAGGAAAGGATCAATCAAGTCATGTCAAATTTTATTAACCCATCCACCTGCCCGTCCTTACGGAAGTCCAGAGAGGCAAGTGAGAAGAAAAGAATTCTTTCCTGTGTTTATGACTTAAAACATCTGTGAAGCAGGTGGAAAAAAAGTGTTTTGCCGAGATCTGTTTTGTAAGTAACTTTTTTTTCATCTGCAAAAACAGGTGAAAAAAAAATAGTTTTGTCAGGATCATTTTTCTAAGTGTTTGTTGCTTTAACACTCATTTCGAGCACAAGAGGCTGAAGTGCACCACTACACCATCTTCTAAATACTAAAGACTAAAAGCATTCCCGTTTTCCCTTACAGCAGATTAAAATACATTTCTAGCCGAAAGAAAGACATGGCAGTATTACTAATACAATATATGTAGTGTTTAGAGTGCATGGAGAAATTAAAATCATCTGGAAGAAAACATGAATGTTTTTAGTTAGGTCTTCGGGTGGTGGTGGTGGACTTCTTTTCCATCTACTCTTAAGTCATAAACACAACGGAGAGAAATCCATTTAGACAAGACATTTTTTTTTTCTCACTTCCATCGCCTCTTCGGGCTTACGTACACCCTCCTCCCTAGAACATTCTTAGAACGTCACACTACTTCCCACTTTAATAAACAGAAAGTTATTATTAAACTTTGTTTGTCAAAGAGTCACAAACCAGTGATTTCTCTCACTATGTTCTGGTAAGGCATGAAAGCCATTTGCATGGAGAACAGGGACTCTTCCTACTCCTACACTAGTCACTCACGACTGGACAAACTGTCACTGGTCTTCGCTTTTGATTTTCAAAGCAAAAAACATGGAAACTGTTGACAATTTTCTTCTAAACTATTCCAGCAAAAAAAAAATGTTTCACTTCAAAGCCTGAACAGAACCTGGCTTCATTTTATACCAATAACAGTTCAAAAAAGTTTTTGAAAAAGTTTGGGATAATGAACTTTCATATCTTCATATGCTTGGAGGTCGTGTTGTTCGGGCTCTATCTGGTTGGCATGGAGAGGAGGTCGTGTTGCTCAGGCTCTATCTGGTTGGCTTGGAGAGGAGGTCGTGTTGCTCGGGCTCTATCTGGTTGGCGTGGAGAGGAGGTCGTGTTGCTCAGGCTCTATCTGGTTGGCGTGGAGAGGAGGTTGTGTTGCTCGGGCTCTATCTGGCGTGGAGAGGAGGTCGTGTTGCTCAGGTTCTATCTGGTTGGCGTGTAGAGGAGGTCGTGTTGCTCGGCCTCTATCTGGCGTGGAGAGGAGGTTGTGTTGCTCGGGCTCTATATGGTTGGCGTGGAGAGGAGGTTGTGTTGCTCTGGCTCTCTCCGGTTGGCGTGGAGAGGAGGTTGTGTTGCTCTGGCTCTTTCTGTTTGGCGACGCCGGGGAGCTGCTTGACATCCTCCTGGATCCACCTTCTCACATATAATCACATTATATGCATTCATTTTTGTCATATGGATTGTCTATGTTGTATTTTCATTAGGTTGTTACTCTGTACACACGACATCTATTGCACGTCTGTCCATCCTGGAAGGGGGATTTGGGTGTTTTGACTCCAGCAGTGAGTGGTCAAATCATACGCTTTCATACCATTCCTTCAGATAAAGCCCCTGTGTGACATCAGAGATGCTACATCCAACGTCTTCCTATACGCTCTTTCAGAATCAAACCCCTGACTGCTGCGTCTGTGGCTGAGGCATAGAGTCTGGTAGATCCTGTGTGTGGATCAGGACTCCGGTTGGTCTGATTGTTGGATTTCAGGCGTGTGGCTCTTGTGGTTTGACAGTGGCTGGATGTTTGACTGTGACTGTGAGTCTGACAGCTCCCGTGGTTCAGTCCTGGACTCTGACAGACGTGGTGGTTGTCCTAGCTGAAGGTGGGAATCCGGCAGCTCTAGTTGTTGCTGTTCTTGGATGTTGGACTCTGATAGGACTTGTGGTTGGATCTTAGACTCCGATGTATCAGATGTTTGCTGAGACTGGCTCTGGTTCTCTGATGGGCAGCAATGTGAATCTAGATGCAACTGTCTCTGCAGCTCCTCTGCACTGTGGGCTAACATGATGCTCACCTTCCTCTGGTGAGCCAGGGCCTCGTCCTTGTCGTTCAGCTACAGCAGGAAACACAGCATTAGTAACTAAGGAGACAAATCCTTCCCTCTGGAGAGATTAAAAAGTCTTAATAACGACAATTTTTTACATGGTGACCTTTTATGAGCTTTAGCCCCACCAACTCCACAAACTAAACTTCTCTGCAGAACAGTAATGGTCAGTCTAAAAGGTGGTTTAGAGTTTAAGCTTGAAAGTAGGAAAGAATGTTTTAGATCACGAACAGATGACTGAAGAACAGGTTACTGACACATTCAAGTATTCAAGAACCGCTGTAATAGGATTTACTATTGGCAGAAATGGAATATAATATTAATAAGTATGCATTCTTCAGTGTATAATCACCTGAAAATAAGAATGGCTGTGTTTTCGTTACCTTAGAATGAGCCGTTTATATCTACATAGGGAGCGGGTCCTCTCCACAGAGCAGGCCATCATGTTTCTACAGTAGCCCAGAAGGGACAAACCACTGCGTTAACTTTTCCTGCTTGGGCCGGAGTCGATAACGTTACTCGCTCCCGTCGTCGCCACTCTCCCTCTCTTGCTTCACCACTCACTTCCCACATACACACACACACACACACACATACTGTACCTTATGCACTCCAAAGGACCTACGTTACTCTTACAACAACTGGCTCTAGAGAGGGCCATTTGCGTTTTCGGGTCGGCTTGACACACGGGAGAGGCTTCAGTTAGTTACAATCTGCAACCTCGACGCTAGATACCGCCATCCTACGCATTGCTCCTTTAAAGATGAGCACAGATGCTAGGGATTGTTGAAATAACAACCAATGGCTGACTTTAAAACTTTATTACATTTTTCCAGCAGTTTTTCAACTTCTTCTTTAATTAAATGTTTTTCCTCGTACTACATGTTTTAAATCCATTATACTTTTGCCTACCTGCAAAAAATATTGGAAGAGGCTGACAAGAAGAAGAAAGATCTTAATACTGAGAACTGACTCCCACTCCCCAACTTTAAACTGTACGCTTGGAGTTCGGTTTTAAGGTCATTGTTAATACGGACTCTCTCTCATCATTCCTCATCATGGCGCACCATGGAGCTCAACATTACCTATCCGTACCGGCTGGAGGCTTTAACACCTGCTAATGTTCCTTTACTGCAAGGGATAAATTAGGTCCCATTATTTCTTATTTGTTAGATACTTTATACTCAGTTAACAACCTTCTAAAATTAAAGCCCAAATGGTTTTTGAACTCACCTACCATAAAACTGCAATTAATAGCCCAGGCTTTTATTTGCTTCAGTCACTTAAGTCAACCGGCGTCTATATGAGACAGGCCTTCAATTCCTTTCGCACAAAACTCAGAAAAGATGAGAAATACTATCAAATTGTTTATTCAAACCAGAATAAATATTACTTGTATAAAAATTAGACTCAAATTCAAGTACGAATCTATATTACGAGGCTATATTTAAGCAAAAAAACGACGGGAAATGCCGCAGTTAGGCAACAAAACCACTTAGGTTTAGGAAAAACATCATGGTTTGGCTTAAAGTAAGTACGGAAACTAAGTAACATAAGTACAGAAAACACATCACCAACGTCACTGGCGTCACTAACGTCACTAACGTCACTCACGTAACTTCAAAATCAACACTTTGGTACATGAACACCGGTCTCCTGGTTGACAGTCCTGTTTGTTAGACCCATTCAACTCCCATCTCACCCACCGTAAGCAGTCTTTCTCACTTTTTATTCTACTTCGCATGACAATATTCACAACTTGGATTAATTTTTTATAAAAAAACGTTTTAATTATTTTGACCACTGGACCCTTACGGACCAAGTAAGGGATAACGTACAGCGAGCCGGTCATTGTTTTGAAAGAAACCCCGACAGGGCGATGTCGCACCCCGACGCGGAGCGGCTCAGAACAACATGCGGTATGAACTAGTTTGTTTCAAGCAGATTGAGGCCTTAACATTAACAGGGAACTGGAGGGTGTTGGCAAGATGAAAAGAATGACATGGCAGAGGGTCAACCACCACAATAAAACATAAGGACCTCCCCAGTTAATGTCCCACTGTCTCTGTGTTGTGATCTCTAGATGTTAGAGGAGATACTAACCAAGTCCAGCAGTCTGTAGAGAGTCTCTAAAAGATCATCAGGCATCTTGGAAGGCAGGAATCCTCTCAACCTCTGGCTGACACTGATTAAAGGACTCCAGTTAGCACCTGGAAGGAAAAGGAAGACGCTTTTCTGATGGTTCCAATAAATGGGAACTAATGAGGCACTGAAATCAAGGATTATTTATAGCTTCATGGAGACATCAGTGATCATAGTAAATCCCTGGCTTTGACAGGGGAAACCTCAACTCTCGTTTGAGAAGCACCCCTATCCAAGAAAAAAGCTCACTAGAATCCCTCCTCCTGTGTGTATATCTTAGAGACATATTTCTGTGATCCATTCACATTTGGGGGCAAGAGATTTTTCTTCACACCAGAATGAATTTGTAAATTTCATTTAATGCTAACAACTTGAAGTGTGTGTCAGGTTGTAGTAAGTCTGTGATTGAATTAATATGAAAATCAGAGCCTTTTTTTCTTTCACCTGGAACATAGTTGGTTAGTCTAATAATTCTTGAAGTATTCCAAAATTCCCTATGTACCATGTGAATACTAAACCGGTTTGATCTATCTGTGTAACTACTGTGCTGATGGCAGACTTGCCTTCAGCCTTGCAGTGATGGGATTTCAGGATGTTGGCATCAGCCAGCAGCAGGAAGTGCTCACTTCGTTTCCTCAGCTGCTGTTCAAAGGCGATGCGAAAAGCGTCTGCAACCATCGACGCCTCGTCTCTCCTCAAGTGCTGAGCATCCAGCTGGAAAACACACACACACATACTTACTTCATGGTTAACATACATTTACACAGCCAAGCCAAAGCCTACTAATTTAACAACAAATAAATAAAACAATTTATATATATATAGTATATATATATATATATATATATATATATATACATACATTTATTATTTATTTTATATATATATATATATGTATATATATATATATATATATATAAATGCTATTTAAAAAATAATAATAAAAAATAATTAGCCTATCATGATATGATGATTAATTAATCGCAATTAATTGCATATATCAATATTGGCTTGGAAAAGCCACCAAATGAAGATATTTCAACTCCAAAACAATACAATATTGTGGCACATGAGGGAAGCATTGAATAGAAATATCAAAAGAGGGCATTAGAAATAAAAAAAAATGTTTTATTTGAAAATCATTGTTCCAAATACAGTATATGTTTTTTTTTATTAAACACAAGCCTATCACTTAGCCTAAAATGTGGCCATAACAGTTTTTCAAAAAAATTATTAACATAAGATCATCAGGCACTACAGTCTTTTTAACTATTTAACATGCGCAACAAACATACTGACGAAGTCGCTATCATTTATACGTGTAATAACTTACATACAGTCCCTTTAACAGTAACATTGGTCCATAAATTATTAACATAAACATTCAATAATATTATATGTATTAATTTGCGTTAATTTTTAACTCCTTATTATTTAAATTTGAATTATTAATATAATTTCTTTTTCCTTTTTCTTTTTTTCACTCTGCAATTTCCCAGTGAAGTCAGCTAACATTACACAACTTTTGGTATTCACCCATTCTTTGATTAAGTTGTAAGGACAAAATAGTTTCTTTATTAAAACAGACAAAGCAAAAAGAGCCGATCAGAAAGGACTGATGTTACTGTGCTATTTTATGGACAAAAATAGAATTTTATGAGCAAAAAGAAGAAAAAGATGGAGCTTGGCACCGGTGAGGTGGTTCGATGTGGTTTACCTCCTGTTGTAGCTGGACGAGCTGCTTCCTACTGGCGGCAGCAGTCCGACTGCACGGACAAGCTTCAGCAACACCAGGACACCGGCAGGCCCCCAAAACTGCCAGCTGGAAAACATAGAGAGGATGTAGACTAGTACTCAATGAACTCCTGAGTACAAGTACACGTTACTTATTAATCATACTTAAGTTAGAGTAAGACCATATGACCTGTATGTAAGAGAGAGCGGAAGAACCGGGGGGCTCAATAGGATACAACTTATTTTCAGTGGTGGAAGTAACTAAGTATATTTACTCAAGTACAGTTTTGAGGTACATGCTTTACTTGAGTATTTCCATTTAATGATACTTCATATATCTACTCCACTACATCTCTGAGGCAAATATTGTACTTTTTACTCCACTACAAGCTGTAATTATTAGTAACTTTTCAGATTAAGATTTTACATTAAAAAAAAATTTGAGAAGCTTATAAAACTTCATTATTAAAGATTCAACTTTTGTCTTTTTTTTCTTTGCTTGTGACCTCTTACAAAAAAAAGGTGGTGTATAGTTGTGTCTCCTCGTCATGTTTCAGATGTTTATGAGTTGTTTGCAGTTCAATTTAAGAGCCATTTCCCCTCTAAACTTCTCACATGGTGTCATTTAAAGGATTTATCTGGTGACCCTTTGGAGGGGCCTGACCCCTAGGTTGGGAACCACTGGACTAAACAAGCTAACTGTAAAGTAGCTCCACCTGGATTAACTGCAACAGTAACATGCTGCTCAGTGTTAAATGGACAGTGTGTAGGATGTGGTAGCATCTAGTGGTGTGGTTGCAGATTGAGTACTCCTCCGCTCACTCCTCCCTTTCCAGGACTGCGGTAACATGAGCCGTCAAGTGTAAAACGTGGTAACGCTGTTAACGTGTCGCTCAGAGGTCATCCTTACCATAACAACACTACTTTAGGGGCAACGGAAGTCAGGCGGCGGCTGGCGGTACCACGGTTTTGATACTTTTGTACTTTTACGTAAATAGGATTTTGAATGTAGGACTTTTACTTGTAATGGAGTATTTTTACCTTGTTATATTGGTACTTTTACTTAAAGGTCCCATATCATGCTCATTTGCAGGTTCAATACTTGTATTTTGTGTTTCTACTAGAACATGTTTACATGCTGTAATGTTCAAAAAAAACTTTATTTTCCTCATACTGTCGGCCTGAATATGCCTGTATTTACCCTCTGTCTGAAAAGCTGTTTTAGCACATTTTGACGGAATTGCAACAGAATTGCATTGCTAGGCAACAGCTTGGGTCCATGTGTACTTCCTGTCAGCTGATGACATTCACATACACTGCAACCAGGAATAAACTGGGACACATTTAGAATGTTTACCTTTAAAATTGTGTCAAGGGTCTAAATATTGTATATTTGTGACATCACAAATGGACAGAAATCCTGACAGCTTGTTTCAAATGCAGAGTTTCTGATTACGGGCTGTCTGTATTTCCCTGTGGATTGAGCGTTTCGATACTTTCACAGTATTTATATAGGACTTAAGCCTGCTTTATAATAAAAAAAAAACATGAAAATCTAACTTTTTTATAATATGGGACCTTTAATTCTTGACCCGACTGTAATTATCCTATCCTCCTCTCTCTCTCTGTGTGTGTGTGTAAAGTTGATTGGTGCTCTCTCACCTCCAGAACACTTGCGTCTCTCTCTGGGCTGTACTCAGGTTTGGTTTCTTGGTAAGCTCTCTGCTCCTTCACACTCAACATGGAGAGAAGCTCCAAGCACTGCCGACTACGAGCTGCAAACACACACACACACACACATAATGTTTGTGATGACAACTAAATCAATTCGATTTGCTGATGAAGACCACAAGATGTGGTTGAAAAGCTCAGGAAAAACGCTCATAAATTGACATTGGGTTAAGATTATTTAGATGCCAATTCTGAGTGTTGGTGAGTTGGAGTCGTACACTGAGGGTTGAGAGGTGCATGAGGTTTGGTGACTCCACACACTAACTTCCAGACAGATCCACTTCCCTTCACAGATGGAGATAATCTGTGCAGACATGGCTAGTTCATGATTCTACAGTATTCAGGATTTACCAGAATGTTCTGCCCGGAGCTGCTGGATCTCACTCTCTCTTTTCTCCTGGCTGTCAGTCAGAATCTTGTTCTCACTCGAAATTCTGATAACAACAACAACAATAAAAGTCACAATATGAACCAATGAAAGTACCACAGACATAAGTGTGTGTGTGTGTGTGTGTGTGTGTGTGTGTGTGTGTGTGTGTAGAGTAAATCCAACCTGTTGTATTTCTCCTCCCAGGATTGCTGAGACTTCTTCATCTGGACCTGGGTGAAGCTGAGTTCCCACTGCAAGCTGTTCACCTCCTGCAAGAGTTGGAAGCAACAGATCGTCCTCATTTACACCTGGCATTAAAATGTGTTTTGGGTGATCAGATTGCAATCAGATAGTGTTTGACCACATGAAAGTTCAGGTCTAAATTAACCCAAAACGCATTCAGGACAGATTGTGATCAGATCGGCAGTGGTCAGGGACGCATTGTGACCACATTGAACATCAGTGTAAATGCAATTGGTTTTCAATCCACATACAACAACTACATGGGCGGAAATACGTAACCAGCAAGGAAATAGCTATTTGCCAGTTAACTAGCTAAGTACAGTTTTTGCAAACAAGAGGAGGATGTGATGCTTGGTTGTTTGAGCTGGACAGAGCCATCGGATCTCAATCAGATCTCAATGTGGACACTGGACACACATATTAATACCAGGTGTAAATGTAATCAGGTTAAATCATATCTAGATACAATCTGGATATGAAACACATTTTAATCCAAGGTGCAAAGGGGGTAATCATGATTAAAATATTTTAATATGTTTTACTTTAATTATTACATGACACCGGGCCACATGCATCTCGTTTTATATATAAGGTTATATACACGGCCTTTAAGTCCCATGACTTTACTATGACAACATATTTTTATGGCCATATACACTACATTCTTCCTTCCTGGCCCCAGTTTTCCAAGCATTAATCCAGACTAACATCGTGTTACTCAGTTCAAAGTATCCGGTTAACTCTCATGAAGCCAACTTAGTTCTTCACATACAAAAACAGAGGATTCATTTTCTGTTATCCTGAATAACCGACCAAGAGATTAGTAACTTCAAAGACCCCTAATTTATCAAACTGAGTCACATTTAATTGAAACAAATTGATTGTTTCACTGCAGCTATACCATTCAAGTGCATTTCATATGTCCAATCATTCCACATGTCTGAGAACAGTCATATAGGCTACTATACCTTTAGATACATTATGCATTTTCAATTTTGCTCAGAGTATCCCTAACCTAATTTGAATTGGTCTTTTTTATAAATTGTATTTCATTGTATAGCCTATTTCATCAACCTTTTATAGTGAAAGTTGGGATGCTTACACTGAGACATCTGAAAAATGCGTCCCTTATACTCATCTAAAAGCATAATTATATCAACATTTTCCTTTTTCCAGTCACAGTGTAACTGTAAACAGAGAAATGTCTCTTTATACCACCGTGTCTCGTCATTACACTCGTGCTTCCTTTTGTCTTCGATAAACAAGAAAATGTAGCAGTTAGTTCCCGACTGCTGAGTAGAAACCTGCTACAGAATGTTAAAGCAAACAGACCAAGCCCTTATTTGAGCAGCCTTGCACTTACCTTCTCCAGAGCCTTGGCCTTCGCCTCACTTTTCTGCAGCAGACTTTGAGTGTGGCTTGTGGCTTTGTCAAGAATGGTCTGTGTGAAGAAGAGCAGTTTTTATTTATCAGCTGAACAAAGTCAAGACTCTGCAGGTTTTTTATCTCAATCTATTACTTCCTTCTCTCTGACTGAAGGAAACTGCTTCAATACTTCAGGGACAAAGGACTTGTCTACACGATCCAGTCTTACTTTGCCCTTGTCACAGTGTGTTGTTCACATATAATATGATGCCAGACTAGCAGATGTGTAGAACTGTCCAAAGGCGATTATTTGACAAAATTGGCTAAACACTATAAAGGACTGGAAGGCATATCATTTGGAGCAACTTCATACTGATTAACCCTAAATTGTTACTAAGGTGAATGAAAGTGTTGGGTTCTCATCTTTCATGAACTAATTTAACCTCTGGAATGCTGAAATGGAAAGTTTCCATCCATTTTATATCCATGTATATTACTGCAAACAGTCAGGATATGATACTGACAACATGGATAAGAAGTACTTTAAGTGCTCAGAAAAAAATTTATTTGAACATCTTCATTTCCATGACAACTGGGCAACTCCATCTGCTGAAGAAGAAATGCCAACATGATATTTTGCACGCTAAAACATTATGTGAGACTTTTTAGCATGTCCGAAACCTTAGTATGAAACCACTAGTACGCAAATTGCATTCTATTTAATACTAATTGCAAACACTGGACGCTACGGCGGCATAAATATCCCACAATGCAATGCGGTAGTAACAACAACGTTCATAACAGACAATGGCGGACAGCTCTGTAACATCACTAATGCTTCAATTTTAGTATAAGATTCCACTTTGCTATAGAAGAAATATAGTTTTTAAATTAGTTCAGACTTTATGATTCTCACATAAATGTCATCGTGTCATCGTTTGGTCACATGAGGTTGGCATTGGTTACCATGGTTACGCATCTCGAACTGGCAAGGAGGCTCTCAGGAAGTGATGTGGTAATTGCAGAGTATGTTGAAGGATAACACACACATTGAGTATGTAGCGCATAGTATGTGTTATGGTTGATCATATTATATGATCCAAAGCTCCAGAACATCTAGCCGGATATATCTCCTTCCTCTAAAAACTCTCTAAAACTATTAAAACACATAAATGAGCCATTACTGAACCTTTTTAAATTATTTTTTTTTTTGCCGAAAAAGCTGAACAGAATCAACTTTTGGGGAAACGCAGCCCGACAATCACGTAACCGGTGACCCAGAGCTGTACAACCCAGCCGTGAGGGAACAAATGACGTCAATCGTTGTGCAGTTGCTTGGTGTTAATGGGCCATACACTACCACACCGCTGCACAACCGTGCAGTGAATCGCTGCAACGTCTAATCTGGTATGAACGCAGCCTCCATCCACAGTCAACAGCAGAAACCGTCAGGAAACACGGGGCGAGATTTAGGGAGAAAAATACAGTCTTAAAGGGTCAAAACTCTAGCAACACAGAGGGTCCCAGATGGAAAACTGCTTTAAGGGGTCACAAGAGACATATATAAGTGATTCATATACCCTTTTTCCACCAAAATTAGCGTGTTTATGCAGGTTTTTTAAACGCGGGAAAAGCCTCCTAAAAATAGGCGACAGACCTCTTTTCCTATTTCAAGTAGACGAGTATTCCTTTCTGTTTATTTCCCTGGTGTGTCACGATCTACATCATGAACGCACTGGAAAACAAGGTTAGTAAACAGTGAAAATGTTACGGTGGTCTTATCGTTTCTTCAAACTCTGTGCCGACTAATTTGGAACGATATTCGAGCGCCACTGGGACGAAGACGGATGGAATTTGAGGCTGTGATGACGAAGAAAGCGCAGAAAAAGGGGTGAAAACTGGTGTGTTCCCACTGAGACAGATGTTGGTGGGTGTTAGTGGGGTTTTTGTCCAGTGGAAAAGAGGCTTTAGAGACCACTAGGTACCAAGGGTGCCCGCTAAGCAGCATTCTTGATATTTGCTTGCTTGCTTCATCTGCTGTCTGGGCGCTCTTGTGATTCCGACTGAACTACAGAACAGACGCAGTACTTCAGTATGTGTGTGTGTGTTGCTCTACCTTCCCCTGCAGGATCTTCAAAGCTTCATATTTGCCTTCGAGGTAACGATGTGCCACCTCCAGCTCACAGCATAACATGTCTATCACCTGTCAACACAGCAGAACCATCAGCTACATTTAGCCAGGCCGGAGTCAAGTGAACAAAGTTATAGTTTGTCTTGTCCTACCTCAGTTGCTTCCTGTAGTCTGTCTTTCAGCTCCTCTTTGGACAGGTCAACCAGGGAGCCTGCTGATTCACAAAAAGTGTACTCGCACATTAGAGGTTTTAGAAAATGTGTGTGTGTGTGTGTGTGTGTGTGCGTGCGTGTGCGTGTGCGTGTGCGTGTGCGTGTGCGTGTGCGTGTGCGTGTGCGTGTGCGTGTGTGTGTGTGTGTGTGTGTGTGTGACACACACTACCGTTCTCTTGCACATAAAGCTTGATTGTGTCCAGTCAGGTGTGTAAGAGGACTACTCTATACAAAACGCTGTACAATGGTTCAACCAGACTGACGGTTGAGAGGGGCAGAACGAGACAAATATCCCTCTGAGCAACAGTTGAATAAGAATAGAAGAAATCACCCCTCATTTGTAAAAGAAACTGGAAGCTGAGCATCAAATTGTGTGCAGATTTAAACAGGAACAGGTTCCTGTTTCAGTGTCAAGGTCACACTAATGTAGCCTATAGAACAAGATGGAATTAAACATGTTGCTTTAGCCAAGCTCTTCTTCAGACTTCACAATAGAAATAGAAGGTTAAGCTATGGTTATTGGAATATCAGCTGAACATACTATGGACTGACAAATCACAGTTTCAACCTCTTCAATCTAACGACTGAGTAGACTGCAGAGGGCCCAAAGAAAAATAGACAAACTAAATATTTAGAGCCCAGTTGACCTGTTGTGGTTCAATAATGATCGAGGGTCACTGACGCTTTTCTGGACTGGAAAAGTAATTCAACATCCAAGTTTCAACAATATTCTCCCAGATTGAATCATTTCATTCTTCTTCTTTTGGGGACAAAACTATTTCAAACGTAAATAATACATTTG
This sequence comes from Sebastes fasciatus, assembly GCF_043250625.1. Taxonomy (NCBI): domain Eukaryota; kingdom Metazoa; phylum Chordata; class Actinopteri; order Perciformes; family Sebastidae; genus Sebastes; species Sebastes fasciatus. Next base: position 9,465,980 of record NC_133800.1, read on the forward strand.
GTATATGTACATATGAATGTGTGTGTAGATATAGACATATGTATATACTGTATGTATATGTATCTATATATGAGGTTGGTTGTATGTATATGAATATGAACTTACCTCTTGACACTGCACTATTACAATGGGTAGCACTTTTGTTTTTTTTCCTTTCTTTTTTTTAATGTTTTTTGTTTAAATATGTTGTTGCTGCTGTCTGTATGTCCCTTTACAAGAATGTGTATGTATTCCTTTAACCTTAAATAAAAATACAAAAATAATAATAATACATTTGGTGTCTGAATTATACTGTTTTATCTCTGATAAAATAGTTATTATTGAAGGAAAGAAGAAAAACATCAATATAACAGCTGATTACTAGCTTTTGAACAGTACAGTTCGGAAATTATTGTAGCAGAAAAAACCTCTTTATGGGTTCAAAGCCAAGTTTCAAAATTAGCAATTAACATTATAGAAACCGCAATGATCAGAACAACCTACCTATGAAATATTTCCCAAAATTGCAATCTTACTGAACTTAACTGTACGCTAATTGTCCAATTTGGGCTAGAGTCAGTTTAAAACATGTTTCCTGATGGAACACGATACAAATTATTTCCTGGTTTAAGACCAAAATACAAAATGGCTAGAAAATATATTTTTTTTATATCCACAACTTCATAGTATTGTGTATTCCTTTATCAACACATATATGTTTTGATTTATGTGAAATGATAGATGAAGTGCTGTCTGCTATTTCAATCGAAGATGAAATGAAATCATTTGACGGTATCTGATTCTTGTTTGTCTCCTGTGTTACAGTAAAGGGTCAGGTAGGTCACAGGTGTTCTTACTGGAGTGAGGCAGCGTCCACTTCCAGCGGGCTCTCTGCTGCGTCTCTGCGGCCTTCGGTCCGGGGTTGCTGCTGCACCTGAGCAGCTCCGTTGTGGACAGCAGGGTGTCTGTGAGACCAGCAAAGCTTTGGCTCTTCTTCCTGGTGGAGCTGGGCGCTGCTCTGACTCTCATCCCGTCACCCAGGTCTCCATCCACCATGTCGTCCTCCACCGGGCTGCAGGCCTCACTGACCTCCTGCATCTGCACCGAGAGAAACCTTACATTACATTCACCACAGTATGGATCTATTAAACCTGCCAAACCAAATATTGATTAGCTCAAACTTCAATGGTTAACCCAAAACTTACCACGAGTGCTATTGCAATCCATCAATCGGCAGAGATTTTAAACATTAAAGGTCCAATATTGTAAAAAGTGAGATTGTCATGTCTGTTATAGTATAAAGCAGGTTTAAGTGCTATATAAATACTGTAAAAGTATTGAAACGTTCAATATACAGAGAAATACGCATAGCCCATATTCAGAAATTGTGCGTTTGAAACAAGCCATCAGGATTTCTGTCCATTTGTGATGTCACAAATATACAATATTTAGGCTATTAAACAGTTTTAAACGTAAACATTCTTAATGTGTCCCAGTTTATTTCCAGTTGCAGTGTATGTTAATGACATCAGCTGACAGGAAGTAAACATGGACCCAAACTGTTGCCTAGCAACACAATTCCGTTGCAATTCCGTTGAAATTAGCTAAAACGGAGCGTTGAAGACAGAGGATAAATATAAGCATATTCAGGCAGACAGTATGAGGAAAATAAAGTTTTTTTTTAACATTACAGCATGTAAACAAGTTCTAGTAGAAATATAAAATACAAGTATGAACCGGACAATGAGCATGATATGGGACCTTTAAGATAATATTTACACCCAAGTAGCTATCTCTTAAATATCTCTGGTTGTATTAGGCCAGAGTGGATAGGACTTCTTTATGGTCATATTGGATTATTTTTTTGCATCAATGTGAAATTCCTTTGATTTGTATTCTTTTTATTTTTCGCTTCATTGCCAATAAGTCGCCCCTTATCCTTTAAATGTCACAGAATCAAAACAGATCAAACTTAATTAGAATCATCATAAACATACAGGCACATACGTGCGATTTGACCTCTGCATTTAACCCATCCTAAGCATTTAGGAGGAGTGGGCTGCTGTGAAGAGCGCCGGGTAGAAACGTGGGGTTCAGTGTCTCACTCAAGGACACTTCGACATGCAGAGGAGGAAGAACCGGGGATCGAACCACCAACCCTCTAGTTAAAGGACTATCTGCTCAACCAACTGACCTATAGCCACCCAAAGCTCAAATGTCCATTCCCTATTCAGCAGTCCCTCCAAGTCCTCATAACTAAAAATGTTCCCAGGTATAGATATAGGTATTTAATTTGCTGGATTAGCCCAAAAACAGACATTCCTGTTTATAGATTAAATACGCAGTGTCTTTATGGTCTGGGACACTGTAGGGATTAGGTCATACTCATTACTCAATACCCACAAGACCTAACTGACTGCTGTGGTAAAGGTTACTGCTACCGATTGAGCTGCATGTGCTCAGTTAACCGGAGCGGTCAGTTGTATATTAACATAATAGCATGAGGGGAAAAAGTTGTGTAAATTCCCAAGATGAGTGTCTCATACAAATTAACTTAAATGCTGAAAATGTTCACAGATTAGATATTGTACAATACCACTGTGTTTTCTGCCTCCTGACTGTGTTGTAGGCCTACACTACAGTATGGAAAGGTTGAATCTACCGTACAGTATTTTCCATTTGAAGTCATCACGTGGATGGTAATTGGGTTTCAGCCATCACTTTTAGATTTGAAATCTTTAAAGGGGAACTACGCCCATTTTCAAAATTCATACATGTTATTCCTATATGGTCTAACACAGTCTAAAAATATTAGTAAACATGAACAACTCTCTCAAATCCAAACATTAGAGTTCTAAAACTCAAATTTGTGATGTCATCAAATAGAAAGAGTGGAACTGCTCCATAGACAATGAATTGGGAGAAATGTTCTAGAGACACTGAGAGCAGCCAGGGGAATGATCTGAGTATATGGGAACATTTTCTGTTTCACAACTGACAACACTACAGTAGAATAAAGCTCATTCGGGTATAAAAAAAGTAAGCAAACATTCTGTGGGTCCACAAAATCAGCCTCCAATTCATCATCTATGGAGCAGCTCCAGATGTTATACCTTATGACATCACAAGTTTGAGACTTGCTTCTCTTGTTTCTGGCTTCTGAGAATGAGATGTTTTCAGCTGTTTTAAAAAATGTCAGATTGACAACTAGCATGAGGTTACATACATATGGTCTTACTTTAACTTATGTCAAATTTATTTTATTAAGTAACGTGTACTTGTACTCAGGAGTTGAGTGAGTACTAGTCTTCATCTAAACCAGTGTTCCAACCTTTTTGGCCTGTGAACCTTTGAAACCAAACAGTCTACTTTTAACCTCATTACAGGATATGATTGTCTTTACACCGATCAGCCACAACATTAGGACACCCTGACCGGTCTGCGGCTACGCAGCCCCATACGCAACAAACTGCAATATACTGTGTGTCCTGTCACCTTTCTATCGGAACCAGCATTAACTTTTTCAGCAGTACAATAGCTCTTCTATTGGATCGGACAACACGGCCCAGCCTTCGCTCCCCACCTGCATCAATTAGTCTCGGGTCTTACCCTGTCACCCTGTACACCGGTTTTCCTTCCTTGGACCACTGCAGACCGGGAACATCCCACAAGAGCTGCAGTTGTGGAGATGCTCTGACCCAGTCGTCTAGCCATCACAATTTGGCCCTTGTCAAAGTCGCTCACATCCTTACACTGGCCCATTTTTTTCTGCTTCCAACACAAAGTTCAAAATGTTCACTTGCTGTCTAATATATCCCACCCACTGCCAGGTGCCATTGTAACGAGATAATCCACGTTATTGCACTTCACCTGTCAATGGTCTGAATGTTATGGCTGATCAGTGTATATTATTTTGATTCATTTTAAATAAACATTTCCCAACTTCTATTGAAAATTCTTATTCATACAGTGATAATGATTTCAGTTATAGTCTGCTATCCAGCTCTGCCTATTATTGACTATAGCATAGATGGTAAATGGACTTGCATTTGTATAGCTCCTTTCCAGTCTTCCGACCACTCAAAGCGCTTTATACACTACATGTCAGCATTCACACATTCATTCATACACTGATGGCTGCTATAACTTCCTCATCAGGATCTAATGTAAATACTCATTCACACACCGATGATGGCAAAGCCTTCGGGACACGTGGACTGGAGGAACCGGGGATCGAACCAGAGACCTTCCGATTAGTGAAACGAGCTCTGCGCTCTTATCTCGTATATCACCCACATCCGGATGCATCACCGAGATGACGTCACTATAGTCTATAACTGTATAACTTATAGTAAAGACTTGGTGAAACACAAACACATCCTGAATTTTTACAATATTTGTTACAGAAATGTCCCTTTAAAGTGAGTGATTATTATTCATGACTTCCTCTCACCTGTAACTTGTGAAGCAGTAAAGGTGATTATTAACTCCTCGGTGCTTTTCAGCCTCCAGACAGACAACAGAGAAAGTTTAGTAAAGTTTGATCCGACGAAGTGAGAGCTCAACTTTTTAGTTAAACATATTAATCCAGCGTCGCATTACAAAGACTCAGAGGTGAATCCATCCCTTCCTCCACCTGCCGCTTCGTCTCTCTACCTGAACACCTGAACATCTGAACACCACCTGCAGCGTCGAGCTCACTGCGGTAACACCAGCTCCTTCCGGGCATTACCTTCAAAATAAACTCCACATATATTTTTTAATACAAAAACAAAGCTTCCTCACATAACAATAACTCAACTAATTAAAAATAACATACCGTAAAAGTAAAGTACTGTAACATAAAAGATACAAGAATGAAATAGCACATTTAATAAGTTGAAAGTAGTTTAGTGAGTCACCATCATCACCAGAGGGAATATTTAAAAGAGCTTCATGTGAAACGGTTGAGTAAATATTGGATGAAGGGGTGTGTGTGTGAAAGGAGAATGTAACAGCAAGATAATGTTCAAGTAAAGATCAGCCTTTCACACATTTAGTTTATTTAGATTCAAGCAATGTATCCCTCAATAAGCATTTACTGTAATATTTCTTATTTTCCATCCATCTGTGGGGAAAAAAAAGTTAGTCAGTCAGTTAAAGGCTGGGCTTGTTCTCAGACAGCTATCCATTGCAGGTTAATATCTCTGCTCAACAGTCACTCAGCAAAACAAAAAGATGTGAAGTACAACAAAAAAACAAGTGCTGAACATGCGCTTAAAACAAATAAATACTGGCAATATTTCAACTGGCACAACTGAACTGTTCAAAAAATACTTCACTCCTACGTTGATCATTTGTATATCAATTACTCACCCACATGTTACCTTGAATTCCTAAAGAAAACTTTGTATTTCTCTCATGCCTCCACGTTTAACAACAACAGTACTCACACAAACGACGTGTATTAAATAGTAAGGTTTAAGCGAAGATGCATGTGTTTGGGAAGTAGTGAGCATACGACTGGATAAATGAGACGTGGATTATACTGCAGGAGTTGTGTGAGTGTTTGTAAACGGATGATTTGATATAGTTTTGCTGATGTTAAATGCGGCCCCCCATTTCTTTAATTTCATCAAAACTTTTCTCCATTTTTTTTATTCTTTTCTTCAAGAATTCAAGGTAACACGGGGTGAGTAATTGATAAACAAACAAGTCATTTTGGGGGTGAAGTATTCCTTTAAGGGCTACTTTTGGAGATTATTACAATTAATCTCCATGCTTTCATATTATTATGAGCCTGTTTCAAGCTATAGAATCACATTCAATTCAGGTTCCACAAGACAACAAGCTTGTTTATCATATCTTGCCTATGCAAAAAATACTGGTAATACCAGAGCTATTATCACAGTCATCAACATACTGTGGAGTATGGTTACGAAGAGAATTATTTAAGTTCTGGGATCAATCTTACAGTTGTGTATTGTGTAATTTAATGTAAAAAATTAATCTCAGAACTTTGTTATTTCACGTGGCACTAATCGTCCTCCATACAAAGCCAAGACTCCAAAAATCCATCCAACGAAAAAGTTGTGCAATGAAAAAGTGAAACTGTGTCACAGTATGACTGGCTGTATGGCAGAGCTGAGTGTGTTAGTCACTGGCATAGTCCTCTATGATCATGTCCTCCTCCTCCAACAGGGCTTGGCTTGTTGTGGGTTGGGGCTGACTGACTGGCAGACCGTCCTCAACCAAACCCTGACCGTCCTCTTCCTCCTCACTGTCTTTCTCCAGCTGGGCTGGGTCTTTGTCTGTCAGAGCCTCAAGTTTTAATCTGCACACACACGCCGGACGCACGCACACACACAACACAAAGCCAAAGACAAAAACAAAGACAAAGCACAAATGTAAGGTGTTATACACTGACATTTATACACCATTATCAGGACACCACAAGCTCATTCTAAATCAATGGTTGAGGTGATGTATGTGAAACCACAGCTTGTGTAGCTTTGGTTTCACAGGTACAAGCAACACAACGTTGTGGGCTCTTTAACCAAAGAAAGTAAATACATTTATAAAAAAAAAAATCCTAAAACTCTAACTATATCAATCTAACAAATGATGATGGAACTAGTTATCATGCTTTCAATACTAATGGTAGCCTAACAGAAGAAATATAAATGCTATGTAAGTTGTTACTATATTATTAATATTACCCTACTCTGTAATAAATAGAGTGTGGCTGCTTTACGTAAACAGCAATTAATTAATCATTAGTAGTGTTCAAAAGTAATAAAGCTAGCAAGTAGGGCTGACCCGAATGCTTCGAAGCTTTGACCGTTGCCATGGTAATTGACCTCCAAATCAGTATTCGAATGCTTTTTTTAATTTATTTTTTTATTATATAAGTATGTAATAATAAAGTATAAATCCCAAAATAGCCCATGAACTACGGAATAATCCCATGACATTCATTATTCATATTCAACATCACTTATTATTAGTTATTGTCAAACGGATATCGCTGTTTGTTGTGTGTAGATGTGTGTGGAAGATGGAGACAGACAGACAGACAGACAGAAGGCGCGCTGCAAAGCTTCGAATGCCTTTGAATATTTCTCACCGAAGCTTCGATGCCCAAAAAATGGTATTCGGGACAGCCCTGTTAGCAAGTAAACCCTGAGTTAAGATTATTTTGTCTAAAAAACATTCAGTACTATTTTAGCCGTTGAAATTACATGACTAACACAGAGTAATGGTGATGTCCCACGGTTTGATTCCGGCTGTTTGGTCCTACTCATCTTATTTCTCCCTCTCTTCATATTTTCCACCAGTACAGACTGCTGCTGTAAAAGCCTGGTTGGATCTTTTGTGATTGCAGACTCTGGGGGTCATGTCGACCCACAGACACGCTTGAATATAACTGCTATTGTGGGAACAGAAAATGTCTGCTGTACCTGCCGGGGAACCTCCTCAGTGACATCTGACCCACGTCCTGGATAAAAGCTATCTGAGCTGGGAGACACAGTGTAGCAGAGAACACTTCTGTTAATGGAATCCTCATAAACTTCATCAACAGACACACTCGTTCACATGAGTTTACAAAGCTCTGTTGATTGTGGCGAGATGCCCGTTTCTCACAGCAAAAAGGATTTAAGGGTCATAATAACACATTAATTACCTTTGTTTAGTACCTTTATTTGTGTGTGTGTGTGTGTGTGTGTGTTACCTGGGTTCCTCATAGGGTTGGTGAGTTTGGCCAGGTATGGCAGCAGTTCAGTCTGCAGGCTGACTGGTGTCAGACAGAAGCTTCTAAACAGGAACTGGGCAGCCAGGCAGTTCTCTCGGTGCTGACAGGAACAACATCACTCTCATTACAGTCTTATCAGAATCAGAATCAGAATCAGAATTGTGTTTATTGCCAGGTGTAAGAGATTTACACTAGGAATTTGCTTTGGTTATGTTGGTGCAAGTCAAACAGTATAATAACAAAATAGATAAAATATCTACTGTTGGGGATATTTGCGATATATATTGTATATACATAACTGTATATATTCGTTGTAAATATAATTTAGTTTTCCTCCTTATTTCTTCCTTTTTTTTTATTTCTTCTTATTGTTTGTAATGTATTCTAATTTCATGTTTGAATATTTTCTGTGTGTGTAGTGTTGAGGGGGCTACAACTACATTTCATTGAGCAATCCTGTACTGTATAATGACAATAATAAATACGTGAAATGTCAAATATGTGTTTGTTTGACATTTAGAAACAGTGTCGTCGGTACATAGTTTGTCCACCAGACAGACCTTTTTTCAAATGTATGTATCTTGCTTACAAACCTGGCCACCTATGACCGTAACCAAAATTACTTTAGTTTGTCAGAGTTACCCTCTTTAAGCCGTTCAATTTAAAGACCACAAGTCTTTAATCCAGACAACACAGGTTTAAATCGGTCTTAAAATGACAGAGCAACATCCCCAATGTGTCTTACCTTCTTGTTGACCAGCAGCCAGTTGGGTTTGTGAAGCGGTCTGAAGCCAACAGAAACTTGTTGAGAGTTGGAGTGAAGGAGCCCCCTGGTGGCCACTGAAGACCCATAATACCCCATGGTGCTGCGACTCTGAAGAACAGCACAGCACAGCCCTTTTTACAGATTATTGTTCACAGACAATCCACCATGGACCATATATTGTTAATACACAGGTAATATCAATACTGATATATTCAAGTTGTCAGTCTCTACCACTTACCTGTCTTCACTGTAGTGCTACCTACTATGCAGGAGAAAGGACTGGTGTTGTTAAACGCTTCCAGAGTTGTAAAATCCTGTCTCAAATATGCTTTCTGGTTGTCATTTCATCATCTCACCGGCATCTTTTTTTTTTTTAAATGTAGTGCTATTTTCAGTATGAATGCCTGCTGACATGAACACACCAGTCTTGGTGTGCAGAGGTCCAAGATATTTGTCAGCTTTGTTGTATGTAGGGGCATGGAACTGGTGGTATGCTATATTACTGTGAGAACAACTCCTTAAATATAGTATCCAAACAACAGGAACACTTCAGTTCAGATTCTATTGATCAAAGCATTCATATTACTTTTTAATGTCTGGGGAAAGACTGACCGTCCAATCCGAAGTGAGGAGGTCAGCATCAGACAGATACTCGCTGGCTCGCTCCACATCCTCCACCTGAGAGAAGAAGTCCAGGTAGTTCTGGTGGAGGTACAGGTTGAAGAACTCTCCAGACATGTGTGAACGCTCTACAACCAACTGAACAAAAGAGACAGAGACAGTCCGGTTCTCAGTGTTCTCAAAGACTAAAAATGACATTTGGGCATGATGTTTGTTACATGTTAAAAGCTAGTAAAAAAAAAAAGCATGTGTGCACCTCAGGGTCTCCAAGTAATGCTTCTCTATGATGATGAGACAGGTGAGATGGTAGACCAGGTCCAGGTGCACATTCAGCTGCTTCAGCATCTTCGTGTTTCCCTCCTGTTAGTGACAAACAACCAAGCATACAAACTATTGGCCTCTCTGTCACTTACAATTACTGCAGTACTGTAAGGTGTGATCGACCAAAGCCACAGTGCAGCGGTCTTCCTCTTCGGTGACCATATTATGCTTGCTGCTGCAAAGGACTTTCAGCAGGTAAATCAGCAGTGAGCACTGACAGAAACTGACTTTGGGGTTTATCACACACTGGAAATAGTGCTTCTTGTGGTCCTCATAATCCAAATGACTATCTGCATTAATCTGTATTAATTTAGACAATTTACGGTGCAAAATTGGGTCTGGTGACTGTCCTGCCTAGTTAACAATCATCAACATGTTCCAATTAAAACACATTTCTATATCAGATTCCTTTTGTTGATTAAAGTTGATGATCTCCTCTGGAATCAAGACCTTAAAGGATGAGTTATAAGAGTTAAAATATGAGTTAAAAGTTATTGTCAACCAGTCCCACGAAAAGACTAAAACCAACAATGTGTTAGTACGTCCCTCAATACTTTCTGACTACCCTACCCTGTCCGTGGCTCTCTAGCGAGTATCTGTGGCAGCAGGACGGTGTATGTGGGATTGAGTCAAAGTAAACTACAGTGTGTGTGTTCGTGGTGATGAAGGAACATGTCACCCAGTGCAACAGTGTGGCTCATTGATGTGTTACAGCTTGTGGACAACAATGAAGCTATATGGCACAGAGGAAGAAGATATATCAGGCTTTGATGCACACACACAATACTTGTTAGGAGATACTTGTATGGAAACTGGGAGATATGACTCACGTTTGCAGTGCAGTATCTTTCCCAGTGCTCTGAACAGGAACAAAGAAGCATCTTTCCCTCCAATAGCCTGCTCTTCTTCCTGCTCCTTAGAGTGTTTGGACTTCTTCTTCCTCTGGTTTGTTCTGGAAACAGCTTTTCCCAGTGAAGTCGCATGTCTGTCCTTCTTCAGCCTCCACAGCCCCTTTTCCAACGACGTGTCTGGAAAGTTACAATGATGATAAAAGATCTTGGATGTCAGTTGATGACACAGGGCAACAATATTTGTTCATAGGAAAGGCCATGTGATCATTACAATCAAAATGTATTCATAGCAAAGTTAATGGTATGCATGTGTGTACACTCTTTACTACTCTGGTGTGGTTTTTGCAGATTTACGTCTGACCTAGGAGGGAGGTAAACTGGAGGCTGTTGACGGCACTGCGAATATCTCCTGAGCTTCCTGAACACAGCTTTTCCAACACTTCCTGGTCTGGGACGCACATCCTCCCACAGCTCTGCTTAGAATTATGGGAAAATACGCTGTAAAAAAACACAATTGTACTAATATGTGTAATCAAATTGCAAGGATTCCTTTCACCTTTCCTGCCTCCAGGGTTGAAATTCGAGTCAGGACCTTCATCATTGTGGTTGGAGCCACCGGATTAAAACTGCAATCACACAAAATAATGTTCAGTGGAATCCAGTGCCCTCCAGTAGAGGATCCTTTAGAGCAGTGGTTCTCAAGCTTTTTTCAATTATGTATCCCCTTTGAAGTATTTTTTTAGCAAGGAACGCCCTTGGTCATGAATGTACAAGCACAACCTTCCTTTCTCAGTCCACAGCTGTGACTGAACTGTATCTAACAGGGGTCTCTGGTGTCTAATGTGGGTTTTTCCATAAAGGTCAAACATCGCTGTCAAAAGCCATCAGTGTGTGTCGCACGGAACCTGATGCTGCTGATGTCCAGCTCCTCCTGGATCTCTCTGGGGAAAAGGAAGCGCGAGCTGCTGTCTCCACTCAGACTGTCTGACACTACGAACACCAGGGGGCATCGACTGGTCTTCACAAAGCGCCTGGAAGACACACAGCAGGACACGATCTCACATTGAGCTGGGAAATAAAACAGATTAGATAGCACTAATTCATGGACACAGAACTGAATACAATTAATGAACACCCTGTATACTGTGTCCCGTAGAAAGGCCAATATGTCTTAACGTTCAAAGGTCTCCTATCATTCTCTTTTACACAAAAAAGGAGAAACTGAAAGCTGCAAAGTTAAACCAGTAGTGCTGGTACTGGTACTGGTCATTATGCCTCTGTCTTAACTATTACAGATGGCCTCAAAGATGTGCATCATCATAGTAACTTCTCCTGGTTTTCTGTGTGAAGGCATGAAAGGAATGTACGGTGATAAACTCTGATCTCACCTCAGGATGTCGTGCATGCTGCCAGGCTGCCTGTAGAACTGGTTTGGGAAATCCTAAAGGAGGGAACAGGTGATGATCAAGTGTCAACAAAGCAGCGTTAGACCAATGTATCAGTCATCAGACAATATTATGAGAGGCAGACGACGCCTTATACCATGAGGAGTGCATTACAAAGAACAAAGTGATAGAAACACACAGTTGAACAAAGCACATTTCACAGTTAACGTCTGACGGAATACAGGAACAGTGGCTTCAGTTGAAGGGTGTAGTACAGAACATACCTCCACCAGTATGATTTTCCTGTCTGTAGCTCCTCCATCACCCAACATCTTCAGGCAGCTGTACTTGTTTGCTCTGAGGAGGAAGTCCTGGAATTGGGCTGTCTGGGAGGTGCAGGAAAAGCCGTTCATCCTCCATTCTGACAAAAAGACGGAGAATTAGAGACAAGTCAGAAACAACAGGGTGGAGAAGCCTAACATGGCTTTTATAAAATATTAGAAACAATTCCAATACATCAGCACCAACTCTCCTCTCTGACACAGTCTCAACAAAAGCAGTTTTTTGTTGTTTCAAATTTTTCTGATCACTTAGGGGGTAGTTTTTCCAATCAAAAAGCTAATTCTCTTTTACATTAATGATACTAACTTCATGCTAATTCATAGTTGGACAGTGAGAATGATAGGTATGAGGCGGGAAGGGCAGGAAGGGTTTCTCCTCACCTTGCTGACTGCTGTTGTATGGCTCCAGGTTGGAGGGGTTGGTCCACTCCTGAACCCTGAGGCCCAGCTCCCGAGACAAAACCTGGACTGTGGCAGTCTTTCCACAGCCTGACGGTCCCGTCAGCAGCACTATACCACCCTGTAGAGGACAACAGCCAAGCTAACATTGAACCTTTATTTTCACTAATTAAGACCTCCACAGACAACATTTAATAGTTTCAAATCAGATGAGCTCCTGGTATATATCTTGGTCTCAGGACCCAATTACATGACTGACACTGATGTATTGTTATTCATATCACTAAATAAAAAGGTCATAACTTGGGCAAAATTCCTCACAGACTCTATGAGACAAAGTTCAGATACTGAAATCGTGAAATTTTATTATATTATAATTACCTTTGATGTGTTTGAGTGAATTCTCATCCAGTTCTCCACTTCCTCTATCTTCTTCTTGTGAACAGCTAACTCCGCCTACACACAAACACATACAAAAATAATACAATTAATAGATTACATTAGACATCAATATAAACTAGAATATTCAGTCTTGAACATGTATCACAGCTAAACATATACAATTAGAGCCTTCAGCCTCCAGACACTCAAATCAAATAAACGTAAACCCCTGATCACTGCTGCTGCTGGGGGGGAATTAATGGATATCAGCTGCGAAGACATGCTCACAGGACTCCATGATGAACTGGCAGTAATCAAAGTTGAAGCACAGTGTAGAAAATGACTTCCTATTCATGTGGCCACTGCATGCCTGAATGGACTGGTTCATATTTTCCCCCAAGTACATTGAAAGAGTTAATATATAACCATTTGGGGCCATTTGGATTCAGACCAGTTGTTGGCTGTATCCAAATGTGTTCATGGATACTAGAACAAATGTCAAAAGCGATGATGCTGACCTGTGCACGGGGCCAGTATCTGTCCACCCACGGCTCATCCTGGTCCCTCTGGGCTGACTCTTCGAGCTGGTAGGACGTGCGTGGGTCTGATCTGCCGGCATCTCCTCCTGTCCTCTTCCTGGGCTTCTTAGGCTCAGCCTTAGAGCACAAAACCTGGCTGCCCTTTCTCCTTCTAGAAGGAGCAAAGCTTTCCCCCGGCAAGTCAGTGAAGGACGGATCCACCCAGCGGTTCAGCTATTATAAACACAGTCAAACAAAAATGATTTAAGATTTAAAAGGGACCAACTGAGGGAGGATGTCTACAGTAGGTCAAAGTTTATAGATTACAGCCAAGTTAAAAGTCATTACTAGACAGAACCAGATGTTAAATATAATTTACAGGAAGAGACAGGGGTCCTTGTGTGCTCGGTGAAGAGGAGGTACCTTACCACTGGAAGGACACAAATTATTCCTGAAGAAACATTATGTGTGATTAAATGTGTATGTGTGTATATATATAAAATATAAAATAAAGAGAGAGAGAGAGAGAGAAACATTAGGCCTCTTAAAGAACTTACTCTGCTTGAAGCAGCTTTATCTCCCACAGAAAGCTTGTCCATCCTTCACCGTGGTGCTTCACATTGATGGTAACATAAGCAGTTCAACAAAGAACTGAAAAGCAGCGGGACCAGTTGTTGTTGGTGGTGATGCTATTAGATCTAGCTAACATAGGGCAGCAAACACAGGACATAGTTATCAATTCAATTTCAGTCTCTTCAGTCTACTACTACTTCACTATTACTAATACTACGTCAGACACAAAGGTCCATATCAGATAAAAAACAATGCAATATGAGAACAACAACAGAGAGATATACATATTGCAGTTCACAAGTCCACAGTGATAAAAAATACACAGAACACCTTACAGACAGAGAAATTTGTTTCAATGCTTCCAAAAACAAGAGGAATACCTTGTGTCCCTTTGTGTTTCCTTGGTTAAGGGCATTATGATTACATTTTTTAATCAATTGATCTACACATAGATTTATATATAAAATTCCTCAAAACAGCATTAAAGATGTGAACATTATTCGTCACAAACAGATGAAGTTGCACTTGTCCATCTTGAGAGCAAGATTCTGAATCCATCCTAAATGCCACCTGAAGCTTTTTCATGTTTTGATTTACTACAACTGCACCACGAGCGGGCTGTGTAGAGTGGAATACAGTAAGCCTTAAAGGTCCCATATCGTGCTCATTTTGAGGTTCATACTTGTATTTTGTGTTTCTACTAGAAAATGTTTACATGCTGTAATGTTCAATAAAACCTTTATTTTCCTCATACTGTCTGCTTTAATATACCTGTATTCAACCTCTGTCTGAAACGCTCCGTTTTAGTGCATTTCAACGGAATTGCAACGGAATTGCGTTGCTAGGCAACAGTTTAGGTCCTTGTTTACTTCCTGTCAGCTGATGTTATTCACATACACTGCAACCTGGAAATAAACTGGGACACATTTAGAATGTTTACGTTTAAAACCGTGTAATGGTCTAAATATTGTATATTTGTGACATCACAAATGGACAGAAATTCTAACGGCGTGTTTCAAACGCACAATTTCTGAATACGGGGCTGTGTGTATTTCTCTGTATATTGAGCGCTTCGATACTTTCACAGTATTTATAAAGCACTTAAACCTGCTTTATAATATAAAAGACGTGAAAATCTTACTTTTTACAATATGGGACCTTTAAAGAGGGCTGCTTTAACATCATCTGTACACTTAGTGTGTTTTCACATATAGTCCTTTTTAAATGAACCGAACTCAGTCCTCTTAAAGTGGACCAAAAAGTGGACCAACAGAAAAGGGACTCGGTTCCGTTTGTGTTCACATTGTTAGTTCATTTAAAAGAGGACTGATTTTATTTAAGCTACTTTAACAAATGTAGTAAATTTAAACAGTCACTGAAATGCTGTTAATACACATTCAGACTATACACAGCCTGTTTAAAAAAACAAACTCATTCTGCAGCTGCAGCACCATCCTGCTCACCTGAAATATTAACAGGTAATCTACAATATCATTATGTTCCATCAGTGCAACCAAACACATCAGGAGTGATAGAGATCATTATTCACTGATCTTGCGTATAAAAGATACGTGTACAAAATCCTATGTGTACATTCATGGTGCCAGCATATTGGCTTGTTTATACAGTCTGCAACATTGGTGCTGCACATCATCATCATCACATAGATCATTCCTGATGATGTGACCCAAGTAGCTTACTTTGTCCATCACATTTAGCGCCTAGTATACAAAGTATACAGCTTAAAGAAAGGCTGGGTGGATAATTAAAGTTCCTTATTACACTATCTTTAGTTTAACTTCTTGTTTTTCCCTTGTTATTGTGCTGCCACACATGTATTAAGATGACCTTATCCTCACATCTCAAACATATAGCTAACGTTACCCATTAAGTGCCATTAAGAGTACATTACAGTCTGTTTAAATGTCTCTCGGTGATATACCGGTACTGTTATGGTACTACTAACTAGCTAACGTCAACTAACTTCTTTGTTTATGTTGTTATAAGATGATATATATCCGTATTAACTCACCTTGTTTGGACCATTTAATGTGTCAGAAGCACACACGGTGTTTCCGTCACTTCAAACTCTTGTTCAGGTGTAATGAAAACGAATTATTAAACAACATTAATGTCACTAAAGAGTTAAAGGAGCTGCGACGCAAAGTGAAGTTTAACGTCAGGATTTAAACTCCGGTGACTCGCAAGTGCCGCAAACGGACTGTTCATTGACGTAAAACTGACGTGAAGCCTCAGTTAGTGATGGGAATTCCGGCTCTTTTTAGTGAGCCAGATCATTTGACTCAGCTCACCAAGAAGAGCCGGCTCTTTCGGCTCCCAAACGGCTCTTCATTTTACCACTTCAGCCTTTTATAGTTCAGCCAAATTTAGCGCTGTTTTGACCTGTGATTAGTATGTGTTCACATATATCACTTAAATGATTCAATATAATTATATTAAACCTTATAATTTCCAGAATATCGTAATTTTACATGCTGTTTCATTTCCGACTGTCACTCATCTCATCTGCTATTCGCGCACCGCACTCCTCTCTCTTTCTCTCCTCCTCTCGCTCCTGCTCTGTACCTGTAGACCGTCAGTGCGCCTTGCACCCCTGCCCCTCCCCGCTTGATGGTATGATCCTTGTCTGTCATCACCTGATATACAACATTCAGTCACAGTCAGTGCATGGAGTGCACGTGGCACGGAGAAGATTGTCCAATCATTCTGCCTTGAATTAATTAAAGAAAAAAAAAGAAAAATAATCGGCTCTCGGACGGAGCCGGCTCTTATCGTTCACTTAAGAGAGCCGGCTCTTTGAACCAGCTCGTTGAATCTCCTCTTTGATGCGGCTCTTTGAACCGGCTCAATGAACCGGCTCGTTCGCGACCTACACATCTCAAGCCTCAGTTCACTCACTGCAGTGTTTGCTCGACGTGTTAGCAAACATCTAGCAAGCTACAGCTATCTACCCAAGACTTCCATTTTGTCCGATTCCTCTTTTTCCAGGTTAGTTTATTGACATGTAGAGAGACTAAAGAGTCCGTCTAGAGTGGCACTGATAGAGTTAAAGGGATTATTCTGTCTTTCAGGTACCCGTCGTGGAGACACGTGTTTGGCTGCTAGCAGAGCTATGAAGGCGAGGAAGAGACCAAACATCCTGCTGACAGGTGATGTAAACTTTATACTGCGTGTCTTTTAGGTAGATAGCTTCAACAAGATACCCGCGGCTGATGAATACACAACAGTGACTTTGTAGGAGTTTAACTTTGGGATGTTATAGCTCGCCAATTTGATCAGGAGAGTTGTTGTTGTTATTGATGCCATATTATTCGACTCATTTTGATTTGCATCACGACCAGGTCACGTATAGATGGAGCTTTACCCTTTTAACTATGAGTTAATAACTATGAAATGCCAGGTGGGTAGTTGAAAGGTTAACATGTAGTATCTTCACTGCAGAGTCATTGGTACTGCTCAACAACCTGATCAGATCACCATGATGATGCATTACTTCACCTTTAAAACAGGCAAACACTGAATGTTCTTGAATTAAATCTAGAAAGTTAATCCTCTCTCTTCTCATTTTTACTTCATAAATATTTTTACATATTTTTTTATAGTATTTTTAATTTTTTTATTATATTATTCTTGATTTTTGTGTCTGGATTTTTGCAATATTTGCTTTTATTTTTACTACTTGGCGATAAATGTGATTGTGATTTAATTCTTGAATTAAATCTAGAAAGTTAATCCTCTCTCCTCTCATTTTTACTTCATAAATATTTTTATATAGTATTTTTCAAATTTTTACTATATTTTTCTTTATTTTTGTGTCTTGATTTTTGCAATATTTGCTTTTATTTTTACTACTTGGCAATAAATGTGATTATAATTGTGATACAGGAACCCCTGGTGTTGGAAAGACCACTTTAGGAAAGGAGCTGGCCGAGCGGACAGGACTGAGCTATGTTAACATAGGAGACCTGGCCCAGGAAGGTAAATCAACTCTCACAACAGACTGGAACGAGCACCTACAGGACAGAGCATCCTTCATCCTAATGATGTATTACAGATCATAACCCTCATTGGCCATGTGCTGCTGTAGCTGGCCCTAGTTTGAGTCTTCACCCAGTGCGTTGCTTTTAGTCTTAGTATGTAAATAAAAGCAGATAAATGTCACAAACAGACATCCTGATTTTCTCTCTCTCCCAGGAAACCTTTATGATGGCTATGACGAAGAGTACCAGTGCCCGATTTTGGATGAGGACGGGGTGAGTTAAATTCCACACACGTGATCTTTGAACCTGGTTATGATATGCTGTGTTCCATTGGATATGATTTGGAACCGCTGCACCACTCTGCTTCCTTATTGCACGTCTTGGTTAAACTCACTGAGCTCGGATTCCCAGTGTTCTTTCTGGTTCACCAGCAACCTTCATTGCCCATGATGACATATTGAAGTTGGGCTTAGAGTCTCATTCCTGCTTCCTCAAGGTCAGGCCAGCCACTCCTGACAGTAGAGCAGCACCTAGTCATCTGAATATGTTGGACTACAGATATTTAGAGTCCTTTTTAAACTTTTCTCACTACAGATTGAATTAGGTTGGGTGGATGTCAAATGTAAAATATTGTGACATATTGTGATCCTGCAGGTGGTGGATGAGCTGGACGAAAAGATGGTAGAAGGTGGTGCGATTGTCGACTATCACGGCTGCGACCTGTTCCCTGAACGCTGGTTCCACATCGTCTTTGTCCTCCGCACAGACAACACCCAGCTGTACACACGGCTAGAGAACAGGTAACCTCCACTTCATTCCGTCATGTATACTGAACTTCAATAAATGTGTGACTCCTATCCAACTGTGGACCATCGAACTAGTGCCAGCATGATTTCAGGTTCTGGTTTGCATCTTTGAACAATTCAATTTCAAACCTTTTACAGGTGTTCAGATCAAGAAGTGGCTTATGGTATGCCACTCTTGTTTTAGTGGAATGTGCAGATTCTGAGTGGTGTGTGTCACAGTTGAGGCACTTCTGTTGGTATATACCGCTGCTTATATAGCAGTATATGACACTTAAAAAATTACATTTGTGTGTTCACTGGCTGATAACACGGTCCTTACTTCTGTGTTCACAGGAAACGTACAGGTTCCGCTCGTTACATGCATGCAGTCTCTTTTCAAAATACATTTTCTATGTAGGGTTTACTTAGGAAAACAAAACTATGTGGTTAGGCTTAGGAAAAGTTTGTGGTTTGGGTTAAAGGAAATACGTTTGCTTTATTCGATTTACCATAATGAGGAAAACACTCCCCTCGTGAGCAGAGTTGTCGCGGTTTGTCTCCCTCTTCCTGTCTGACGTGGACTCTGTCCTCTGTGTGACTTGACAGGGGTTACACGGGGAAGAAGCTGCAGGACAACGTGCAGTGCGAGATCTTCCAGACCATCTACGAGGAGGCCAGGGAGGCCTACAGCGAGGAGATCGTCCACCAGCTGCACAGCAACACTCCCGAGGACCTGGAGCGCAACCTGGAGCAGCTGGTTCAGTGGACTGAGCAGTGGATGAAGGACCATAACTAGAAGCATCCACTGGCAGGACTGTCAACAAAAACTTATTTGGACAATTAAAAATGAATTGTAGTTGTTTGCCAATATGCATTTATTTTTCATAGATTTTGCCATCATGAAGACTGGTGATATAGTCAGAGTCTCATCACTTTCTTCAGTGGCTTCTTTTACCTGCTTCTAGTTTGCAGGGAGTACTGCTGGGCCAACTCGCTCTCCAATGGTTGGACTGTAAAGGGCCAGTGTGTAGCATTTAGGGAGATCTACCTTACATTAGAAGGAGACGTTTATATCTACATAGGGAGCGGGTCCTCTTTATGGAGTCCGCTATGTTGCACAGCCGTGTTTCTACAGTAGCCCAGAACGGACAAACCGTACACTGGCTCTAGATTCGACGTTTTCGCATCGGCCACCGTAGTTCTCCTACACAGTTGGCACGCTGGGAGAAGTTTCACTTGGTTGCAATCTGCAACTTCACGGCAAGATGCCGCCAAATCCTACACACTGGACCTTTTTTAAAGCAGTTGATAGTTGCCCTTTTAAAAACTAACAAACACCGGGATGTCTGACACCAGAGGTCTGATTACCCATAACATTATTTTTTGACCATTTCAAACTAGTGTCAAGTCAAAGCATTCATGTACTGCTGCATTTATGTCATACTTTTTTTATATATATAAATGGCCACAGGGAAACAACCTTAGCATGTCCTAGTGATAATTACACAGTAGTTGGGGCTAGATATCAAACCCCACTGAGTATTGACAGAGGTCAAGTAACAAGAACAATGAACCTTATTTACAGAGCACTTCTCTAAATGTTATAATGTGTTATAAAAAAAATACATAATGAAAAGTGATGCTGTAACTAGGTAAAAGTGATAAAATATGGGGAAGTAGAATTAACCAAAATCAGAATAAAGTGTGTTTTGAAAGAGGACACTGGATTCACTTATTGATTTGATTTTAGAATTTAAGTCGTGGTCAAAAGTCACACCTAGATGTTTATCTAGTACCTATTCAGAACTATTCTGAGGGCCAATACATCTGTCACAATAGCTGGCACATGTCTGGTTCTGCCAGGATTGTAGTATTGTAGCTTTCATCAGATAGATCCTGATTTAAATTGATAAAATTCCAACTCTAGGTAATTTTAAACTAACAGGAAATGATGTAATACATGTGGCATCAGACAAACTGAATTTAGAATGCAACAGCAGATTATATTTCCTGTATTTCTTCATCCTGGAGCGGTTTCACCATTTAATGTTCAATCAATGTTAATGTGTGAGTAGCAGCTCATGTCGTTTATGCATTGCTTTGGCAAAATCAAGTGTTTTTAGTCTATATTTTAGTGCCAAAGCACAGAATATGTTGTCCCTTGTAGATGAACTGCTGATTTGCAGACCTTTTCTCATAGTTTAAAAAAAAATGCTGATAAATAGCCTGTAACCAATCAGGACACACATTTGTAGACGTTTGTATTTAAGTCATTTTCATTATTTCCTCTTTAGCAAAGCTAAATTACCTACTGGACAAAGCAAACGACTGTCCCAGTCACATTCTGTTGATTGATTGTGAATTCATTTGGGAACATGCACCACTAAATCACATAATTTGAAATGATGTGGGCCCAGCTTTATTACCTGTGTTGTAGAGGGGCTGTGTGTCAAAATGTACGGTGTATATTCCCAAATTAATTAGTGTTAAACCAAATGACCACAAACAGATGGTCAATAGGGGCCCCCTACAATCTGGTCATGTGGGTATGATGTCTTTTTTTTATTTTTAAGTACCTTTGTTAAATGGGTCATTCTTGTTATGCAGCAGCATTTCAGCCTCATGACTTTTGAAAAACAAAGAGATGGATTGTTCATCTCTTTTTGCATTATATAAGAATAATGACATGTTTAACTGTCAGGAAAACATTGGCCAATCTCAGGCACTCAAATAATAATCCTTATGGGTGGAGTGGTTTATATAGGTCTATAGACATAACAGGGTAGAGCCTAACAGAGTGTGACATACAGATTACCATCATGAAACATTGGGGGGAAAAAGACATGAGTGAAAGTTTATGTTCTCCCTACTTTACTCCTTTGAGTTCTCTCCCAAAAATAAGTCACTTCCTGAAAATTGTCTTAATGGAATAGCAGTTGTTTTTTGGAGGGCAAGAAACTGGTGGAAAATGACTTAAGGGGCACAGTAAATGATTACAATGGTAAAAAAATAAAAAAATAACTTTAGTTCTTCCTACCACTTATATATAATCAGTGAGAGTTTAACATGGCCTATACATTAATTAAAGAATATTTTGTATATTTTATAATTTTATGGTTTATAGTTCTTGTAGAAGTGAATTACTTTGCACTGGGGACATGGTAACATTGAGCACATACCAAAAAAAGCTCAGTTAAGTAAAAACAAATATGCATTATTCTTTGTTTATGTTATAAAGAAGACCTTAAACTATAATTTAAGCCATTTGTTATAAATATTTGACACATTTTAAAGAAAATGTGAGGACGTAATTCACGGGGACAGAAATGTTGCTGCATTTAACAGGATATGACCCAAATACTGAAATCTGTTCATTGAAACATTTCTCTAGAGAGCAACTGTGGTATTTCTGCTTTTTACGTAATAAAGTAACCAAAGTGGAGGCTATGCCCCTCAAATGCTGTAATTAAAACACCATGTCTTCAGATGTGACCTTTGTTGTTGTAGCTCCAGCTGGATCCTGTGTACAGTCTCATTGAGAACACCTGAGAACAGCCACACCTGTAACCTGCATATCGTGTATCATGTGTCATAACAACACAGGTTACTGAGCCCAGCATGCAGTGAGAAGCTGATTGACTGAGTTGACTAATGTATGTTCAGAAAAAAATGTTCTTGCAGGAAAAGGTGAGTGAATTTAATACTGATAGGTGGTGGTGGTGGAATATGAATGCTTTCTGACATGTTTACGTCTTGGATATATTATAAGAACATCCATATGGTTTACATGTGTTTGAAATTTCAACACGTTTCTAAGTGTAGTTAAGGTTCAGGTGAATACCACGTGATGTCCAACATTACACTTCCCTGAAAAAACAAACGTATCTACAGCAAAACATATTTAAACTTTTTTTTTCAATTTTAATTGTAATTTTTTTTTTTATGTATTTCCACACTTCTGGACTAAAACGATGACGTGCCTTCTGTGGAAAAAAAATACGTTGGTTCCGTTACGATCTTTTCATAATAAAAGCTCTAAAAGCTTTGTCAAATGTACAGTATAGTCATTACAAAGTGGTATGTTTAATTTTATAATGATAGAAATCGATACGCCAAACATTAATAGCTGTGTTGGTAAATAACATTTGTAAGCAAATTTAGATGTGCTTAGTAAAACCAAAATACATGTTATCAAGAGCTCGTTAGCCTTAGCACATTTTAAAAGGAAATAATCATCACATTTAATTCATCATGTCTAATTATCTTTTGAAATGTTTAGATACATTTTCTTTTTTCTGTACTGTTTTTTGTACGTATTTCATTGTTTTTATTGGATTGTTTTCCACTGTTTGGTTAGGTTTTTCCTGCACATTTTGTGTACTTGTTGTTGTTTAACTTTTGTTGTATTTTTAAAATTATGTTAGTTTACATATTTCTTCCTTTTTCATTATTGTTTTTTTTTTTTCTCCTGGGGTTGGGGGGTCCTTTGTATAACCCTGTGGCTTCTTGACCTCTCCTGACACATTTCTTGTTTGTTTTTTTCATTGACTGGATTTTGTGCAGTTTTATATATGTGCAAATTAAAAAAAAATAGAAATAGGATTATCAATGGCAACATAAATATATGTTATAAAATCTATTCGCATATGCAAGAAATAATTTAACTAAAAGATATTTGACACTTCGTTGTACGGTTTTGTGGTTTTTATCAGACTCGTTTTAGATAGTTAATGGAACTCTTATTTTGAAGTGTTTCCTGCCAGCTGGCTGGGCCGCCGTGTGTCCTCCAGCAGAGGGCGTGGTCCTCCAGTAGTCAACTCTCCAGCCAGCAAGCAGCATCAAAGCTAGAGGAAGTACAGCTTGTTTCCACAGTGCTGCTTACCGGGGTTTCGAACACATATGGACAAACGTGGGGAAAACAATGAGTAAGAATTATTTTAATTCGTAAAATAGTGTAATGTTCTTTAAGTCGGAGCCACCAGGGCTCACTGTGTCTGTGGTGTTATACAGTATAACCCCCATGGTGACACCGGGAAGCTGAGAGGAAGCTGAGAGGATATCTAGCCGGCGAATGACGATACACAGTGTCGTCTTAATGTTCAGAGAGAGAGAGAGGAGCTGATTAAACTCTGCTCACTGCTGAGACCAGAGTTAAGTAGTGGTCTATTGAGACTTTTATTGCAGAGCTGTTACATTTGCTTCCACTGCTACTGGGATTTCTCTCCCATACACACTGGGATATATCATGGTTTATGTCACCAAAATCTTTAGAGCAGTGATGCCTCATCCTAATCTCAGATTTAGATTTTTATATAGTTTAGGTTGAGGTATTATTTTATACAGAGTTCAACTGTGAAATAGATGAGTCATAACAAAAGTTACATGTCACATGTGTTTGGGTCAAATTAACTTATAGATTATCTGTATGTATACTATTTTTGTGTGACCTATAGGCTGTATCTGTTTCTGAGATGTTACTAATAATATACACTGTAAATCTCCTCACCTGCCACTGTGGCAGGTCAGTGAACATTTCTACCAGGCACTCAATACTTTTTTTCTGACACTTTTGAAATCTATGTAGAATGCTTTAGATTTGTTAAGACAGTAGAAATATGGAATATATCACGTAACCTAAAGCTAGGGTTGGTAATATCCTTCAAAAACATGTTTTATTATATTTGTTGAAATGCTCATTACATCCCGACAGCAATCGATAAATCAAATGCTCTGACAAAAAAAGAATAAAATCCAGCATCTGTTGCTGTCGAAGGACTGTAAGCCCGTCCAATCATTTTATTCGGCTCAAATATTCTTAATATAATATTTGTTATTATAAGGAAACCTATCTGCCATGGTGGCAGGTGACCTGGAATGTTTACCTGCCACAGCCAACATTCAGCCTGTATTTGGCAGGTGACAGGTGCTAATTTCATTCCCTGGCTGAGGCATTGCTCCAGATTGTATATTTTCTATAGGTGGATGTTAAAACTATGTTTACACAGTACATTACTTTGAACAGATATTTGTATTTGTTGTACTTTCCTGCTACACAGCTCCTGACAATATGTCATTGTTTTCCAAAAGCTCTCTTTTCCCCTCGTCCACACTAAAACACCACAGGGCCGGTGTTTTCAGATCCAGCTACTTCAGATACCGCTTTTTTTGGGTGGGAAAATGCTGGTCTAGTGTGCATGGAGGGACAAATTGGAGAGGATGTTTTCAAATTTAACCAAGCTAGTGTGGACGTACTTAAAGAGGTTGCTGTTTCGTTTGTAGTTGGTTACTACATTTATCCATGACTGATAACCACCTGTATCAAATACCTGCAGGCTCAGCCTGGCCTTCAGATTCACTCGGTGGTTCCCAAACATTTTCCGTACTCCATGCTTCGGAGCAGGCCACTGCGTCAATCAGGTTTAACTAAAAATGTGTATCACCGCCACAAAACTGTGTCAATCAATAAAACATTATTTACGGTTTCATTTCTGTCGAAGTTCTGTTGCATTTGGACTCCACCTGACAGGATAAAGCCTATATTTCAAGTTAAAATCTTTCAGAAAATGAAGAGTACCAAGACTGGCGTATAGTCCTAATAAATCCAGATATTTAAATTGACTTTCAGTAAGTGCTTCAACTTTAAAATAATGAACCTATTGCTGTGTGTCACGATCATATCAGAGTTTCTATTGGGCCAAAGCTAACGTGGGTGGGAGTAATGGACACAATATGCTTGTTTTAGTGGTGCAAATGGTCCCCATCTGTACATACGCACTTTTTAATGATACATCACAATTTTATAATTTATAGCAAATTGTTTTGCGGACCACTTGACAGAGTGCCATGGACCCCAATTTGAGAATCACTGTTGTAAGCAACACATATGTGAGCTGAGACAATATAAAAACAGAAGACGAATAAGGTATTAACTAGCTACTGTGGCTAAAGTGTTGATGGTGGTGTGTGTCTCACTGGCCAGTTGCTGTTTGCAGTGATGAACGGAATGTTAAATGGACTGCATTTATAATGCGCTTTTATCAAAAGCACTTTACAGTTTGCGTCTCAGTCAAACATTCCCACAGACACTCACACACTGATGATGGCAGCGAGCTACCAAGGAAGGCACTGGCCTAACCATCGGGAAGTAATTTGAGCTTCAGTGTCTTGACTCATAGCCGCCCGTATGATGAGTGTTAATCTGTCTCCTGTGTGTCCTCCACAGAGACCAGCAATAATGCCTCAGCCCAGAATGATGCTGGTGGTGACGGGAGATGACTTTGGCTACTGTCCCAGGAGAAATCAGGGGATTGTGGACTGCTTCCAGGCTGGAGGCATTTCCAATGTGTCACTGCTGGTTAACGCCTCTGCTGCCAAAGAGGCAGCAGATCTGGCTAAAAGGTAAGGCAGGTGCTGATAAAATGCTGTTAAATCCTAACACACTTCACAGATCAGCTAAATATGGCAGGTGGTGATGTACCTGGTCCTGTGTTCATTGGTGGTTTGTGTGTATTTGTCTTACTCCCTCACATAAGTGGCCAAACATCTATAGTGTGATGTCACATTGAGACACCTTTAGCTCAGCTAATTTTGAAAGCAGTTCATATTTTAATTCTCTAAGACATCAACAGTAAATGTGACGTGTAGTTAGCAGCGTAAAACAAAGGAGCGGAGGCTTGTTTGTACAGCATTTTGCACCAGGAATGGGGTTTGAATGGGAGTCCAGACTGGAACACACACTCAAAGAAGGGGGGCACATCTGCAAAATAAGTAAAAAGTTGTGACAATCAATTTTACAACAACGCTCCTAGGAAATAATAAATGTTCAATTGTTTGGTGAATGTAGGAAATGCCAACGTCAGAGCCAATTTAGTATATTCATTCTGTTTATTCCATTTTAATGCAAATCACCGGTCAGCCTTCTGTTTGTATCCAAATGCACACACACTTGGTACAAAGTCCAGCAGCTACACAGAACACACAATAAATACTCAAAGTGATAAGGACCATGCGCCAGATACCATGTGCACCTGGCCGGTACACACACAGGTTTCAGAATTGCCATCAGCAATCAGTGTGCGTTTTGACCAACAACGCAACGGTAACCTGACACATTTTAGTGGCAAATCAACTACAGATTTTCCAATTACACAAAGAATACCAAGTGGTTGTTGAGCCTCTGTTTGTTCTCTGTGCTCTTGTCAATTCTAATAGATGTATTAAAGTCATTGGAATTCTGTAGCTCAGTGGGTAGAGTGGTCATCCTATAAAACCGCAGACATTTTCAGCCAACATCACGTGACAGAATGATGTGACAGAAGTTTCTCTTTTCTTGTCAGGCACAACATCCCCATCGGCCTCCATGCCAACCTGTCCGAAGGCATTCCAGTGTGTCAGAGCCTCCAACAGGCCTCCACGCTGATAAACCAGCGTGGCTTCTTCCTTGGGAAGATAGGCTTCCGTCAGGCCCTGGAGAGAGGTCAGCTCTGCTTGAAACAGGTATACTGCTCCCGAGTCATGTTGTAAGCACGTATTAATGAGCCTGTTAATGTGCACATGATCCATCAAGATTTTGGTGAAAACGTGTGTTTATGCTCATGTTTTTTTCATAAAGAAATGCAACGGAATTATTACAATGAATACAAAACAGTTAATTCAATAGAACCTGCAGATACACCATAAACTGTCCAGAGATGAGAGAGGCAATATACTGGATCAACACCTATAAAAACTCTTGTGCAGTCTGTTCAGCAAACTTGTGAAGTTTCTTTAGAAGGAAGAAAAGAGAAGTAAACTAAAAAGGGAAACCGTAATTTGTTTTAAATACATTAAATTTGAGCCAGTAACGAATGGGAAAAATCAAGCATTTTTGTATTTGTGTGCATCTGTTGAAACTCTTATCTCGTTCACTGAGCGCTATTTGCCAGAACATGACGCACACTGGAGGGTGGTTACTGGCACGGAGTCACTCAACTCACAAGACACACACGTTTGTTTGTGGTTCCTGCTCAAGGCAGTGTGTTGGTTCAGACTTAAAGTGGCAGTAGGCAGTTTATTTTTGGCATCATTGGGCAAAAATTCCATAATAACCTTTCAGCATTGTAATCCAAGTGTTCCAAGAGATAACTAGACTTCTTCTCCTCCAAATGGCTCTGTTTTCAGGCTTTAAAAAATCTAGCCTGTGACAGCAGACTTTGACCAATCACAGGTTATTTCATTGAGAGAGCGTTCCTATTGGCTGTGCTCCGGTCATGTGACCAGAACTTGGCGTTCCTTCACCAGATTTCACAATGGCGGCGGCGTCACAAACTTTCTAATTTTACAGCTAAACCGTGCACTACAAGATGATTCTGAAAACATTTGAGGCGAGAAGTAGGCATTAACGTAACATAATATTGATTCATATTTGATCAGCGCGGCCTAGTTCGACCGTTTGGTTGGAGTTTGCGAGTGATTGACAGCCGGCTCTCATAGACATTAGATGGATAGCAGACCTCAGATCAGCTCTTACTGCTTGTTTTCCTCCGGTCTGTGAAATCTTGCAGACACCGGAGGACACAGAGGCACATGATTTTTTTTCAGGTTACCTGTCTCATGTACTACTGTCATGATATAGCCACCGTTTTATAAAAATAACTTTTTAAAATCATATTTGCTCCAATCTCACCTACTTCAGCTTTAATCTCTTTATTTAGTCCTCCCAACACAAATAAACTTGCTACATGGTCAGAAAGTGAGGGAGCAAGAGAGAGAGACACAGTAGAGAGAAAGAGGGTGAACATATGTCAAAACTAAACAGAAAACGAAACTTACCTTAATTTGGTAGTATTTAATTGTGGTTACTCGCTTATTTAAAAAAAAAAAAAGATGAAACTCAAACAGATTTCTATAACTGTTTACATTTACAACCTGTACTTGCAACCTCTCTTGTCCTCTCCTCTCTGCTCTGTGTCCAGCAGCCTGCAGTTCAGTCCAAGTTCCACTGAGTTTTTTCGTCACGTGACTGTTGGCCTGAGCCGAATCATTCATGGCTTCACAGTTGCGCCGATGAGTGCAGAGTTTAATGTTTTTTACAGAATCTGGTTCATGCAAACAGTTTATTTGGGCCAACTTTTAAATGAGACTTGTAGAATATCCTAATTTTAAGCTTAGATTTTGTTGCGTTTCCTGAAAAAATGTGGAAATCCAACGATAGTGTCTGTTTTTACAGTTTCTGGCTCTAATAAATGGTGTAATTTTGGCTTTTTTTTTTAAAGAAAACATGCTTTTCCAACCCTCTGGTGGGTTGTGAGGTTCAGAGGGTATGTACTGCTGTTGAATGCTGAGATGATGGGGCTTAGCGACAGGATCCGCATGATACGGGGGACTTGATATAGACATGGTTGCGTCGCTGGGTGAACAGCAGGTCACTGACCGTCTCTCAGCAGGTGGAGACGTTACTTGTGAATGTAAGGGCGCTCTTACTGTAACAGTGAAGGGCCCAGGCCTCCTCATTTTCTTGGACATTCTCCTTGTGCAAAAAGGTGA
The DNA here is from genome assembly GCF_043250625.1 of Sebastes fasciatus. Taxonomy (NCBI): domain Eukaryota; kingdom Metazoa; phylum Chordata; class Actinopteri; order Perciformes; family Sebastidae; genus Sebastes; species Sebastes fasciatus. The sequence goes on from NC_133800.1 coordinate 9,495,157, forward strand.
AGAGGAAAATAAAAATATATATTTTTAGATTGACAAGTTCATTTTTCGAAGACAACACCAATATTAAGAATGTTCATTATGAAAGACGGGTGGAATGCATAGAGACAAACATTTGGATCCACTGTATGTTCCAATGTCCTCTAGCTTAACCCCAGCACACCTGCATTTGCACAAAATGCAAAATGAAAATGCAAAAATGTAACTAACTAAGAGAAGAAGAGGAAGTCATTATAGTAACTTCCGGGTGTGTTTTCTTTTCTTCCCCAGGTGGAGCTCGAGTTGAGGGCCCAAATCAGGCTGTTCAGGGAACTGACGGGTCACCTGCCCCACCACATGGACGGACACCAACACGTCCATGTACTGCCAGGTAAATCAAAGTAGAACCAAAACAAAGGCAAACTGTCGCTGCTATTGTACACTCCTCCACCGATGCCGAGTACATTTCTCAATAAGTAACATAAGCCAGGTTTCCACCAAGATGCTCCTGGTAATTTAGTTGCAGGACTACTTTTGAAGGAACTAAAGGGTTCCTTTAACCCATTGTTGTCTGCGTTTCCATAGCGGTCTATAAACCTGCAACGATTAGGCTAATTACGTATGAAATATGATGTGATGTGACGAAGGCTGCTGGTGGTCGCAGCGGTAAACACACTCTGCACTTGCTTGACCGTTTGGTCGGAGTTGCGAGTGATTGACAGCTGCCTCTGTTGAATGAACAGCCAATAGGAAGGTTCTCTCTCTCTGAAATGACCTGTGATTGGCCAAAGTCTACCATGACAGGCTAGATTTTTTAAAGCCTGAAAACAGAGACATGAGGAGGTGCAGAAGTCTAGTTATCTCTCAGAACACTTGAATTACAATATGCTGAAAGGTTATTATGGATTTTTTGTCCAATGATGCTAAAAACCATTCTGCCCACTGCAGGTTAAAGTGGATGAAATGATGTCTGTGCTCCTGGGCTGGGAGAATTGATGCTGTTGGACTGTGTGTTGCAGAGGTGTGTGAGGTGTTTGCTCAGGTCCTGTCAGATCTCAAGATTCCATACACTCGTGTTCCAGTGGAGCCGGGTTTACACAAGTGCCCAGCGCTGCCAGCACACCTCCACAGGTTCTACACACAGGTGGAGAAGGATGCTCTGGACTCCATCCCGGTCTTCACACGCTACGGAATCAGGTCTGAATCTTTTCAATGTTTTCACTAGTCTGAGAAAAACATTTAGAGGAGCTTCTCTATAGGGCCAGATGGATAAACAAATGCCATGCATACGCCATTTTCAGTGCAAACATTATTTTTAAGTGATACAGACTTCTGTGGAGTGGATATCATACCTCAATTCAAATGTTTAACAACAAAAGACAAAGATTACAAGGAAGTAAAAAAGGCAAAACAAGACACATGTTATGATTTGAGCATATTGTTTATGCTAAATGCAGTACCTGTGACGGTTTCTGGATAATATTTGTCATTGTTTTGTGTAGTTAATCCAATAATACATTTATACATACATTTGCATAAAGCAGCATATTTGCCCACTCCCATGTTGATAAGAGTATTAAATACTTGACAAATCTCCCTATTAAGGTACATTTTGAACAGGTAAAATGTGTGATTAATTTGCAATTAATCGCGATTAACTATGGACAATCATGCGATTAATAGCGATTAAATATTTTAACGATTGACAGCCCTACTCTAAATCAACGGATATTTATATATATATATTGTTCTTGAGGTAAATCAACTTCCCAGTACAAACACTTGAATAGCCCTCATATAAATCATTAGGTCCTACAAGTTGTAAAATGTACTAATAGCCGAATCCAGAGTTATTTTCCTTCCTCCGTTCATGTTACTGGACGTAGCGAGGGAGGAGGGAGAGTGCAACATCTATTGACTGAGTTTTGTTTTTAGTTGTGCATCAGAGCTCCGCTTAATTTTAAAACAGGATTTACTTATTTAAACCTAGCTTTGCTAAACTCTGATTACAACTAATATTAGATTAAATGAATCCTTGTTGGTGCAACCCAGGCCCAAACACCAGACCGAGGGTGACCTTGAAACTGAGGTCTGGAGTCCTCCTGATTCCAGGAGTCAAACCAAACATTAACAGTAAACAAAGCAGTAATGCTTTTACCATACAATATATACCACACTATGCCAAATCTGTCACCCTGATCTCTGTAGGTCTGCTCCTCACCATCAAGTATCATGTGAAAGTTCGATTAGTTTAGTCTGAACAGGATCTAAAAATCATGTGTTTTATTAAATGTTCATCTATAACGGTGCTCGTCAGTCCGCTGCTGTTGTGAGTGGACGGATTGATTCTCTGAAGAGTCTCCTCCTGGTCTATAGCTGAAAAACACTAATCAGGGTCTAAACCTTTTTCCCGTGTCCACAGGTGGCCAGATGTGTACCTGGGATTGACCACCATGGGCCAGAACATGTCCATCCCCAACCTGCAGAGGGCGCTCAGCCACGCCTTGGCTGCGGGGTCCTCTTCAGGCACTACCTCCAGCAGCGCATCAGGCTCTAATCAGCCTGTGGTCACAGCAGAGCTCATGGTCCACCCGGGTTACCCCAGTCACCCCCAGGAAGGAGGCTGCGGCGAGGGCCCCGACGACTTCTCCCAGTCGGCCGACAGACAGCACGAGCTGAGCGTGCTCAGAGACCCGTCCCTACTGGCCCTGTACAGCCAGGAGAGAGTGCAGCTCTGTGCCTTTAAAGACATCTGAGTACTGCTGCTGTCTAAAAAGAGACAACCATGTATGAATACTGTAGAGAGCCAAAGTGAGTGAGTTACATCGATATTATATTTTTTGTGCTCATTTATGACCGTTATGCTCAAGGACTTCTCGTGGTTACAGTGATTCACACTCATATTTTATTGACAAAATATTTTTTTTGTTTTATACCGTCACTGACTGCTGACTCCTCACTACTCTTAACGCGGTTACTTTTCTAGTTTATTTCAGTTTTAGAAGCCTTTTAATGAACATCATTTCCCATAAGCCCAAGGCAGTCACAGGTTAAAGGACATCAACTGTCGAGTGGGCGCTATGTGAATGGAGTTGTCTCTCTCTTTTTAGTCCAGACACGGCTATAACAATAGCACATCTTATCTTTCTTATCGCTGGTGAAACTTTATGACAGCTGCTTTTTTTAATGCCAACTAATAAATCATTAACTTTGTCAATAATAATAATGTTTAATATATAATAATAATAATGAAGTAAGAAGGAATAATAGATTGTAGTAAAAAGGCCAGACGGGAGTCGATGTCAGGATTTCAGCTCTTCCTAGATCCTTGCAGTTGGGCATAAAATCCACTCTTCACATTTACTGAGTAAATGTGAAGAGTGAAGCACAGAAACACTACAAACAAAACTACAGTTACCTGCAAACTGGAATGCGCCACTCTCCTTGGAAGTTTCACCTTAAAGTATGAGGAAAGTCAAGAGGTGTTTGTTTCTTTATGTAAGCCATACTCAGTGCTGCTTACAGTACTCTGATACGGATCCCTGTATTGCACTACCCACATGCCCGACAATGCACATACTCATTACAACTTGGGTTTTTAATAATGTAGTACTCTCACTCTCCAAGTACAGTGAGATCTGGGACAATCAGACAGGCTGGAAACAAACCAGCAGGCGAACTTATTCAGAAGAGAAAACAGTGAAATGATGTCTGTTGCAAACATCCGTCACAGTTTAAAGACCTACTTTCTGCTTCAACTTTCACCTACTGTACTCACTGTACTTGTGTTCACACCAGTTTTAATGAGGGAATGAGCAATGTGCAATGAGGGATGATCAGCAACAATTCAGGTGTGCTCACTTTCAGTATGACCTCCAGATAAAAGTGGTTTAGATAATCTGGATAAACTGTTGGTTTTGTTTCCAACCTGTCTGGTTTGTCTTGACTGCTCTGTACTGATGTTCCCAGATGTCGGTAGATGTGGGTAGGGTACTAGGCAGAGGTAGAATCATGGAATAAACTCTGCATAGTGTAAAACAGTGGAGGGATATGATAATAGGGGCCCAGCAGCATATTTCTGCCTCGGGACCCCCACTAGCAAGTTAATGAAGCCAAGCCATTTGTGTTTTTTTATGTCAGCGGGTGAAGGGATGATTTCAAATGATCTCAGGTCTGTTATAGCACAAGTAGCACTGGACATCTAATCACCTGCCAAGTGAATTGTTTTAACATTCACATTTTAAATCTCCTGTAACATTACGGTATGTTTGTAATATTTATAGCTGTTATCGAGGTCTTTGAAAACATTTTTGATAAAGTTTCTGTTGAAACTTTTTTATACATTGCTATATTTGAATTGTTAAAAAGATCACTACTGAACAGCTGAGCTAATAAATGTGAAACAAATTGATGTCTCGTGTTTCTCTTTCTGTAATCTGAAAGCAACATGTTATTCAGGTTTCTACACATTTTCCATTTCAAAATTCCAGACTTTTCAGACCATATTTGACTTTGTGACTTTGTGACTTTGTGACTTTGTGACTATGCTGAAGACCTTCAAGACAATTCATAGTGGATGACACCTCCTCAGTTTATATGAGCAAACTGAAGTCAAAAAAGACTTGCCAGGCAGGCTGAGGTGAGCTGGAACACTAATCACAGCTCATCCCGGTCACGATGTAAATGACTGAACCAATCAGATTTCAACATAGACGGCCCAGTTCGACAGGCAGCGTTTATTGCTATTGGTTACTTTTTATTACTATATTATTATTGTTATTTTGCTCATAATGAATAGTTGGCCCACATTTCGCTTCCCTTTCCAAAGTGCCACCCTAGGCGATTGCCTAGTGCGCCTATATATGGACGTGCCAGCCCTGGCTGTGACGTACAGCTCTGTAGGAGTGCATTCAGTCACACGCCACAGCCTACTTCTTGCCTTGCTTTTCGAAGACATCAAGCTCGCTCTGGTCCGCGCTCTCTCACACAGTAGTAAACATTTTGGCTGCACTGGCTGTTCCAAACGCCATGAAAAACACTCCGCTGCTTGTATGATCAATTTATTTTTAGAAATTCTGAATTTTATATTCTAGAAAACAGAAATGTTTTTCCATACTCTTTTCTTTTTACCATACTTATCCAGACCTGGAAATTACTAAAATCAAATTCCATACTGCTGTAGGAACCCTGGTTATTTTTATCTCTACTCTGATAGCACTTCCTAACATTTTAATTTTCACTGGGACCAATCACCAATACCAAATGCGTTGTCTTCTTTATGAAGGCCATATTTTATCCAACTAGTTGTATTCATCGGTCTCAAAGAGCGGAAAAACTCTGGAATGATCGCTAGTTCAAAAAAGTCATCTCATCTCTTTAAACCCCCACCCCACCAAAAGTCCAGTCTGCTCTGATTGGCTTGCGAGAAAAATATGGTGCACCTTTGCAAAGGTAGTGCTCAAGCTGTGGGTGGGTGCATGTGACATAGGAAGGGGAGCCAAATCTGAATGGCTTATTGAATCGCATGTTTTCTGATCTAGAAAGCCCACAAAAAACTAACTGGGTTGTCTTATTTCACAGTTTGTGGGTTGGTAGGCGCCCCAGTGCATTGATAGTCAGTTTTTCATATGTCCCCTTTAAGGATAATAATCACCATGTGTTGCATCATAATGTTGCATACATGGGATCTGTAGTACATTGGATTCAACCTGGAAAATATTAATATATAAAACTGTATGACAACAGTTGAACAGGTTCATTCTTTACCTTGGAAACTCTTTGACAGAAACATCTTAACTCAAGGTCCACTTGCTGGCTTTTTCATGAGCCATCAGCTGTATTTCCTGATGTAGGAGTCAAGATTTTTTGTGAAACTATGGTGCAACTGTTTGTAATGTAATATTTGTTAATTAAATTACACATTTAAGGTCATTTCAACCTAATTTCTAGAAAATGGTTAATCGAATCATGTTGATGGGTTTGCATTAACTCCGCTCCTCTGTCTAGTCATCAAAAGCCAAAACACGAGCAACATCCACTGGACTACCAGGCAGACAGTGAGGCCAAATGGTTAGCCATCTTTATTATGAAACAATATTGGGACCAGATCAAACAGCTGTTACATGGTGTTTTTTTGGCCACTGCAGTCCCTTTCCGTGTCCTGACACATCCCCCGGACAGCCAGCCCTCTCCCAGCTGCCTTCAAGGTGCTTGTTTCTAGGACCGCCTCCAGGAGCTGAGCTTCTTCATTCCAGCTGAGTGCATCCTTCTCCAGCTTCTCCTTCCCCCCTCCCGACGAAGTTAGGTCCCTTTCAGCTGGGCAGCTGACAGTCCATCTGCCGCTGGAATATGTCTCAATGTGGTAAAGGGCTCTGTTTCTGATGTGATAGGGTGGTTATTATGGGGGGCCCAATAGTGGGAGAGGAGACATGCGTAAAAAGATTCAAATTAATCAAACAGGTTCCTCCCCGTTACCAATTTTGTGTATTAAGTGCCAATCTACACTATTTCAAGTGGAGAAAGCAAATTATTAATAAATGAAAAAAATCTGTTTTAACAGAACAGCATGGTCTGATCCGTGTTGAAAAAAGCCCATCAAATGTGGGCAGAGTCTTTAAGGGCCTGCTGATGATAACTGCATGTTTGGAGTGTTTGGAAACCAATTATTTTTTTCTTTAACAGTCAAAAATATTCTGCTGCATTTTCAGCAATAACAATTCAATTAATGTATGGCCTGCCATGGTTTTGTTTTCTGCCCAGTAGGTTACAAACTGTGGGGAAGGAGATGTGAGAGGGATTGTCCCATAGAGTACAGTGCAAGTCTAGAAGCAGTGGAGGTGAGTAAGGGGAACATTTCAGTCGGCACAACACATCCAGGTCCTACCTACAGCTTCCCTTCTTTCTGTCACGCTTATTTATTTATTTTTAGCTTAAAAGATTATTGATGGTGGGGCCAAAAGAAAAAAAAAAGAATAAATCAACCAGTTTTCCTGCTCTGCAAAAAATAAAATACTTCAGAAAAAATCCTGTCTAAGTGAGATCTATTTAACACAAAGAGTTGTTTATATAGAGGAAAAGCAAACAGAAAATTAACACTTTACTCAGTATTTCCATCTAACTCTCCATCTGAACATCATGTTCCCTTAGCATTTCCTTTTCCATTTCTCACATTAAGAAAAGAGTAGAAAGTTAGAAATGGTCTGGAGATTTATGGCCGAGGAGGAGCAGTAGTAATAAGGGGGGTGGGGGGGTGGGGAGGGAGGAAGCTGTCTGATCCACAGAGAGTCCTGGATGGGGAGGGAGGCTGAGGCTGCCGCTGCCCGGCTTCAGCTGGGCGGCTCCTGGACTGCAGGGAGGATCGGTGTGGGGGAGAAAGGGAGGGAGGGAGGGGGGAGGAGAGAGAGTGAGCGAGGAAGGTGGTGAGGAGTGGGGTGGGGGGGGGGGGAGCAGAGGAGGCGAGAGGAAGATCGGTATTTGGTCGGGGCAGGTGAGATAGGAGGAGAGAGGGGGGGGGGGGGGAGAAAGAGACAGAGAGAGGGCTACAAGCTCGTCAGGTGATCAGTCAGTTGGCCGCTTTTCGCCGTGTTTCTTTGTAAACTCTTCAGCGTTCTTCAAGAATTTTTTACGGTCCTTTGAGTATTCTTCTGCAAGGTCTGCCCTAAGGGGATGCTCCGGCTGGGGGTCGTTCACCAGCGCAATGAGGGACTGAATTACTGCAAGACAACACACAGAGCCAAAGAAATCAAGTTAGATTATGAACAATGCTTTTCCTATCAACACTATGGCCACTATAGTTTCACAGCGGTATGTGCTGGCAGAAAAGAGCAGCAGCAGTATGTGGCAGTGACAACACTGGAAAGGTATAGAGTTAATTAAGGGACCATACCCGCCCAGTAAATCCTATGTGCTTACAACTTACATTACTGACAACCATCTACCAATAAATGCAAGCGGTGTTGTAATTTTATATTTTTTCCTTCCCTCCAGGGGCCAAATGGCCTCAGTTCAATATAATACGCTTACAAAATCACACTTGACACTTGCTCAACATAGCTAATGCATAAAAGGGAACATACGTCTGGTTTCCTTAAAAGTGTCTTCATTTTAGATTTAAAACTGTTAAAATGTTGCCGTGATCTGTGACTCTCTCCTGGTGGTGCATTCAGGTGCTGAAGTGAGGGTCTGGCAACAGAGCGTTGCAATTATTCAGCTGCCACATAGCATTGCTTTCATAAGCTCTGATGTTTGTTAACTCAACAGGGAATACAAATAATTATCAGAGGTGAATCACTGTAAGATCTTGTCAGTTGTATTGAAGGGTCTATGAAAATGATTCTGCTGACTGAGTGGAAGACATTTTTAGCTACACGACAGCACACAGGCACCGTTCCTCTACGTGGATCTCAGATGTGTGCGCTCATTGGATGATAGGGGCTAGAAGACCCGCATATTAGTTAGTAAACAAAAAGTACTTGGCAAGAAAGTAAATCTGCAAGGTAGAGACGCTTTCATAAGAAATTGTCAGAGGCAATATGATGACGAGGAGCTCCAACGACAAAGACGATTACACTGTCTATCGAATTACTTTTGTGGTGCATCAGTAGTATTGACCTTATGCAACAGGTTTGTTCCATTTCTGGTTTCGTCTTTTAACTTCCTCTCACTACTACCAGCTATAGTTACCTCAAATTAATATACTGTAATTACTTGTTACACAATAATAAGCCCATGTCATAAAAACTGGACTGTGTGTAACTAACCAAATGAGTCTCTGCTATAACTGTGTTTTGGATGAAGAAACAGTGTTTTAGCATGTTTTGACAGCTACATTCAGACAACTTCTGTTATAATATCATATTGTTACAGACGCATGATAAAACACAAATACTAAGGCTGGGCGATTAAACAAATTACAGCACTACTCCCCCAGACATCGCCACTTTCCGGGGCCATGGACTTGATGTGCCCTCTCTCCCTGCGTAGAGGCGATGTCAGCAACCCACACGTCTTAAAACTTGGACCCCTTATCGTTTACCATGCTTTGTCATGCTGAGTCATCGCCATTCATATCTATACAACCAATGTGTTTATGATTAAATTGTTTACTAGAGCACAACGTTTCTTTCTACATGCATGGTGTTTCCAAAGTCAATGAGCAATCGCGTTAAATAATCGTGATCTCCATGTTGACCAAAATAATCGGGATTATGATTTTTGCCATAATCGAGCAGCCCTAACAAATACCAACGTATTCTCAGTCCCCACGGCTGTTATAGCAGTAGGATAACCAGCTGACCCGAGAGCTGTGTTGGTGGAGAACTGGTAACTTAATTAGTGATGCTAGTATGTACATAGCAGTCCATGTTTGTCAGACTGTCTCTCATTTTTTTCCAGCTCTGTTAGTCCTTCACACCGTCCGTAAGTTTATAAAACTTCTCAGATATTCGCTAAAATGTGGCCGCACGGTGATAATAAGCAACAGATGTCACGGATACAACCAGACACATTCCCACTTCTGGTGTAGGTCTGAGCACTCCCTCCCTTGTAGCTGAAATGCATAAGGTCAATACTAAGGAGGAAATGGTGCTGAGGCGAGCAGAGGAGACATTGCCGCCCGCTACATCATCAGATCAAGTAGATCACCAGCCTCTGGTACCAACAGAGAGCAGCTGGTGGTGTAAGTTGTGAGTAGCACATGCCAAATTATGAAATCCAGTGTTTCTGCAGCCCTGAGCGGGACATTTAGGAGCCACATCGGAGGCAGCGATGCAGTGGATGATCCTACATGTGTGACAGGCCGTCCTAATTTCAGCGCTCTCTTGCAGGTACGCAGTAATGTTGATAAAGTTGTCCGTCCCTGCTAGCTAGAATGTTTTGGTCAGAAACGTGGTGTGCTTCATGGAGCAGAGTCTGTCCTATCAGAACTAATCATCTGTCCCGCACTGAACTACACAAAAGGAATGTATAACTCTGCCTTGGAAATTAAAAGATTGTATTACAAGCAAAATCATAATTACCGTGAGATTTAAATGCAGACGTGTTTTTTCATGAGCGAAGCACTGGATTTTAGGGTGGGTGTATCGTCTGAACGTTTCATTATGAAAATGTAAACACTTCTGCAGAATATTACAAAAGCTAAAATATGGCTGTATGCTTTGGGAAATGACTGGCACTAACGGAAGGTGTAAGCAGATAGTAGTAATTTTAAACATGCAAAACCACTGGTATGGTCCATTAAATATAATGATCTGTGTGGGCTGTCCCTCTACCAGCCATCTCAATTACTGATGCTCACTTCACCAATGAGATCCATTAGCCTCCAGACAATAGAGCATAATATTTACCTCCAGCTGCTGACAGAAATCAGAGGAGAAACACTCCATCTATCAGCTGAGATTAAGGAAATGTGTCGACTACACATCTAAATAGAGCTCAGTTACCTTCAGTGGCTTATTTCAAAGGTTCCTAACTCCCGTGCCTTGGAAACGTCTACAGAACATTTGCTGTCGGGCTGTGAGAAAATGATGTGATTTAGCCAAAAAAAACTGAATAATAATTAAATAACCTTATAGGCTATTACTATTTTGCAGTAATTACTTTGATATTGGTGCTGTATGTTTCCTGTCACACTTACAATAAGAATAAACTGATTTTAAATGAATGTAGGTCAACAGTGCACAAGGTAACCAGTCCATCACCACCACCTTTCAGCATTCAGCAGTACAAGAAATCTGTGTGAGAACACCACTTGAGTGCTGCTGAGAGCTATAACCATAATGTTTTAATTTACTAAGTAACCACAATGAATCACCAAATATTTTTATGTTTCGGTTTCTGTTCAGTTTAGTACACAGAGTAAGGTACTGAAACTGTTATATTTAGTATTGGGGCTAAAACTTGTTATTAGCTGATTTATTGAAAAATTGCAACCAGCCCTACTGTAGACACATGGACACATAATAATGTGAGATTTAATACAAAAGGTTATTATTTAGCATCAGCTTAACTACAGAGGCCCCCTGTAACACTAACACACCCACCTTGGTCAGTTTTGGTGGCAGGCTTCCAGTTCTCTGCACTGATCACAGGCAAGCACACCTGGCCCTTCTCATCGATGTTGGGGTGATAGATCTTTGTCTTGAATGTGATCTTGGGAGGCTTGAAGGGGTACTCGGTGGGGAAAATGATTTCGATTCTGAACGCACCTTTGTCATAAGGAGGGTTGTCCTAGAAGTGAACAAACAAGGTCAGTAAAGGGAACTGTGGGCCAACAAATGGCAGAGCAGTCAAAAGAGGAGCAGCTACTTACAGGAACGATGAGCCCTTGCCATGACAATAGGTTTGATTCCTCAACTTGAATGTTTCTGAAGTTTTTCATTCCAGACCTCTTAATCTCTTCAAGTTCCTGAGAACAAACAAACAATGTATATTACAGAAGTGAAAAAGTCCATATTCATAAGGCTTGAGTTGTATAGTAAACCAGTTTTGAATCGGAACCAGTTCAAAGTGTATAATCAGGGGGTTTATTAAAAAAACATGCTTTATTGTTTTTCAATTTCACTTATTGACATGTGAAGGTCTTACCGTACCTTCCTTGTCATGTGTGTGTCAACGGCAATGCACATGTACTGTATAGCGTTAACAATGTGGCAGAAGAGAGGGAGGTGATGGGTGCCGCAGGCTGTAAAGTTCTTGCCCACCACCTCAGAGACCCCTGGTTCAATTACTGATAGTGCTATACCTCCAGCTTGCCGGTAGGAAGCCAGCGAGGGTTCCCATCATTTGTGCTGCACTTGTGACCTCCACAGGTTGGTCGGACTGCATGCACAGTGTGGAATGGAACTGAGGTGATTGTGTTAACCTTTGTGTCACGTGCCTGTCTACACCGTCTGCCCAATGTCAACATCAGAAGCAGCGCTCAGAAATTGGGCATTCCATTTTGGGAGATTTTGGCAAAAATATATGCTAAATTAAATGTGGCTACATATTCTCAATATAATGTCATCTATAAATGGCTGTTTATGACCTAAATCTGCATAAAATAAAGTTTTTTTACTTTTCAATAAATGTGGCCACATATCAGAGCCACATTCTATAACAATTGAAATAGATAAGCAGAATATATACAATACCCAAACCTACACGTCATTTACATAACCGTTAGTTAATTTTATAGTATACATAATTACAAAAACACAACATACAACAGGCTCATCATATGTGATTTCTAGAGCTTGGTGAAAATGTTTGGCCTATCAGAATCAGAGTCGTGTTTATTGCCAGGTGTAAAAGGTATAAACTATGAATTTGCTTTTGTTTTGTTGGTGCAAATAAGCAGTATAACAACCAAAGAATAGATAAAAACGTTAGAATAAAATAAGAATAATAAAAAAAAAAATGTACTTTCAGTTTCTATTCTCTCATAATTGCAGTGGGCTGAGAAGCCGCGACTGGCTGGCTAGGGAATAATTTGTAGTCACCCTCCCTATCTTATAAACAATGGTGCTGGGTAGGATTGGTCAGGGCTCTCCCCAGGATCTTGTATGGTGGGGGAGAAGTAAGGACGGGGAATTAACACTGTCATCTGCTGAGAGCCGCGCCTGACAAATCCTATTGGGAGTCTCATCTTTTGTGATCAATTTAGTTAAAAACTAGGTAACATAATGGTCTAAACAAAAGCCCGTGAGTCAGTGGTGTTAATTAAGGCTGTTTTACTCCAACCTCAGAGGCCGATTTCCTTATTGTGTCCTGCCAACTACCGGTGGCTTTGAAGGCTTAATATTGTTGTGTGTGTGTGTGGCTCCTGGACAAAGTCTCACTGACTTGTTGACTGGTAAAAGGGCACATCCTGTCCTGACATTTACGGTCTGGTGTTTTCACGTAGTAACACCAATCAAACATGTTAGCTGTTGATTTACACTCAGTTCATCCCCACCCACCGCCTAGTGACGAACTCAGAGACCTGGGTTTAGCTGACGCTGGCTAGCTTAGCTTAGCTTAGCTTAGCTTAGCTGTAACGCAGCTAAGGTCTGATGCTAGCGTGTTAGCTGGTTAGCACCGTATTGCCGTGGAAACGGACCCGCGGTCTAACGTTAGCTCCATCTAAACCCACCCCCTCGGCCACACGACACATGGACCCGATAGTGTGCTAGTACAGGAACCCTGCGTCCCGCGGTGGTCTCCGGTAGTCTGCCTCTCTCTCTCCGGCCTAACGTGCCGGTGCTCCGCTGCTTCCCGTTACCGTGCTATCGCTGCTCGGCTAACGCGCAGCTCGAGAGCCGCTAGTGACCTCTCGTTCTTATCAACTTTACAGCTTAGAAATAGGAAATACACGTATTTTCAAACACCATTATGTTGTGTGAGTGCCGGCGGAGGACGGACGCGTCCGTCAGCCGGTGATAAGACTCGACATGTCGGTATTTATGAGAGAATAACGAGATCCGGAGATTTACCTTGGCCAGCCTCCTGCTCGCCGCCATCTTGAAACTGCTGTGTGTTCCCACAATACACCGCGCGGCGACTATGGGTCTGGCTCATCACCCAGAGTCTGACTCAGGATCAGGATCAGGATCAGCCTTCAGCCTGGTTAACTACATCTGTTAAACCCAAATCCAGAGTTTCATATGATATGTAGCCCCGGACAAGAAGAAAACTTGAATTGAATAAGTTGAATAAAGTTAACCTGTTTTATAACTGGATGAACTCTAACTCTATAGGCTACTTCTCAGACTAGTTTCTAGGTGTTACCTAAAGTAGATGATAGACCTAAATTAACTACATAGGTTATTGCTATTTGTATTTATATATATATAAAAAAACAAAAAAACAAAATATATATATATTAGTATGATATATAACTTTATTTATTTATATATTAAAATATATTATAATTTGCAGTGTACAGCAGCAACAGGGATAGTGTAAAAAACAAGATGCATCAGCTAACACAGTAAAAAAAGAGCAAAACAAAGTGTAACAAAATATGAACCATTTAAATAGAAAGAAGTATAAAAAAATGAGCAGTATATACAGTATTGACAATAAACAGACTATTAACAAAATTCCACACGTGGAATAGTATATATATATATATATCCCCGCGGGACTGATAAAGGAATATCTTATCTTATCTTATCTTATAGGGCTCCCAGAAAAGCCCCGGACAAGAAGAAAACTTGAATTTTTAAAGTTAACCTGTTTTATAACTGGATGAACTCTAACCCTAGGCTACTTCTCAGACTAGTTTCTAGGTGTTACCTAAAGTAGATGATAGACCTAAATTAACTACATAGGTTATTGCTATTTGTATTTATATATATAAATATATATATATATATATATATATATATATATTAGTATGATATATAACTTTATTTATTTACATATATATATATACTATTCCATGTGTGGAATTTTGTTAATAGTCTGTTTATTGTCAATACTTTATATACTGCTACTTTTTTTATACTTCCTTCTATTTAAATGGTTCATATTTTGTTACACTTTGTTTTGCTCTTTTTTTTACTGTGTTAGCTGATGCATCTTGTTTTTTACACTATCCCTGTTGCTGCTGTACACTGCAAATTTCCCCACTGCGGGACTAATAAAGGAATATCATATCTTATCTTATCTTATAGGGCTCCCAGAAAAGCCCCGGACAAGAAGAAAACTTGAATTTTTAAAGTTAACCTGTTTTATAACTGGATGAACTCTAACCCTAGGCTACTTCTCAGACTAGTTTAGGCTAGGTGTTACCTAAAGTAGATGATAAATGAACTACATAGGCTATTGCTATTTTTATTAACAGAATTTGACATATGCCAAGATATAGTCTTGCTAATTTAAATAAAAAGTTCAACACTCTATCAATATAAATCCGTAAATCCTAAAATGTTATTGCATTATTGATGTATTTTAATAGAGCTGGACTTGCATTTGAATTAAAGATAATTATTGACCATGGTCTGGGCCACACTTTTACCATGTACTCTCATTTCAAATGGGCTAAATAATAATAAACAAATCAAAATGTCTAACACTGACCCATTTTTATGGTTTATATATCTGCTGAAGAGGGAAAGTTTTACTGTGCTCACCTTAAATCTCAGTTCAACACATGGACATACGACCACAACTATAGGAAGCTTTTGTATATGCAATTTACGCAGGTGTGATGCGGAAACTTGAAACCACCAGTGCCCATACACCGAGTGAACTTTTCAGTCGGAAACATATGGTGTCCAGTATGACTTTTAAACAAAACATATTTGCTTATTCATAGATTCTGTGTTTTTAATTGGGAGTGAGAAGGAGTAGTTTTATTTTGTAAACATGAATAAAACATTATGTAGGCCGATTGTTTCCATCTTTTGGCAGCTGTTTCATCACAGATGTAGCCTACCGGCAGCGTATGTGTCCACATTGTCCCCTTCATTTAGCAGTAAATCATAATTCAACTCTCACAGGTTAGTCCTATTGAAGGCCTATGTAGGCAATACTAGTATGCAAATAAAAAAAATAGAAAATAGAATACTAATGTTAAATGTGTGTAGTTGAAAAACATGTTTTGCATAATTTTAGATGCAACATGATCCTGCTTTAAATTACCATGCTTTAAAGGTCTCATATTATGCTCATTTTCAGGTTCATACTTGTATTTTGTGTTTCTACTAAAACATGTTTACATGCTGTAATGTTAAAAAAAAACTTTATTTTCCTCATACTGTCGGCCTGAATGTGCCTGTATTTATCCTCTGTCTTAAACGCTCCGTTTTTGCGCATTTCGACAGAATTGCGACGAATTTGCTACAGAATTTCGTTGCTAGGTAGCAACTTGGGTCCATGTGTACTTCCTGTCAGTTGATGACATTCACATACACTGCAACCAGGAATAAACAGGGACACATTTAGAATGTTTACGTTTAAATCTGTGTAAAAGGTCTAAATATTGTACATTTGTGACATCACAAATGGGCAGAAATCCTGGCAGCTTGTTTCAAATGCAGAGTTTCTGAATACGGGCTGTGTGTATTTCCCCGTGGATTGAGCGTTTTAATACTTTCACAGTATTTATATAGGACATAAGCCTGCTTTATAATAAAAAAACATGAAAATCTTACTTTTTTATAATATGGTACCTTTAAAAAAAATTTAACTGTTATTATTTCAACAACAGCATTTTAAAACTGAAAAACTGAAAAACTGAAAAAAACCTTGGAGGACCTGGGCTTGTGTTTATATACTACTTGTTTTTTTACCCTACCAAGTAAAGATGCAGTTGGGCCACTTTTTTTGTTGTTGGTTTGTGGCACTAGCAGGACTCATTTTTAATTGGGTGAGAAGGAGTAGTTTTATTTTGTAAACATGATGAATAAAACATTATGTAGGCTGATTATTTCCATCTTTTGGCAGCTGTTGTTCATCACAGATGTAGCCACTATGTGTCCACATTGTCCCCGTCATTTAGCGATAAATCATAATTGTAGGCAATAATAGTATGCAAATAAAAAATAGAAAATAGAATGTTAAATGTGTATAGTTGAAAAACATGTTTTGCATAATTTTAGATCTTGTTTTAAAATACCATGCTTTAAAATGTAACTGTTATTATTTCAATAACAGCATTTTAAAGGCAATACATACATGACAGTCAAACTGAAAAACCCAACATAAATGGGAAGAATCTTGGGGCCCCTTTCTGCAATATTTGGACTCAGTTTGACAATATTTCTACTTGTATATTGATCGTTTTGTTTTTCCTTTTCTCTGTTCTGTTGATGAATACTCCCATTATGGACAGCTTGCATTTAACTATCCCGTGGAAGATACTGTATGTAACGATATGTATGTTTTGTCCTTGACATGCGGTTTAGATAATTCTCTCATAGTTATTTGTATCACTCCTCCCCGGGTGTAAATGTGTGTGGGATTGTGTATGAGCGTGCGAGTGCAGGTGTGTGAACTTTTGGGTTGGGTTACGGGTTTTGATTTTTGTGTGATGTATGTGTTGTCATTAAAATTTGTCAATAAAAATAATATACACAAAAAAACAAAAAAAAACAAACAAACTGAAAAACCTTGGAGAACCTGGGGTTGTGTTTATACTACTTATTTTTTTGTTTACCCTACCAAGTAAAGATGCAGGTTTGGTGTTGTTTCCATCTTTTGGTAGCTGTTTCATCACAGATGTATCCTATGTGTCCACATTGTTCCCATCATTTAGCGATAAATCATAATTCAACTCTCACAGGTTAGTCCTATATTGTAGGCCTATGTAGGCAATAATAGTATGCAAATAAAAAATAGAAAATAGAATGTTAAATGTGTGTAGTTGAAAAACATGTTTTGCATAATTTTAGATGCCACCTGATCCTGCTTTAAAATGCCATGCTTTAAAAAAAAATGTAAGATAAAAGATATCTAAGTGTGTACTAAGTTAGATGTGAACGTCTTGACATTTTAGGGAAAGTGGTGATTATTTTGTTTTAAAAACATGTTTTGCATAACTTTAGATCCTGCTTTGAAATACCATGCTTAAAAAAAAATTTAACTGTTATATTTTCAATAACAGCATTTTAAAGGCAATACAAACATGACAGTCAACCTGAAAACCTTGGAGGACCTGAGCTTGTGTTTATACGACTTGAGTTTTTTTACCCTACCAAGTAAAGATGCAGTTGGGCCACTTTAGATGTTGGTTTGTGGCACCATCAGTCCTCCATACAGAGGGGTCCCGCATGGACCTCCTCTGCCCAGCTGTGGCGTCACCCGGAAGTACTCACGCTGGGCGGGATGACCGGAACAGCAAGATGGCGGGCGGTGGAGAGTTTCGGGTAGGCTAAAAGAACAACACTCATCATGACTTACTCCTGTCAGCATCACAACGTGTAACGAGAACCGGTACCGAATAACCCGGTCGATGTGTGACGCTCCCAGCTGACGGGCCGTTGCTAGGCAGGAACGTTCCCTCTCAGAACGGACCGCTTGTGTTCCGGCTGTTAGCATCAATGCTAACAGCCGCTAACAGGTCCCTTGTTAGCTCGATGCAACCAGCTGCAACCATCACTGAACTGTGTTTTTACTGCTTCTAGTCACGTTGTCATTGTCTAAGTATGTTGGCGTTTGAAGCTGTGAAGTAACCTTGAAGTAATATTCATGATTTCTGTACGAAATCGCTGAAATGCAGCTAAAATCAGGATGATGCACTCAGTTAGCCAGTAGGTGCTTAACTAACTGTGTTACATATCACAGGTTTACAACTAGATCTGTAATATCGGTTTAATAACTAACGTGACTTTTTAAGTGTCAGTAACTTTCCAAACACAAAGAGGAGTGCTGTGTGAACGTGTTGGTTCTTCATGTAGACTGATGAAGCGACGCTGGGAACCCTTCATGGTGACTATACTGGGCTGACGTCACTCTGGCAGACCATACGATACAACTCTATTATCAGTTTGCACTGAAATTCATTTTGCATCCCTAGGCAGCTCTGTTTGAGAAAAAGTACACATACAATAGACATACTGTTAACCATAGACAGACAGACAAGTAAGAGCCATCAGACAAATAACAAATCACATCACAATTATTCATACATAACCCATTTACAAAATGAACATCTGTCCTCTGGATTTACATGTCTTTAGCAGCACATTCATTATTATTTAGCAACAAGATGGACTGATGGACAAAAACGTTCTCCAGCCTGATGCAGGTTAAATGTACAGTAGGGACTCTGAATGGCCTCTTGGAGGGCAGAAGTTGATATTCCCCATTTAAAACATGTAAGGGATCAGAAGAGATGCTGTTGGCAAGTCTGAGCATACTCTTGTTGTGAGCTACTTGAAAGGAGGCTGTCACAGGGTTGGCCAATGATCTTCGCGCAGATTTTGATTTGGCTATAAAGTTTAGTTTTACAGATATACTGCTGAGCCAGGCTGGGCTGCAGTACAACAGGACACTCTGAATCACTGAACTGAAAAATAGAAAAATAATCTGGCTACTGGCTCCAAATGATCTGAGTCTGCAAAGAAAGTAAATGCGCTGCTGTATCTTCCTACAGGTAAATTCAATGTGAGGGGTCCATGATAGGGTGGAGTCTATCATAACTCCCAGGTATTTGTATGAAGAGACCTGTTTAATTTCTATATTATGAATTGTAAGTGGAGGCAGCTGATGGTTAGGAGGAAGGCCAATAATAATAATAATACATGTGTTGCGTCCCACTGTCTAATTGACGTATTGTTCTTGTCAGCTTCCAACTCAAAATCCCATTTTTCTCTAAGTCCATAACTTGTGGCAGTTTCAAGCAGTAGGAAAGAAGTGGCGTGTATTAACAGGAATAATGACTGCTATGAATTCTAAGAGCTAAAGTCTCAGTTCCTCCAGCAGCTGGGAGTCAGTGGCTTTTCTTTTATTAATGGTTTTATCCATTAGTCTTTCTAAACACCTGAAACTTGTTCCTGTGCATTTTTGTGCACTTAGTAAGATAAAGGATCTCTATGTGTGTACTAAGTTAGATGTGAACGTCTTGACATTTTAGGGAAAGTGGTGATTATTTTGTTAGTGTTGAATAACAACATATTCCACGAGTTGTAGTAGCCCTTCAAAACCTCATTGGAGCTGTATTTGTTGAATGCCATCAAACAACAAGGTGTTCAAATGAATCAAGTGCAGCAGTAGATATCAATTCAGCTTAGAGTATGGACAGAAAACCCCAGGAACTGTTGCTGCTGATGAAAACCAAACATTTCCTGATTTTGCTCCTTCATAATAAAAGCTTTTAAATGACAAAGTAATGGGAGGCTTTTATTGTGAAGAATATAAAAAAATTAAATGTGTTTATCCACCGTTTTACAGCCGCTCCTTTGACCACTGGTCACAGCCATGGTTGCACATCCTCAAGCAGGTAGCTCTGTTGTAATGGAGACGTAAATCCCTGCCGTGCACGCCGAGTCATGTATGGAAAAACCCTACAAAACACAGGAACTTGGCTTATGTCTTGAGGAGTTACTTGGCCGGTGAGTCAAAAAGTGAATTCAGACACTGGCTAACTGTAGTTAACACACAAACATATCTGTTTGCAGGAGTCAGTCCTGTAACGCAGACTTCAGCCTGTTGACTGGTGAAACAGCCGCGTGGCACGACTCCAAAGCCAGCATGAATCTCCAGCAGCCAGCACCTCTCATCCCCCCCGTCCACCCTGATGTGCAGATGAAGCCCCTGCCCTTCTATGATGTGTTGGACGTCCTAATCAAACCTTCAAGTCTAGGTCTGTGACGTTTTCTTTTCTTTTTCTAGTCAGAGCCATGCAACGCTCATGACAGACACACACAGACAGACCTGCTAAATGTCAGGGACACCGGTGCGACCAATGAAAATGTTTAGTCGCAGTTGACAGACTTTTGGTCGCAGGAGTGACCTGGGTCTGGAGCCCTATCAAGGCCATGTCCAAATATCGTACGATAAGTTGATAACGTAATTATCGTGACAGGCCTACCATAAAACGTTAATGCGGCATTAGTAAACAACATCTGACCACAGCAGTGCCAGCTTTCAGTAGATGACAATTTGTATTATATGGTGCTACGGGCGTAGTTGAGGCCAAACCATTGAGCAGAATTTTGTCAATTGACCGTAGAGTTTTATATTCCACCTTTGTCTTCAGTAAAATACTCAAATTCTTAACACAATCAGCCTTTGAGATCAGTGTTGGAAATTAACTTTTTTGTCCACCTGCCACTGTGGCTGGTGTATGGATGACGTCTAGATTATTGCATCTATTGAGACGAAAATGAATCCAGATTTACCATCTGAAAATGAACCAAAATGTAAACAATAGGCTCTATATAAAGGTCACAAATTATACTATGTCTGTTTTGAGCCACGATATTTATTTATTGTAACTAACAGTCATCATTTGTGTTTTCAGGAGCGAGTCCTGCACAGAGGTACCACCAAGAAAAATATTTCATCTTTGCCTTGACACCACAGCAAGTTCGTGAAGTATGCATATCCAGGTAAGACTGTTTTGAGAAAAAAACATGTCCAAGTCTGTGATGTAAATGATGAATATGTGTAGTATGTTTAAACTGGTTTGTTTACAGGGACTTTCTACCAGGTGGTAGAAGGGACTACATGGTTCAGATTCAACTGAGGTGAGGATGTTCAGAGTTTTCTGGCCTGTAAATAATAGATATTGAGATTCTTTAGCAACTTTGAATCTAAAAGAAAAAAAAAAAACATATTAAAGTTACTACAAGGAACTTTTAACTGGTTATGAAACAGTCTCAATGTAATACCGATGCCTCTATATGACCTACATAAGGCCGTATTGCTGGGCCCGCTGGAGGGAAGGGAGGCATGGTAGAACCAGAACCAGGACTAGGACTGCACGAGCAGGCCGTCAGACCCTGCTGCAGTGAAATCAATCTGCCAAAATCAAAACGAAATTACAGTTCTTTGTAGTAACTTTTAAGAAAAACACTTAATTTCTTAGTATTAAGGGAGCTTAAACTTATTCTTTTTTATATGAGTGAAGAGTCTGATCATTATTTTCTATATTCAGGTTCTTAAATGGTTCTTTTTGTTGCCAGGTTTTGCTTGTCAGAGACAAGTTGCCCTCAAGAGGATAATTACCCAAACAGTCTTTGTATAAAGGTCAACGGGAAACTTTTTCCTTTGCCAGTAAGTGCTTGTTTTACTAGAAAAGTTCCAATAAATATCCAATCCGACTTAAGTATTCTACCACGAAGACACTAACAAAGCATTTTATTCCTGTAGGGTTATGCACCACCACCAAAAAACGGTGTGGAACAGAAGAGACCAGGAAGACCTCTGAACATTACCTCCCTTGTCCGACTCTCCTCTGCAGTACCCAATCAGATTTCAGTGACATGGGCACCTGAAATTGGAAAAGTGAGAACATAAATAACCTCATTCAGCTTTTTGTTTTTTCACCTTTTTTTTCTCCCCCGTGCTTTGGTTGGACATCATGTTTGGGGACAGTAACAGTGACATCTCTGTAAAGCTTGTTCGATCATATCGTTTTTCAGACCTATTCTATGTCTGTGTACCTGGTGAGGCAGCTGACATCACCACTGCTCCTGCAGAGGCTGAGGATGAAGGGCATCAGAAACCCAGACCACTCCAGAGCACTAAGTAACTATACAGTAAAACACTTCAATGTTGCCCACTAGAAGCTCTACAGCAGCAGTTCTACCATGAGGTAGTCCCACTTGTCTAGAGGTTAACACAAATCCTAAACGTTTACCTGACATGAAAAGCGCCTGTCAGTATGTTTACATGCACACAAGAAACCAGGTTACTTAGAAAAAATGATTTACAGATCAGACTATGTGTTTACATGCACTGTAGTATCTTTTACCCCCTTTACGCTAGGGTTGGATCATTTTGATTTTAGGGTGATTTGTCCCTTTTGCAAAATGGGTCTCAAACAGATTTGAATCAAGACATAGGGATCAACACTTTAACATTTGTTAAAAGCCAGTGTGGAGTGGGCCCCTGGTGATATCAGGTTCATAGAACTGGAAGTTTCTTTTTGTATTTTGGCATATTTTATACCTCTAAATTAATCTTTTTGTTTCCCCTCCCCTCTTGCCCTCTGTGTTCCAGTTAAAGAGAAGCTGACAGCAGATCCAGACAGCGAGATTGCTACAACAAGCCTTCGAGTCTCACTTATGTGCCCGGTAAATGAAGCGTCTGTGTAGAGTGTTTATGTGATTACAGCAACGTTCAAATGATTCGACAGCATGAATTATAGTTTTTGTAGAGAAATGTTAAAATAGTTGATGCACTGTATGTGTTGTGCCCATGGATCAGATCAGGGTATAAGCATGCATTACTTTCTGCCACAGTTTCTCCTTTGAAATTCCACTGGGGGTCGCCAACGTCAAATACATGACATACCGTCACATTTTAAAGGCACTAAAACTGGAGACCACTGACCATTCTTTTCCCCAAAAAGAATAAATGGGCACCTTTAGAAGTCATGTTTCACTTTTATTGGCTGTTATGACATAATTATTGTGTTAATATAAATGTAGCCACTGATAACAGTGTCCATTACATCTGTCATTGCCATTATTGGAATACAACAACTTCTCAGTTTTGGTGAAGAAAACTGTTTTTCTCGCATGTCTCCAAGGTAGAAACTCTCACACAACTCATGCAGTATAATCAAAGTATCATTTATTCACTTCCCAAACACATTCATCTTCGCAAAAAAAAAAAAGTATTCCTTTAATGTTCCACAGATGTAAATACTTGTTACAATAAATAAATAAATACAAATGACGTTTTGATATGATGCCCATTGGTATATAACCAGAGTTAATGGTCAAACTTTGTCCAACTAACGCTCACCTCTTGCCGTTAGCTGTAATGTTCATCACTGAGTCAGTGACTGTTTCCTACAATTAGTGCTGATCCATGATGTTATGGTATTAGCTACTAGTTTTACACAATACCACATCTACTGGTGACATACTGTTTTCATGTGTCATGCATCTGGATGTAAGATGTGCAAGATCTTTGTATTAAGTGTAACCTTATGAATTTGTATGAATTGAACTTGCACAAGGGACTGACCTCAGTATGTTTTGTCCTCCAGCTGGGTAAGATGCGACTGACGGTGCCATGCCGGGCGGTGACCTGCTCTCACCTGCAGTGTTTCGATGCTGCCCTCTACCTGCAGATGAATGAGAAGAAACCCACCTGGATCTGTCCTGTGTGTGACAAGAAGGCTGCATACGAGAGTCTTATCATTGACGGGTTAGTCAAACTAATTCAACCACATCGCACACACAAAAAATGACCTGTTGTTGCTCTTGCTGAGGCAGTTGTACATTCAGATTTTGATAGATTGCCCAGTTAGTCTGGTGCCATGTTCATGTTCATGTTCATGTTCATTATAAATGTTGAAACTAGTAATGAGAACATGGCACCAGAAAAATCCATTTGTTCCTGTGCTTCATCCTAATATTTAAGTATACACAAGTTTCTAACTATAGCGATTGGAGCTCTAATTTAGTTTTACGTATTTTAACTGGATATGTCTTGAGCCGATCCTAATAATCAGTATCAGGGCTGATCCGGGCATATTTTAATGGATCGTATCGGCTAAAATAAAGCCAATCAACATCTGATCCTTTCTTTACTGTACTGTTTTTTTTGTCCACCTCAACCTGCTAGTCTTTCAGTGCTGCTCTCCTTGATGACAGCGGGGCTCTCCACTGTGAGCATTTCACTGCATAATGTGAGAGTGAAAATTGTAGTGTGTATTTTGTAAAGTGTATTTGGTTGCACCCGTGATTGACTCTGGTCTGACACCCAGGTTGGCAAAATTTGCTAAGCTCTGCCAAAGATTGTTTCCGTGGTAAAAGAAGCATCACTCTGTTACACCGCTGTACTAACAACAACTCCAACAGAGTGATACATCTTCTCTACACAGAGAGTAGAGGAGATGCTCGCTGCAGCGTGATAATAATAACAACCAAAACTACCCACCCCTACTAGTGATTTAAGTGTTTTGTTCTTTGTACAGTTTATTCTTGGAGATCCTGAATGACTGCTCAGATGTGGATGAAATCAAGTTCCAGGAGGACGGAACCTGGTGTCCCATGAGACCAAAGAAAGAGGCCGTCAAAGTCCCCTCGCAGTCAATTCCAAAAATTGAGAGTAAGTACATCATCTTGATACCTGGGCAAGGTTTGAATTGATCCTACTAACAAGTATTATGTGTGTATCGCAGCCTATCGCAGCCTATCGCAGCCTATCGCAGCCTATCGCAGCCTATCGCAGCCTATCGCAGCCTATCGCAGCCTATCGCAGCCTATCGCAGCCTATCGCAGCCTATCGCAGCCTATCGCAGCCTATCGCAGCCTATCGCAGCCTATCGCAGCCTATCACAGCCCCACAAATGTTCTGCAGGGTTGTGCAAGCGTTCATAGGAACCCACAAAATAAGTTTTTATAGATTTCCGTGCAATTTTTTTAGGACAAAAAAAAAAACGTGCTTGGTGTGAAATGGCGTTTAACCTTGACCCCGTGTCTTTTAGCTTCAGCTCCTTTACGCCAGTCTTCAGTGGTCCCCCATTCTACTGAGCCCAGCACCATCAAGAAGGCTGATGTGATCGATCTGACCCTGGAAAGCTCCTCCTCCTCCTCTGATGAAGAGGACACAGACCCTCCGCTGAAGAAACGCTGCGTTTACATTTGCAAGAATGAGGAGATGCATGCGAAGGGGTGAGCGAGCTGCTGTGTATATTCGCTGTGTAAATACTGTCAATATGTAATTTCATCTCCATGTATTAGTCCCATGGGTCTACACAATATCCACAATACATTAGTCAGTGTTTTCTATTACTGTTGCCATCCAGTGACATATTGGACAACACTGGACATTAGATATTCAGTGTTCAATGTTTGCTGAGATCTGGAGCACACTGTTCTAATAAAAGCTTGCCGTTTTTTCTCTCAGAGTGTTGACCTACCAGCCCACTGTGCGCGTGCCAAACGTCCAGACCCTGGACCCGTCGTATCTGACCTCTACGCTTGCTGACTATGCAGTCCCCTTCCACCCATCCACCCTGGCCACCATCCCAACAGAAATGCAGAGTGAGTCAGCCGGACGGACGGGGTGACTGTAAGCACTATCACTATGTGGCACTGTTAATAATCTGTTTGTTTTTCTTACCTATAGGTCTGGATTTGTTTTCCTTAATTCAAGCAGATACTCAGGTATGTTTGTTACAGTTTTTCTATTATTCAAATCTGCATGAAAACAATCAAAAATTGTTGTTTCTATTCGTCACTTAGTCACTAAAAACATGGGAAAATAGGGTCCGGATTGAAAAATACCAAAGATAGCCTTTAAGGCATCAAATGTGTCCTGTCATTGCCAAACAAGTAATCTGACTAGTTTTTTTTGGTGTAACAGCATCATAACCAATAAACAACAATGGCAACTCCTTTCAAAAGCAATAATGTATTCCTATATCAAAGTGAATGCACACATGCTGTTTGAATGGCATAGCAACAGGCAACCAAGCATGCTAGCCCAATTTTGTTTGTAGAGTGACACTAATTGAGATGCACTAATCAGGTCACGCTTAAACCAGACTCACTTCTTGTGGTACTGAGGCGGTTAAATATTTTTTGGCTATAATAAGCCCATGGCTGATAAAATTAAAAAGTGAAGATTGTAGAAACTGAATCGCCATACATTGGACTGGAGAGATTTTATTGGAGCAGTTCATACATACTAAAAGCTACCGACATATCAGTGGACGTTAATGATGTTGATCACAACCAACTTGTTTTTTTCCCGCTCAGATTTACCGGCCACAGATGTTCCTGGACAACCTCACAAGCAGCATGCAAAGCACAGCTTCAGCCAGCACCAGTTCGGCACTGGTTTCCTCCTCGAGCAGCCACTATGACACCAGCAGCCACGCTGCCAGCTCCATCCACGAGACTCGGGTCATCACGGGAGGAGGGGGCGCTGGAGGAGGGACTGACAGCAGCATATCAGATATCATTTCACTAGACTGAGCCACATCTCACTGGACCTTTTCAGGCCTGTTTTCTGTGGCCTTTTTAGTACGGACTACGTTGTACATGCCATGTCAGTTTTTACACAGAAGCCCCCCCAAATTGCTATACATGAGCACTTTGACGGCCTGAACATTTTCATGGTGTTTAAAACTGTATCCAGGCATGTTGCTTTTTTTTTCCCTTGGGTTTTCAAATGGGGTTTATGTATTGCTATCGTAGGATGATATATGGTTTGATGGCCAAGGACAACATTGTGTGTCAGTAAATTGTCATTTCTCTTGAAGTTCTCCTGACTTCAATATTTGGGAAATTTTCTCATGTGCCGTCATACATACCTTAATCACGTTAAATCAAAACAAAGGGATTGATTCAGCCTTTGTTTAGATCAATATTCGCTGGTGCTTTGGTCCTGGTTTAGTCCAATATTTCTTGGAGTTTTAGCCTCAGTATAGTTTAATATTTCCCCAGTTTTTTAGCCTTGGTTTAGTCCAATATCTCTGGTTATTTCATCTTGGTTTAGTCCAATATTCCCTGGTGTTTTGGCCTTAGTATAGTCAAATATTTCCCCTTGTGTTTTAGCCTTGGTTTAATCCAATATTCCCTGGTGTTTTATCTCCGGTTTGGTCTGCCGCCTCCTTAGGAAAATCTCTGTATCCCATCACTCTGTTCACCCACCACTCGCTGACTTCAGCTCTGTGCCATTTTGTGCCAGGAAGTGAGTATGCACTCAGTGGAATCAATGGAAGTGGCAATTCTTTCACGTTACGGGGAGTCATTTGTTTCAGTGTTCATGTAAAAAATATTTCCTGGGGAACTTTAATCAGTTAGTTTCTTTGTCTTTCATCATACAGTATCATTATGCCCTGAACAGCTAGTCTTTTGGCCGTCCTCAGCTCTGTAGAGGTTTTGCCGGCAGAAAGATAAATGTCTATAATACTTAATACCCCAGTTGCTCCAGTGTTGGAAATATTTAGAACATTGATCTTTTTATTTATACCAATTTGTTTACTTGAAATTATAACATGTACTGGCCTGTTTGAACTGAACCGTGTGCCTCATATAGCATGGAACAGAGTCAGGTCGGATGGAAGAAGAGCTCGGAACTCACTGCTCTCAGCAGGACCTTGTTACACACAACCATCCACGC
The DNA here is from genome assembly GCF_043250625.1 of Sebastes fasciatus. Classification (NCBI taxonomy): domain Eukaryota; kingdom Metazoa; phylum Chordata; class Actinopteri; order Perciformes; family Sebastidae; genus Sebastes; species Sebastes fasciatus. The sequence goes on from NC_133800.1 coordinate 9,522,853, forward strand.
GAGCGAATGAATGGTTAGAAGTAGGAAGCCCCCTCGGTGAAAAAAAGACTTGTGGACTGATAGACATACTTTTGACTGTGAACATGGAAGGCAGGTCAGTAATTCAAATGTTTTCATCGGTTCATACGGCTGTCAAGTCAGTGCTTCAATGAGGTTTTTTTATAGGGCAGCTTTCATGTCATACCAACGTGAAATGTTCCTTTGTAAATTAGTCAGAGCAATAATAATTTAACTAGCGTTAGGTTAAATAAAGTTGTAAATGTAGTTCAGACTACTCCGTAAATGATTCCAGCTGGTCCGTACCACTCTGCCACCCAAATCAAATCCATTTTCCTTTGTGTATGGTCAGTCTGTTGGCTTATATGAGTTGCAAACATGAGTTGTTGTTTTTTTGTTTCAAAATTTAGGCAAATACACTCAATTGCTTTCTTTCAGAGATTGTGATGTTCAGATGGGTATCGGTTTCACGTCTGTGTAAGTACAGACCTGGAGTCAGGATGTGGTTGGGGAAACGGCTATTTCATCTTCTCATCTCACGCTCAGAAAGAAAGTCAACAAGTGTATTTCCCATCATGTTGAACTGTTCCTTTTAATGTGTGTTCATCAGCTTTGACTAGCATGAGACGGTTCAGTGGATTTTGAACATAATGTGAATGACAGAGTTGTTTTTTTTGCCTCTTAAGTTGGTGTAAAACATCTGAAAAGTCAGTGCTGCCAAAGGTCTGATCTCTCTCTCTCTCGCTCTCGCTCTCGCTCTCGCTCTCGCTCTCTCTCTTCCTCTCTCTCTCTCTCTCTCTCTCTCTCTCTCTCTCTCTCTCTCTCCTGACCTTTGCCCTCTGCTATACTTGGATTTTGTTGTATGTGTATGATGATGCTGTGTTGGTATGGGATGGATGGATGGATGGACGTGACATGAACATTCGCTCAGTGTCAACACCTACACTTTAAGCCCATTTTCTCACAGTTGACAGCAAGCCGTAAGATAAAGAAAGATAAACAGGGCAGCTACTGTGTCATTATCTGGATAGCTTGCTGTTGCACGTGGACTCCCAGCCATCAGGAGCTCAATCTCAGGGACCTACTGTACACTTTTCTGGGCTTGACGGACTGAGTGAATTAAAAATACTGACACATAGAAACAGCAGTATCTGTAAGTGATACAGATGGTGATGTGAAAGTTAAGCTTTTTATGTCACTGTATATCTGTTTTATTCAAACATTATACTAATGGATGTTGACAGTTTCAAGTGTACATGTTAAAGGAATACTTCACCCCCAAAATGACCATTTGTATTTATCAGTTACTCACCCCGTGTTACCTTGAATTCTTGAAGAAAAAGTCATTCTCGCACGCCTCCACGGTGAACGAAGAATCCAAAAATGGAGTAACTCGTGCAGTATAATCCAAGTCTCCCGTCGTATATTCACTATACTTCCCAACGCCAACATGCATCTTCGCTAAAACCTTACTATTTAATACACTTCTGCATAAACAGTCTCACGCTTGCTCAGGCGCAGTACTTGTCCGAAGTGTTGATTCATGGTTCGCCGTGGAGGCATGCGAGAAAAATAATGTTTGGTCAACAAATGGTCATTTGAGGGGTGAAGTATTCCCGTAAGTTTGTGATAACGGTCACTTCACCTAAATTACAAATAAAAACCCTCACTTAGCTCTAGTGGTATCCAGTCAGGCAGATGTTTTTTGGTTTATGTGAACAGGTTTTGAGACATCTGTCTGAGATTTCAGTCTCCATGGAATTTAGTTGACAAGTGACATTTAAAAAATGCAACACCTGTCTGTTTTTCTGGAAACCGTATCCCTGTTACTCTGGATAATTCACAGACGAGACAATCTTGATTGGAACTATACTATGAAAACTATCAGCAAGACTACATTCTGTTCTCCTTCATTGTATTGGGGTGATGGCAGAAATCTCAGATGCATATGTCAAAACCTGGACAAATAAATCCCAAACTATCTGCATGCACCACTGTTAGCAGGAGAGAAAATATTTTTTTTGTAATTTTGGGTGAACCAACTCTTAGTAAGTATTCTTTTTGATGTATTTTTTCTCTTTTTTTGCAGCATCTTTACTCACACAGAAAAGAAACACATTAGTGGGGAGTGTTTGCATTGAGGTCACTGTTTTTGTGAAATTACTGATTAGACTTTTGCCACTGTCTCTATTCACCTGCGGGCAGATGTTGGTGATGTATTTTTTTTCCTTTTTCTCTTCATACTTTATGGACTTTGAAACATAATCCAACATAATCACTTGGATGTTTCTCTTTTGACACCATGTTAAGAAAACTACTCATTGTTGTTGGCTTCAGATTCACGAGGTTTATTACAGGATGGTCTAATTTGGAGTTGTCTGTTTTCCTGTATCTGTAAACTCGCAGCATTTTGAATTGTGGTACCATGTGTGGGTGTTTTTTTATTATTAAAAAGGTTTCTTTTTTTTATTCAGTTCAAATCTGTCACTCTATTCCCTGCAGGAGTAAATCACTAAATGTATAAAATAAGACACATTTATTAAGCAACTCATTCCTACTTTCAGTGAAGTGTAACTTCAAGCAGTCAGACCGGGGCCTGGGAGCAATGCAACGCCTTGCTGTGGTAAAGCCAGAGGGAAGGAGAGGCGAAAGCTATTTTATATTCACTTATGTTCATATTTAAGCCCTAAATTTTACCTGCACTGGCATTTTATGCCTTAGGTTATCATTTTGAAGAAAGAAGTCACTTTATCAATCCCCGAGGGGAAATTCAATTTTTTTCACTGTTATATTTTACATAGTACACACAGGCTCGAAATACACACACATGCACAAACAGGACTTACATGCATTAATGGAGAGATGTCAGAGCCCCTGACAGGCGCCCCGAGCACTTGGGGGTTTGGTGCCTTGCTCAAGGGCACTTCAGCAGTGCCCAGAAGGCAAACTGGCATTTCTCCAGCGACCAGTTCACACTCAGTACTTGGTCCATGCGGGGACTTGAACCAGCGACCCTCCAGTTTCCAAGCCAAGTCCCTATGGACTGCGCTACTGCCACCCCCAATTTTGCTTTTATTTTTACTCATGTGATTTCCCCTTTTATATATACATGTTTTACGAGCATTGTTGAAGGAACCTGGGACTAAAGATTGTCATTGGCAATGACTGCTCCGCTGGAATTGACAAATAACAAATACAGAACCTTGAACCTTGAAGTGCACCATTGCCTTTGTTGGAGCAGGAGAGAAGCCTCAGCTCCAGCCAAAGGCCTCGGGTGGTCTGCTCCCAACACCAAGAGACTGACAGTACCTGCTCGACCTATAGGGAGACAACTGAGCTTCCTGGATATTATTGCAGCTACCAACCACACCCAAGCCAGACATGATCCTGATGTCTGTGGCAACCGAGCAAGAGGTTTTTCCTACAGCTAACTGTCCCCTGGGAAGATCGGATGGAGGAGTGCAAAAGAAAGGAAAGGCTGCAAAGAAGAAGAGCCATCAGGAACATCTGGGAAGCAACTGAAAAGGTTTCCCGTTGTTGGCTCTGGTTGAAGAGAAGGTGACACGTGGCATAATGCGCTATACCTGGACACAAGTCTGGGCTTGATCACCCCTGACTGGGTCTCCCCGGTGAGGGTGTCTGATGTTTAGACTAAAAACACCTGATGACCCCGGATCCCATCGCTGATGAGGTGTCCAGGTTGCACCACAAGGTGTATCAAAGAACTATAGGAGGAACACTTGTAAGCAGCTCTCAAGTGATCACATGACTAATTACTGTACATGTATAAATAGCCAATCAGACACAAGGATTTAACCTTCATCTGCCTCATTGTTCATTCTTTAAAAACATTCTTACTTTTTCTCAGTGATGCGTTATTCTGAAATATAAGTGAAGTTTATTTTGTGAAATCTTTTAATGTCTCACTATATTTATAACATATGAATATATAGGCAGAAGACAAAGGAAAATGCATGGAAAGTGATTGCACCCAGGAAGAATGATAAAGAATTTGTGTAGCATCCTTTCAAATGTGTTTGAAGAAAGAAGCAGCTGCGACTGGTTGGCTAACTCTACTCTGAATTATTCATATTGCTTCAGATAACATACTACTGTATTGTAGAGTAATTCCAGTAATCCTAATATTGGTTCTGTACTGCAGAAACATCATAGTTTTTCTTATGAATTTGACAATTTGGAGAAAAGTGAAGGATTTTCACCTTTTAGCAGTTTGATAAATATGAACTTGTCGATAGAAAAGTAAAATGCGATGGTCTATTTTAAATGAAAATGTCACATCAGAGGGTTCAAGTCTCAGTGCGAGCCTACAGACTACAGCTACAGCTGTCTTTACTTTCAACTTCCACAGGAGAGCAGTACAACCTCAGTACGTGACACAGACCACAGCTAACCCACACGTGTGAAACAGATGAAATGCTGAAGTGGAGTCCACAACTCATATGTTTTAACAATCAGTCTAGATAAGATTAGATTTTTATTTTTTTAGATTTTTTATTTTTTAATCTAACTTTATTGACATTGCAAATTGCAGATAGCAAAAGTGCTTATAGTAACAAAATAAGGTCAAAGATCCACTTACTAGCTTCTGGAGCTTTCAACTACATCTCAAGATCTTTTTTCAGCTGATGGAAATGATACTTATGTAAGTGTAATGCATTCACTTGAGAAACAAAAAAAGATTTGCCCTGTTTTTTCTGAATTAACAAGATTATTATCTCAGAATAATGAGAAAAATTGTCTTGTTTTTCTGAATTAACAATAAATATAATAAAATATTAAAATCCCAAGAGAGGCTCTCGAGAGCTCGATTTCATGGAAGGAAACCTGTCCCGCCTGTTTAGTTTAATCCAGTTGTATTTTGGTTTGAGACATTGGGAGACTTGTGTCTTTAAGGATATAAAAGGATGCTTCTGAAATGTATTCAGGCTGGCGACGTGGTGACTCAAGAGACGATCTTGAGGCACTTGTGCCTCAGTTGCACTCATGTTATTCATAGGTTTCTCTGTGCTGGATTAAACTAAGCGGGCGTGACATGTTTGCTTCCATGAAATCAAGGATTTCTTGGGATTTTGAGGTATCTCGTTTATTCAGAAAGATAACAGAATTTCTTTCCCCGTGAAAATGTTTCTCAGAATTCTGAAATAATTCCTCGTTAATTCAGAAAAACAGGGCAAATATTTTTTTCTGAAGTGAGTGGTAGGCAAGGTGCATGATAATTTTCAAAAGGTCTCTGATATTTTGCAAATTTTCCAACAAAGGAAACAGAAATTAATTGTTTTTTCTTTCTTCGAGGTCAAATCCCTCGTATTGACTTTGTTCACCCCCCAAAAATTAACCGGTTGTTTGAAGCAAATAATCAATGACTCAGAACTTTTGAACTTGCAAACCTAATTCTCAGCTCTACGGGGCTTTTCTTGAATTCAGTGAGCCCTCAAATCTGAGAGAAAATGTAACACTAATATCCCCACAATGACCTCCTGCCAACTGTGGAGAAAAGAGCTGTTTTTAATCTTTGTGAAATGGTCAGGGGGCCACGAGGCCAAATTAATCATTGTACACTCAACATGTCAGATCAGATGACAACCAGAGAGCAGGCGGGACTGCGGGGCAGGAATTATGGGGAAAGCAGAGGCAAAATGGGGGAAAAGTCAACTTGGGAAATCACATTGGACTATCAGACGTGGACTCAGTGAAGGCTGAGGTTAAGTTGAGGTCAGTGCCATCCTCAGGTGTTTGTTTGCTGGCTGTCAAACAGCAGACATTACAAAAACAACAAAATTTACCTTTAATGTGAATATTTCTAACATGTAGATCCTGTTTGTGGACTTCAGCTCCGCATTCAACACCATCAGCCCAGCTCTGCTACAGGACAAGCTTTCCCTGCTGAGCGTGCCTGACTCCACCTGCAGGTGGATCACAGACTTTCTAACAGACAGGAGTCAGCACGTAAGGCTGGGGAAGCAAGTCTCCGACACCCAGACCATCAGCACCGGTGCCCCCCAAGGCTGCGTTCTCTCCCCACTGCTTTTCTCCCTGTACACCAACGGCTGCACCTCCAGACACCAATCTGTCAGGCTCCTTAAGTTTGCAGACGACACCACCCTCATCGGCCTCATCTCCGAGGGTGACGAGTCTGCCTACAGATGGGAGGTTGACCATCTGGCATCCTGGTGCAGCCAGAACCACATGGAGCTGAATGCTCTGAAGACAGTGGAGATGGCAGTGGACTTCAGAAGGAACTCAGCCCCGCTCCCCCCCCTCATCCTGCGCGGCTCCCCAGTTAACACGGTGGAGTCGTTCCGTTTCCTGGGCACGACCATCGCCCAGGACCTCAAGTGGGAGCTGAACATCAGCTCCCTCATCAGTAAGGCCCAGCAGAGGATGTACTTCCTGAGGCAGTTGAAGAAATTCAACCTGCCACAGACCATGATGGTGCACTTCTACTCGGCCATCATCGAGTCCATCCTCACCTCCTCCATCACCGTCTGGTTTGCCGCTGCCACCGCCAAGGACAAGGCCAGGCTGCAGCGGGTCATCCGTGCTGCAGAGAGGGCGATTGGCTGCAACCTTCCCTCCCTCCAGGAGCTGTACACCTCCAGGACCATAAGGAGGGCAGGGAAGATTGTGGCCGACCCCTCCCATCCTGGACACCATCTCTTTCAGACTTTACCATCTGGCAGGAGGTTAAGGTCCATCAGGACCAAAACCTCACGCCACAAAAACTGTTTTTTCCCCATGGCAGTGGGGCTCTCCAACAACCCATCCGCCCCCCTGTGACTGTCTCTCCCTCACACACACACTACGGCCCCCCCCCCCCCTACCCCCCTACCCCGACACTGACTCTCCCCCTCTCTCATACACTCTCAATACCACCCCCTACAGTATCCCTCTCTCTCCCTCTCTCTCCCTCTGATACCTGATTGTTTTGTTTGCACACCGACAATATTTGCACTATCTGTTTATATCATGTTTATTTTATAGCTTATTTTGTAAATTGTACATTTTTTTATTCTTATTTTATTCTAACGTTTATCTATTCTTTATTATTATACTGTTTGCCTCGCACCAATAAGCCAAAGAAAATTCCTCGTGTATACCCCTTACACCTGGCAATAAACACCTTTCTGATTCTGATTCTGATTCTGATTACTGTCATGGCACATTCTTAAACTGCTTGGGGGCCCAGGGGCAGAAATTAGTATCAGGCTTCAATTGACCATTATGCATTGTGTATGTACCCGGTCACCCCTCGCATGCACACACACACACACACACACACACACACACACACACACACACACACACATACACACACACACACACACACACTTGTGCTGACAGAAAAGAGCTGAAGTGAACGTGCCACACATGTTTTACTGGTAGTAACGTTACTACCAGGCAGCGCCTGCGATGGTTAAAACAAGGGGAAATATATATTAATTAAGACAGGATGATAGTTGCATAAACTAGTCAATTTTTCATAATTTAATGAATATTCGCAAAATCCAAAATCATGACCCATCCCTATATACTATGACTTTTTTATCACTTTAATTCGATATACTATACTATGACTCTTTATCACTTTTTTCGACATGGTACACTGTGACTTTTTTTTATTAATTATAGAACTGTAACGTATAATGCATTCTGAAATTTAACATACTAGAAATGCATGCATGGTAAAGTATGTCGTAAAAAGTTACGAATGAGTCAAAATGTTCAGAAAAGACATAATATACTTTTTTTGGCATACCACACAATGACATTTTTTGACATACTATACTATGATTTTTTTTCGACATACTATAGTATGACTTTTTTCAACATACTATTTTATTAGTTTTTTATGATTTTTTTTGACATACTATACAATGACTTTTTTTGACATACTATACTATGACTTTTTTAGGAGTTTTTTCGACATATCATAATATGACTTATTTAGGACTTTATCGACATTCCATATAGTTGGGTATCGGCCGATACATGAGTACCGATCTGATACCAGTGTTTCATTAATAAGTTGTCTGCCTCACTGTGTGGAAGTGACTGGGATCATTCTTTTATGTGTAAGAAAACATCATTACTGAATTGTTGTTTATTATTAAAATAATAAATCATACTCCAGTAACTTGGTAAAAACAATCTTCAAAATTTCTTGAATTCCTTGGCATGATGCTTCTGGAGGTGCTTCTTTACTGCAAGTTGCTTGTGTTATATTTTGCAGCGCTACCACCACCCCTCGAAACATTAGCTTTGCAGATGTTGCAACTCAAGTAGCAGTAAAACTTGTAGGCGTAGCGATTGTGAAATACCTCCAAACAGCTGACATGTTTGTCGCTAGCTCCCTGAGCTATGCGGTTTACCGGCGTCCTGTTGACGCATGATGTGCGTGTGCTATGTCTAGCTTAAACATAGAATTGGATGGAATAGATCGACCCCATTGTCACCGATACCCGATGCAACAATTTGAGTCAGTATCGGCCCGATATCCGAGGTCTGAACGATGCATCCCTAATAACAACATGACTGTGACCTGAGGACACCTCTACTGTTGTAACCCCTATCTTAAACCCTTACTTTAACCTCAGCCTGATCCCAGTTTTAATCTTAACCCTTTAGTCAAGTCCAAATCCTATAAGACAGCCCCTTGATCGGCCAAAATGCACCTTAATTTGAACAACAACAACAAAGAGCCTTTTCACGACTGTAATAGGTTCTCCAAAAGACAGAAGCAGAAGAGGTTACACACATACATAGGCCAGAACAGCGAGCCTTTATTACGTGTGGCATTGTTCTGACTGGCAGTGGATGGCAGACGGAGGCAAGATCCCAATTATTGGTGGAATGAACAGCAGCGGTTGCTCTCAGTGAGGTGGCTGGGAGGCTTGTTAGGTGTTCTGCTGCTGTAGGAGCTCCTCCTCTGGGGAGCTTTCCTCTCACGTCGGTCTGGGAGGCTCGTTACCCCGTCAGCCTCACCACAGCCCTGCTAAATGAACAATTATGGTTGAAACCAGTTAGCCAATATTATGCTTAAACTATGTAGCTTTGTGTATTTGTATTTTCCATATATGTTTTTTTTAAACTTTAAGTTTTACTCAGGTATGTGTTGACTGACACAGCGCTGTAATTGCATCGCTTACACAGTTTGTAGACTATAGTGTCCATTACGAGAATCAATTCCGACTGTGATTCTGACTGAGAGAATCCAACAGAGGAAATCACACCAAGTTATTTGAGACTGTTGTGTGTTTACAGCACACAAACAACCAGCGGAAATCTGGAATTGCATAACGGTAATTGAGGAAAATTAAGAACTCAAAATGATGTAGTAAGGGCGCTTTCACAAGCCAACATTTAGATAGTTCTAATCAAACTCTAGTGCGGTTCAACTGCCGGGTCACAAATGTTCTCATTTTACAGCTAAACAGTACACTACGAGATGTTTCTGAAAACATTTGAGGAGAGAAATAAACATTACAGTGGCAGAATATTGATTCATATTTGATCAGCGCTGCCTAGTTTGACCGTTTCATCGGAGTTTGAGAGTGATTGACAGCTGCTCAGAGAGGACAGGCTCTAGCTCGGCTCTGATTGGTCGTTTTCCTCCGGTCTGCGAAATCTTGCAGATGCCATTGGGAGCACCGGAGGACACACGGCGGCACATAATTTTTTTCAGATTACCTGTCTCATGCACTATATTGTCAGGATATAGTGACCATTTTATAAAAATAACTCTTTTATAATCATATTTGCCCAATTTCTACCTACTGCTGCTTTAAGAGGACTGTTTGTGCCCACTCCCATAGTGTCTGTTGTTGTGTTGTGGAGTAGCAGTGACCATGACCAGGCTCTGTCTCCATTTATTTGTCAGGCAAAGCAGACCCACAGCTGTGTTTGTTAGGCTGTCAGCAGTTTTGTCGTCAGTATCAGGCCCATGTTTCCTCTTTGTGCTTTTTTTTTTTGTAAAACCTTATTTGCATATTAAATGTTCCGCATCCTCCAGTCCGGTGGACACACTGGCAGGTGCACGCAGGACTGAGCTCTTCATTCAGGAACTCTGCTCCCCCCCAAACAGTCACCTATTGGGTGTGGTGAGGGCTCCTTTAAGATTTGTAATGCAAAGTAGGAACTATGAATGTTAAATATTGTGCTGATAACTAGTTTGAAGGAAAAAATCATCTGCAGGTTTTCTTAGATGAGTTTTTCCTAAAGTTTAAGACTTAAGGCCATCACACATCGGGGGCGTGAGGGATTAATTAATCACACTGAGAAAAAAAAGCCCCCGGTGTGTAAAGACCTGTAGACTATACATCAATCAGTGACCTATATTGTATTACAGGAGTTGTCAGGGACGCATTGTGGTCCATATAGGCCTGCAGTTACTGGGAAGGAATGGGTCAAGGTTTGGCTATTTTAGGAGTGGCTGAATAATCACATCTTTAAAATAATCAGCTACACAGCCAGAGCTAAAAGAGATAGTCACAATATGTCCAGTATGGTCCAGTAGATGGTATGTTGAGCCATTTTCAACCCATAATAAATTTGGTACGAAATGTCAATATCATTACCGGCATTGGTTTGTTTCATCACAGTACAGTCATATCATTTAGTTTAAAGCTAAAAAAAAACATGTTTAAGTATGCAGTACCTCATGTTGTATCAAGGGCTGTCAAAGTTGACGCGATAATAACGCGTTAACGCAAATTAGTTTTAACGGCTCTAATTTATTTAACACATTAACGCAACTTGCGATTTTATAGGTTGTAGCGGGCTCAGTTTTAAAGCAAGTGTGAAGATACTGGCATCATATGAAACTAGAAAACATGTCAGAGTAGCTTGTTTGCGAAGTAACTTAATAACGCTCCAAAGTTAATCAAAATTTTGGCGAGGAAAAACGGGCATGGCCATTTTCAAAGGGGTCCCTTGACCTCTGATCTCAAGATATGTGAATGAAAATGGGTTCTATGGGTACCCACGAGTCTCCCCTTTACAGACATGCCCACTTTATGATAATCACATGCAGTTTGGGGGCAAGTCATAGTCAAGTCAGCACACTGACACACTGACAGCTGTTGTTGCCTGTTGGGTTTGAGTTTGCCATGTTATGATTTGAGGATATTTTTCATGCTAAATACAGTACCTTTGAGGGTTTCTGGTATTTCGTGATCACGATTTACTATGGACAATCGTGCGATTAATCGTGATTAAATATTTTAATCGACAGCCCTAGATGTTTCTAATGTTTCATTGTTGGTAGGAGACACAGAATTGCAAAGCACTGTCATTGGCTGATATACAATAAAGTCATTAGTTTAGAAATTGCTCAAACATGATCCAATAAAAACTGCAGTGACTAGTAAAAGCCAAATAACTTCTATATGGTCAAAGTCAACATGTTATACATTTGAATGCAATGTAATGGACGGGCAGACATTTCTGGAAAGCTCCAAGACAAAATGACTGGATGAAAGTTAATTTTGGTTCAAGGGGATGATGAATGAGCCTATCAGGTTGCCTTTGAAGTGCTTCTTTGCTTTTGTTTTTTTTGGATCGCTCCAATAAATGTGATCTCAGACCTGTGTTCAACACGCCATCCTGGACAGCTCATAAAGGAAACCTGATCTGACATCTCTACCATGTTCTTGAACTGTTGCTGAACTGATGCTGAACCGCTGCTTTTCAGACTATACGTTGAAACAGATGAGAAGGAATGTATTCACCTTTCTTCTCCTCAAGTTGCATTATTTAGAGAGAAGCAAGAAGAGACTGTCTTCAAAGTATTTTTTCCATCACACAAAGCTATTGGCAAACCACTCCATTCAGTTGGTCACAATGGTCATATACAGTACAGTATGAGAGAACACAATCATGTTTAGGTTGCTTGTGATTGTCTGTCACGACCTTCAGAGTCTGCTGAATGAAAGCATTCCTTTATCTTTCATCCTCACATCGTCTAAATAAGACGTCTTTCATCTTCACATTTTTTCATCTTTCATCTTGCTACTACGGACATATGTTTTGTCTTCCTAAATCCCCAATATATCCTTGAACTGATTAAGGGAAAGAAAGCTTGGACAAGCCTCCACTCTTATTTAATAGCACATTAAAAGAACATTGAACAAAACATTGTAAATAATGTGCAAAATATGCAAGGGGGGTGGTGCTATCTAGACAGAGAATGACTAAGGGGCTAACATTAGAACCTATTATGCTCACGCTTTAATGTTCTAAAAACAACCCCCCCCCCGAAAAACAACAAACAACTGAACCAAACTCTTTGACTCCAGCTCCACTCTAACTAGCTTTGTTTGAGGGCGTGCTAAACATGCCGCTAGGCAGGTATTATGCAAATGTATTACTTGGTGACATCACCACTTTACGGAAGAAAAGGCGGGACTTCAAGAGAGGTGTTTCAGGGATTTCAGGAGCAGTGTTTCTGTGGGGCAGAGTTACTCCCTTTGGCCTGGACTTTAGACTTTGTAACTTTGCATGTACAAATTACTATATAACACACTATAAGAAAGGGAAAAAGCACAAAGGCATAGTAGTTCCTCTTTAACTGCAAAATACATCCATACAATACAACATACAAACTAATCGGACCCCAAATTTGATGCTAACACTAGCAGTCCTGGCGAGCCCCATTCTGTGACCGATATATAACGTAAGCAACGTCTTCACCGTCTTCATCGTATCCCAGCTGCTGGGCGATCTCAAGCCATAGATTGTCCTTTATTTGGTTACTGAGGTATTTGTTGTGGTGCACGTCGTACAATATTGGGAGCTGAGAAACCACATTGATACAATTTTTATGACATCAGTTGGAACAAAGGATTTCATTGGTCAAACATATTTCAGGATGCGGAAATCTGCAAAAATCGAGGTCCGTTCAAATATTTTTTCGCCCCGCACAAATGTTTTTAAAAGGGTTTTGAGCCTCAGTCCATAAAGCATGTATATATTAAGGTCCATTATTTACCCTCTTCTGGTGCTTTCCACCACATCTTAATTATATTTGTCATATACATACATGCATGAAATTTGACCCCTGCATTTAACCCATCCTTAGGATGCAGTAGGCTTCTACAACACATTGGGGGAGCAACTTTGGGTTCAATGTCTCGCTCAAGAACACTTCAACATGCAGAGAATAGGAACCGGGGATCAAACCGCCGTCCTCGGGGTTAAAGGACGACCACTCTACCCACTGAGCTACAGCCGCCCATCTCTTGGCCTTCATTATCAAATATGGAGGATATCCATCTCATTGGCAGCTGAGCAAACTCTATCCTCTAATGAAGACCATGAGATGGACTTGAAAGCTCCAGAATGAGCTAGTATTTGGATCTCGAGTTAAAGATTATTTTGTCAAATAGCAATGCAGTTATTTTTTTTAATATCAATGTTATAGCTAACAGTTTCCCCGTGCCTCCAGTTATTATGCTAAGCTAGGCTAAGACATGTGTCCGGAGCTGTGCATCTGCAGGTGTGCGCAGTAGTTGCTAATTGGTATCGACAGAGCAGCATTCAGTCATTCAGATCACCGGTGCAAATCCCTTCCCTGACGGACGAGGTGATTTTATTCAGCGAGGATTCCACCGTCCAGGTCAAAGGTCCTCATCACAATCAATGGCCACTGAGAGAGCAGAGAGGAGAGGCTGTACCTCCGTGTTTCTCATATCGACGGGTCATTACTAAAAACACAAGAAGCAGTTGATGTCTGACAAAGACGTTCACATATGAGAATGAACGGTCTGTCCCTGTGGGAAATGGATATATATATATAAATATATATATATATAATTAGATAATTGATTTAATTCTTTAAAAACAAATCCCTTATTAAAAAGATCTAATGCTAGTCATGACACATTACAAAGCCTAAAAGAATACATACTGTAGGCTTCACTTCCATCAGGTCACTCAGCATGTATTCACACATTATACATCACATGTACTGCATTTTAGACCACTATATCAAAGTGGTGATTGAAACAAACAACATACTGATGATTGAACTATTCTTAAAGATTAGGTCCAATGAGAAACTTTAAACCATAAAAAGCTGCACATTATGAAGTACCTTAAAAACTCAAATTATTAATCATTAAATACATTAAGTGCATCTCCTGGACCTATACACTCAAAAACAAAAATAGTAACTATAAAGTTTACTGAGACACAGAAGCATATTGTTTGATATATTAAATAATTTTATACACTTTATATTGAATCTATCTAGCTAATCTATCTAAATTTTCTTTTCAAACATTTGATCATAATGACACAATCGAGATGAATAAAATCTAATACTTGCAACTCTCCTACTCTCCCTAAACGGAGTGTCTCCTTCTTAAAATGCTGATGTATACAGCATATTTTCACCATAAAAAACAAAAATGCTTTTTTTTCTTAGCGTCATCCAAGATGATTGTGATTGTGAGTTTAAAGATATACAAAACAAGCGTTTTCCCCCCTATGGCAGAATGATAACGTGTGGAGCCAGACCTTTGTTTAGCGCTGACACAGCGCTGGGGAGATAATTTAAGAGTTTATCTTAATGAGTGAGTTTTAATCAATTTGCGCTGTACACTTGAATCTGCAGTAAGATCACTATTAAACTTCACTCAGCAGTAAATATTACTCCTAACAGGGAACAGTCTTGTAGCAGAATTTCAAAGGACACCAGGGAGGTGACTGTCAGTCAGCTTGGATCACAGTCTGTCATATACTGTATTATGTAGAGTCAAATAATCTGAGCATCCGTTTGACATAGTGCTTCTGACAAGAGGGAGCTGCTGGTGGAGACTTCATCACATTACATTTCTATGGAAGCAAATAAGAGACATAAGTATTTTAATTTCAACAGCCACTGAATACTTAATATTGAAATTTAAACGCCACTGAATTCATAGCGTTGAAATATTTTACTTTGAAAACCATGGATCTGAATTTATTTGTTTTGTATTCACCTCTCTGATATTAAAATATGAAATTTCTTGATTTGCGATTTCAAAAGCTGAATTTGAATATATATATATATATATATATATTTCAGTGTTCACAAATTCAGATCCAAAAATTCAAGTTTCATAATTTAAAAAAAATAAAAATAAAAGATTAATTCAGGTTGCTCAAATTCAGATCTGCAAATTCAAGTCGAAAAATATCACACAACAGCAACATCCGGGTTACCCAGGACAGGATAAGAAACTTGAATATGAAACTTGAATTTTCGGATCTGAATTTGTGAACATTGAAAAAAGTATATTCATATTCAGCTTTTTGAAATATTTTAATTTCAAAGAGGTGAATTCAGAACAAATTAAGATCAGATACGTGGTTCTCAAAGTACAATATTGCAATGCTATGACTTCGGTGGTGTTTTAAAAATTTCAATATATAAGTATTCAGTGGCTGTTAAAATTCTCTTATTTGCATACATTTCAATAAGCTCCAGCAGCTCCTATCCACATCAACAGAGAAAGGTCTTTGACAACAAGGGCATGTGCTGGTTAAACTCTGTGATCGGTAATGTGAGCACAGACACTTATTTCCACATTGTTCGGGGGAAACTGGAGATAATTTCTTGCAGCCTTGCTGTCATTGGTTTGCCTCAAAAAGTCGAAGCTTCACAACAAACAAGCTCACATATTTCCCTGCAAGCTTTTGTTCAGACAGCCGGTGAGATCAACTAAATAAAGTGAGGTCTGCCAGGGTTGCTGAGTTCAACAAGGCTGTGACCTCCTTCCTTCAAACAAATCTATTTCAGATCTCCGCAACTAGAATTGTCTCACGACTAAAGCCAACGCACATTTGTGGTATAGCTTACGTGCCCGTATTGTGCGTCAATTTCTGACCGGACATCCGGAAACTCCTGCTGATTAAGTTCTTGATTGGATGAGCTCAATTTGTGGCCTGCGGGCCGTAGCTTGTACGTACTAGTGGATGTAATGAGCTTGTTCGGAAATGCAATCTGATTCTGAAATAACAGAATAGTTTCAGAACAGGACTCTGCTGATCTCCCCAGTGGAGCCGGTATTATGTCGAAATCTGCTTCCCCGTCAAATAGTGTTTCCCTCCTGTTAAAATGATAGTGCCCCCCTTGGTGGTTAGGGTTAAGGATAAAGGTTGGTACAGGTTTAGGTAGGGGGGAAACGCATATCGAGGGGGAAACGGCGTTGGACACAACACCAGAACAGTCAGCTCTCACTGCTTCCTTCCTGCTGTGTCAGTCTTTTCTGGATGTAACACACCGTGCACAGGCCTCATTATGTATGGAGCGACTAGTAAATTTCCCCAAAAAACACTGCTGACATTTTTCTCTCTATCTGCTCACAGCTCCATCCAACACCTTCACCGCAGATTGATGCTTCACCTTATTTTATAGTAGTGTTATTGATTAGCACTGTGCTTGTCAGTGGTGCATAAAATTAACACTGTGTTATAGGGGCATGGATTTCTGTCAGCCCTTGACAAGATAACCCATTATTGGACAACCGCACCTAATTTGTTTTTGTTTATTCAGAAGTATAAAGTAACATTCAGCAAGCCCCGATAATAAGTCTATTACCTGCAAATCCTCGCCGCGCCATCGACAGCCACTAATCTTCGCTGCTCCTAATTACATCAGGATTCTCAACCTTAATTAACCAATCTTTACCCCATTTTACCTGCTTAATGCTGCACTCAACCAAACTGCATTCGTTCAACTGCCTCCGTTTGCTGAATAGAAGTTTACAGTTCTCCACTTGTCACTGTTAAAGAAAACAAATGTCCTATTTTTTTTTTTACTACTTATGAGATGTGTTTAAGATCTCTTCGTTTTTTTTACAATCTTATTATTATTATTTATTATTATTATTATTATTTTTATTTGTTCAGTTTTTCAGCCTGCAGTCACATCTGAGGTATTTAAAGTCACAACTTATTTTATAATAATAATAAAATGGTTGTCTGTCTCTATGTGTCAGCCCTGTGATAGTCTGCCGACCTGTCCAGGGTGTATCCCGCCTTCGCCCAATGTCAGCTGGGATCGGCTCCAGCCCCCCCACGACACTGAACAGGATAAACGGTTACAAATAATTTATGGATGAGTATCTTATTTTTTTTAACTAGATACAGTTCAGTGTTCCTCCTTGATCCAATCTTCAAATTTAGGGGTCGAGACATGCTTCCATTTCAGAAAAATAAGCCACCTTACCTGGAAGATAGTGAACATCATGACCTTTTGAGATGAGCCAGACAGATTTTTGTCAAAGGGAATGCCATAATCACCACACATTTGGGAGTCATTTTTTACATCTTGCAGTGTTTCAAACATTTTAGTCCAACACTCCAGAGCATGTGTAAAAGAAAAGCTGGTGAGCCCAGATACATTTTTGCTAATTTGGCGTTAGTAAATATAATTTTACACTGGAGTAGCCCATGTTGTGTGCAGATAGAGGATGACTGTACCAAGTCAAGGATATGTTCCCATCAAGGGGCAACCTCTGGTTCTGAAAAGTGAAGCCAATGCAGAAGTGCCTTAATCTTGCATTCTTTCTAACAGCCAGCAGGGGGCGACTCCTCTGGTTGCAAAAAGAAGTCTGATTGTATAGAAGTCTATGAGAAAATGAGCCTACTTCTCACTTGTTTTATTAACTCAGTAAACATTTTCCTAAGGACACTACACCTCTGGTGTGTCAGTGTTGAAAATATGCAGTTTGATGCGCTGAAATGATGTGGGATGTATAGCCTGCTGCAGTGATACAATTTTGGCCAGAATTTTATAGTCTACTTTTCAGAGGGAAATGGTTCTGTAACTAAACAAAGTGTTTGTTTTTTTATGAGGATTCACAGTAGTATAATGACAGGAACAAGAATGACGCAGAAAACGTTTCACTGAAGTTAAAAGCATGATTTTATTTCTAAATACGCTACAAGTCAAATGGCAAAACAGGAAAATCTCTTTCACCTCTTTTTTGTAAATTTTTAACCCCTGAGCACCACAATCCAGCATTCCCATAATGCACTGGATTTATCCAAGATGAACGAAAGGGAAAATAAAAGAAACATTTAAAGCTTCATACACAGCTAATAAAGCGATTAGTGTCTAAAAACTACCAGCATAGCATAATACAAAGTAAACAACATGTTATTTGATTACATAAGTCAATTATTTTTCTTTTTTTTCTGCATGCAGAGCTGTCGCTTTCTCTTTGCTTGTCTGCTCTGCTGTTGGTTATGACCTAAAAATCATGTGAGTGTGGTCACAACTTGGAAAAAACTCTTTGGTGAGAAGAATGCCAGTGATTCCATCTGAAGTGTACAGTGATTGGCATCATTCAGCAGGTATGTACAGGAGGAGAGGCTGGAGAATAGACTGTGCCGGTGCTCCGTTTACAGGATGTGAGACAGGGCTGTCCTATGAGGAGCTCCTGGATCACGGAAGTAGAAAATGTACACTGTCCTGAATGAGGCCCCGATCCAGGGGCATCACACTGTGCATCACGATCTTGGATAGCCATCTCATGGACATTTGAGTTGCTCAGATTTTTAATATTTATTTGGGGGGGGTGAATGTTAAAAATACAAACTCACCGGGTGGTAGGCAATCTCCTTTGCAACTTTGGAGATTTAAATACATACTATAAAATCAAAGATTTCTTCCCCACCCACTGACTGAATTTGTGTTTGTATTGACTGAAATGGAAGACGCCCACCTGCTTCGAATGTTATCAGCCGATTGAATGGGTTTTTATCAGCGGTTATTAGCCTCATGGGTTAGAAGAGGCCTGCAACACCTACTAGTTTTCTATTCACATGGTTGATCACGATACAAATACAAGAAGACCATGGCGACCTCTAGTGGCCGTAGTAGCCGGGCGCAAAAGAGGAATTGGTGATGTAGCGTAAAGAACGACAAAGTCCTCATAGGGAGGAGGACAATGTGGATGGTTGGGTTAAACAAACACGGGACTTTCACCCGGGAGACCGCTGTATGGAACCAAAAGTCAATGTTGACTTATTTTACTGTAATTTTGTTACGTAACTTATGTAATTAACTAACATGTATGTAAGTTACGCAACAAATTTAATTATTTTATGTAACAAATCTTTTCCTGAACATAACCAAGTAGTTTTGTTGCCTAAACCTAAAGGTGCAGTGTGGCCCGTCAGAATGGTATTGTGATAACCGCTGATCACGCCCATTCAAATGGCTGATAACATTTGAAATAGGTGCGATGCCTTTCTCTGTTGAAATAAACCAAGTTTTTCTTGTTACTTCACGTCTGCCTGACGTTGTTTGATTTTTTCCACTTTAAAAGTCTCCAAACCACCCAATGAGTTTGTATTTTCAACATTCTGAGCCAAAGATTGACTGAAATGTCTGGGTTCCTGGTCCAGTATGTACATAATTCATCATCACAAATGGTAATAATAAGGTGAATGGACCCAAGACAATCCTACAGAATCTGGACATTAGCCGTGACACAGA
Organism: Sebastes fasciatus; assembly: GCF_043250625.1. Taxonomy (NCBI): domain Eukaryota; kingdom Metazoa; phylum Chordata; class Actinopteri; order Perciformes; family Sebastidae; genus Sebastes; species Sebastes fasciatus. Next base: position 9,542,357 of record NC_133800.1, read on the forward strand.
GTTGTGAAGTGGAAGAAGCAGCTAGTATTTATATGTTTCTTTTTAATGATCTCCTCCTGTTCACCTTGACAACAGACTGGACTGGAAATGTATCACCGAGGCTGTTTACAGGAAAGGACAGAGCGGACTCTATACTTCCTGAGGAAACTCAGTTCCTTTAATGTGTGCAACAATATGTTTTTTTTTTTACCAGTCTGTTGTTGCAGGTATAATTTTCTTTGCAATGTGCTGGAGCAGTGACATCAGACCAAAATAATTCATACTGAAAAGCACCTTGAGAGTCGTAGTTGACGCATCTCCCTCAGGTTTTAATGTCCACATGCTTGTAAATTTGAGGGCTGCAACTGTCTATTTTCTATGGAAATGAACTGGGCTTTTACTTCCACAATCCTGGATGCCTAAAATAACTTCTCCCACTTTGCAACTCTGTTAAGGGTTGATAAACATCTGTCTGTCCAGCTGCTTTGAGAAGACAGAGTACTCAAGTCCATTAATTATCATTGCTTCAGTGTTAAAGGATGCAATGCCAACTTTGATGGTGCACAAGGAAGTGATTCTTTCATTGGACCTTCGCTGTGTCTACCTGCAGAATTGTCTGATTGCTAAAGAACACATTTCAAGTAAACATGAGATTTATAAAGCACAACCACCTTCAACAGCTCAACTGACAGCTGAGGAGTCAGCTCATCTTATTGGCTGAGGATTGTCCTCTGCTGCAACGATTGTGTTTGTACAATTTCAACATCACCATCTATACATACAGTCACACAATATATTATTAGCTTCATCACCAGTAATCAGCCTGGAGCGTTACACTGTCATCATGACACCGAACTAGTCATAGCATTTTAAATCAACAACTGTGAACAATCTGCGTGAAAAAATCAGACGAGGAGATCAGGTGAGGAAGACAGCAACCAAACGAGCACACAGCAAGGCTGTTCTTTATCAGTAGTGGAGCTGTTTGTCCTGAGGGTGGCGTACACAAAAGGTCACGGTGTCATTAATTTTTTTTTAGCATCGTACGTTTCTGCAAACCACGGACAGGTTGTCAACGTTTTTGCATTCGGTCAGAGCATGTGACGTAGTATATTGAGCAACTGTTAAGGTGGTATGAAAGTCACGTAGTAATAACAACTGTAACAAGCGACAAAATCAAATTCAGAAACATCGATATTCAGCGTATCCTGTGGTTTGCAGAAACAGGCCAACACTGTTGAACATAACTTCATGGAAATCTGGCCAAACCTCATTGTTGTTGCTTGTACACAACTATTGTGTGAAAAATGGCACCCAGTCCATTTAGCTGAATACTAGAGTACGACCTTGAGATGCTGTTATTATGGAACTTGTGGAATTAAATTTTTCTGAGCTGTGTGGACGAAGCAGAGAGCAAAACTGGCAACGCGGGCAATGAACATGTCTAATCGGACATGCAGGAGGTACTTTCAAGACTTGAGCATGGAGGTTCAATCCTAACTATAGCCTCGGGCAAAACTGGATGTTTGAGGTAGATAATATCAATGTTTGTGAGTTAAAAAACAAATCCAATTTAATATTGGCCTGTATTGGTTTTAACTATAAATAAACACACAACATACATATTTTTAACAAGGATCCTTATATGTGGTTCTTATAGAATTGTGACCAACACACGAAGTGAGCGGGACATTTTACAGTGTAAAAAAACAACTTGTCAGAGCTCTCTGGTGGACAAACTCTGTAATGTGGAAAGTAGCTTGAATCCATTCACATATTTTTTATTTGCATTTTCGTATTAGAAAGTTGTATGGAAACAGCTAAATTCAATAAAACTTTCTAAATTGCACAAAAAACTTTTTACGCTCACTTGAGGTGTTTTTTGTCTGAATTAATTCTGACGTAGCAAACATTTAAGTCACATGATTGACCAGCTGTTTCCGCTGTCGACATCTTCCCAGATATTCCAATAATATGCAAATGCTTGTCTTCGGACAACATGAAACACGGCCGATACTCGCTGACATGAAGGAACTATTAAAACTTGCCCAATTGAACGAAATTCCTGAAGACCTCTCTCCATTTTTCTATCGTACATGGGTTAGATGGCCAAGGAGAATTGTCTTGTTTCTGGTTCGCAACCCTCTACTTCTTCTTCTCTGTTTACTGGCGGATAACAGCCATGCGTAGCCTATAGCGCCGACATCTGACTAAACGGTGTAGCCGACTTCATTCGCGCCAAAGCAATTGATGGATACGCGCCTAATTTGCATTTTTGTTTTGCGACATTTCAAAAGTTTGCTTAAAATTCACTTGAAGTCGAAATGAAACACGACACACGGCTACTGTTTTTTTATAAATCCCCTCAAATATCTTTCACATTTCGTATTACTTATCAGCCGGTATGATATACTGGACTATAAGTTAATATCGGTTGATAATATCGGGCTCTAATCTTGACTTTAGGAACAGTGTGACAGCATAATCTCAGCTCGAAGGTCCACTTGCTAGCTTTTTCAACCGCATCTCACAGTCTTTATCGGTGAAAGAGGAAATTTAGAAGAACAAACATTGTTACATAAGCACATGTGCTTAACCACGACGGATGTGAACAGCGCCATCCTCAGGCCCCACTGCCAACAGGACAAATATTAAAACCTGTGCCATTCATTGTTACAAGGTGCTGTCTTCCTCTTTACTGTATAATCACGTTTTCATGCAGATTGGACTCATTCACACTTTGACAAGCGTCCCTACTGTGTCCCACAAAAGGCTGTTTTGTTGCGCCGGCACAACACCCAACGTAAAAAGCACTTTGAACATGTTGCTGAATTCTTTAGTCTAATCTATTGTTTTTTTTTTGTTTGTTTTTTGACTGAAAAGCATTTTGTGTTCACACAAATACATGGATATGAAACACCATGAATACACTGGCAATTAAGATTGTGGACATGCTTGTTGGCACAGTCTATAACAAATGAGGTAGATGTGTGTCAATAAAATATTCCCTTCTTTGGTATAATCATACAAAATATGAAAAAAAAAAAAATCAAAAGAAAAATCCAGTGATCTGTTGAAATAAAACATTGATTTTCAGGTGGCTGTACAATAAAAAATAAATGAAATTTATGAGGTATATCTTGTATTCATACTTTACTATGACTATATACAGGTAGATTGGTGAGGTATCTGCATTCAAGAAGACTCTTAAAAAGGGTTTTGCAAACAAAGTGGTGGAGCTGAATGCAGCGTTTGCAGGATCGAATATAAAACATAATAAATAAAATCTGCAATTAAATGCCTTAACAGACTTAATAAAAACCCATATATCTTCAAACTGGTTCCCCATTTCCCTTCACAATAAAGAAAATATTTTATATCTTTATGAAAGCTGAGAAAGAAAGAAAGAAGGAAAGAAAGAAAAAACGAAAGAGGGAGAAGTTCTCTGATGTTAGACACAAGTGCATTACTAAAAAAAAAAGAAAAAGAAACCTGGATTCTATTCACAATATAAAAGTACAGAGTGACTGATGACAGTTTCCTTCAGACTACATGTCTTTGTATGTCCTGTTGTCACCTCCTTTATTTCTGATCACTTGCTGCCTAAAGGCTGAAGTGCTTCTACTCTTTCCGTCACGTCGTTTCTACAATGAATTCAATGCCGTTCGAGGACTCTTGATTCATTTCTTCCCGTGGCCTCTGTCACATCAGCTTTGTGCTTAACAAACATTACTGATATTTTTCTACATGATAGTGGTCCTGGCTTTTACTCAATGTGCGTTGCAGAAGATTTCTTCAAAGAACAATGCAATCTCGTGTGCTGTCGCTCTAGCCTCAGCCTCGGCAGAGATTTTTTTGTAAGTATTTCTGACCACAACGGTGGAGCAATGATGTCGATCGCAATATTTACTGTAATGAGGAAGTGAGGAAATCATTGGACCGCAACAATGCTCGCCATCACATCAATTTAAGCTGTCAATGTCTGCGTACACTCTGGAAGGCTGAGAGGACCGGATTTAAAAAAAATGTACTTTGTCTGGTCACCACGAGAAAGATATTGTGTGATCTTGAGCTTGTTTTAAAACTAATTTTCTTTTTAATATTTTTGCGATCTTTACTTCCTTCTACTAAAGAAATTTATTCTATGATCAAAACGACGTGTTCTTGTGATCAGGCATGTCAAAATCCCTTATTTTGTGATCACAACAAAAGAAAAGCTAGAGGGGAATAAAGGCTATATTAGTGTCAGCAGCAGCCTTCCACAGTAAAGTGATGTAATACTTCTTCCAGTGGCCATATTGGAGGTCCTCTTTAACACATTATTTCATCATTGATACGTATGAAGAATTCTGTTTAGCTAGTGATCTGGTCAGCTAACATAGTCGTTGACAATACATTTGATTAGTACACTAACTAACGTACTACAAGCCAATAACTGTGTCCCAAATGCATATCATGAACTCATCCTAACTGTTTAAAAGAGTTTTTTTTTAATGCTGTGTTTATGTCCCAGAATGCAATGCGCAACATAACAGATACGTTGCTGCCTATTTGTCCCAGTGGCTATAACCTCACTACTGCTTTAACAAATCCCTCCTCATAGACTACCATTATAAAAGAGATGTCTGGTAAACTGTTGAGGGGTCAGTTAATACATTGTATTAAAGAAATCAAACCATGAAAATGTAATAATTGTAAAGCCCTACCAGAGCCTACAAATTATTTTTTTTGTGCGTGACATCATATGAAAGTTTTTGAATAAATGGATGTCTGGTATCAAACTGGTGGCTGGCGTTGTTAATGATAAATCTTTGGTTGGATCTTCTAATTTGAAATGTCCGGTGATGTTCTGCTCAGAGTAATTGACTGTGCTCATGTGCATTTCCTCATTTTCTTCTTGTATACTGTGTGTTTTAGTGGTGCAGAGCTGGCAACTGCCCTGGGGCCCGAAACTACTACTTTGGACTCATTTGATTATTACTAATATTAATATTATAATTTCCGGTACTGTGCACCACTAAAGCCCAATTAAAAAAAAACCTGTCTTATCGAGGGACCCTGTGTGAAAATGTAGTTTTAATACATATTTGAGTTGATATTGTGCTTACATGTGCATATCCTTAAAAAAAAACATGCTCACTTAAATTAAACTAACTGACACACATTAGGCCTGGGGCAGGGTAGTAATCCAGTGTAATACTTGCTGACTGACAGCCCATTTTTGCCACCAGGGCCCCTAACAGATCCCTAATCTGATCCTGATATGTATAGTATTAGTTTTACAATATGGGAATGGGACATACGGTTTGTCGCTCGTGGATCGATCTATGTGTTAACTTTAATTTGCTTTGGTTTCCATTGACCTGCTGGCTAGTTAGCTAGCTAACAAGTTGCTGATTGTCTGTGGACTGAGCTGACTATGTCAGGAAACTGCACTTGAAAGAAATCCACATATTAGACTCTCCACTCTCCCTTCTAATGTTACTGCGCGGATGTTCACGTACATTAGAGTTGTTCCAATACCGATACCAGTATGCCTCCGATACAGCCGATCGTGAATCGGCGAATATGCGAGTCTATGCACCGATCGGATATCACATTATCATATAATTTATCTGCTCATTTACACTACAAAGGAACAGGAACAACAACACGCATCACTCGCTATCCGATCCATACATCTTGCATATGCAGTTCTCAACAGAGATGAGAAAGAAGCGAGATGGCTCACACATTATAGCTACTTCCATCATCGGCTCCTGCGTCCGGAATCGATGATGGAAGTAGCTAACGAGTGACCATCTCGCTTCTTTCTCATCTCATGTTAAGGGTTGCACATGAAGAAAAATGGCGACATGTTTTTAGCGCACTGGTATGGGCTTGTTAGTCAGTATCGGCCAATATGGTATTGGAACATCTCTAACATACATCACTTTTGTTGGCTATATGTTGAGACATTATTAACCAACTGTCCAATGGAACATGAGACCGTACTGTTTCTACAGAATACATGATGATTTCCACTTGGGATGTGCTTGGTCTGTTTGTATCGGAGCTCTAATCTTCAGGTTTTGATCATCGACACTAAAGCTCACTTTAAATGCTGGACGTGTTGAACCAGTATAGATTTGTTTTCTTCTTTGGTATCAGCTGTAAGCGGTGAGTTTCTGAGGTCTGTCATAAAGCCTACAAACATCATCAACGACTGTAATTTCTTGCCGAAGGTCAGCTGCTCAGCTGCCCTCATCTTTTGATTGAAATGATGCACAAGTGGGAAGTCTTCATTTGGCTTCATCCAGGTTGTACCTTAAGCCTTTTGAAGTGTTCCACACACAGAACAGATGTCTTTGACGACGTGAAAGACAATGTTAACACACAAAGGTTAAATGTCGGAGCAGGACGAGTGGGGAAAAAAGGGGGACTGGAGGATTTCTTGCCGGTAAATATGGTTGCTGCGTTTCAACCTGTTGTTAGCTGAACTAAAAGGAATCTGATCGAGTGGATGGAGAGAAAGGAGGCTTTCTCTGATGATCACGTCTCCAACTGCTTGGTGTCTTTGAGAAGAGAGTGGATCTCTTCCCTGATGGAGTGGGGGAGGAGGGACAGGAAACTCACGGGGAGGAGTTTTTGTGTCCGTGGAGTGAGGAAGAGGACGAGGACGAGGAAGAGGAGGAGCACGAGGGCTGGAACTGTGGACTGGTCTTTCCCTGAGTCTGACAGTTGCTGTGTCTCCCACGGTGTCCCGTCATCGCTGCTATGGCCGACTGCCGAGCAAACAGGACGCCTGAGGAGCAAACATCGAGTCTAAAGTCAGCCTCAAACGCCACACTGTCCACGGCATCAGTTCTTAAAGGACCATGCCAGTGTTTTTATGTATTCTAGCTGTTAACTACAAATGCACGATGGCCGACAAGGGCAAACACACTACAATATTACTACTACAAACCATTTTCAATCAGGAGAAACATGCTGCAGCTTCAGAAGCGATGCCAACTCAAAAATCCAACAAAACAAATCCAACAACGGAAACGTGCTACAAAATGTGTTGCAGAAAGCCAAAACAAATACATCAACAGCAAACACGCCGCGGATACGGAAACGATGCAAAGTCAAAAACACACAAGCGGGAAGAAAAAGTGGAGTAAATAGGCAAATCGTTTTTTACATATGGCATTAGTCTTTTACAATAGCCGCTTCAAAAACAAACACACCCGTGTGGTCTCTCGTTTTTGACTCAAACATCAAGCTGCTTAGCGCTGCCCCCTAGAGGCCTGGAAAACTTCCGTTGTGTTGGCTGGATGTGCAGCGTTTTTCTGTTGCATTTGTTTTCGGGGTTTGTTTGTTTTTGACTTTGCTGCATGTTTGCCGTTTATGTGTTTGTTCTGGCTTTCTGCACCACGTTTTTTCATTTTGCAGCACGTTTCCGTTGTAGTATTTCTTTTGGTTTTTCTTAGGTGTTTATCAATTAGCATCATTTCTGAAGCTGCAGCACGTTTCTCCCAATGAAAATGTTTTAGACCGTTGTAGCGCGTTTGCCCTTGTTGGCGTGTTGAGTTACAGTTTTATGGTAATAAAGACTTTTCAAAAAATAATTAATAGTCCAAGAGCAATTTAACACCTTTTTTTTCCCACTTGAACACACCACCCTCACATATTAAAAAAAACAGGAACCCCATCATGTGGTTACCCCTGACAACCAATTTGTGATTATGCTGCTTGTATGTTTAACAGGAGATCAAAACGGAATAATTCTGACAAAAAGACAAATAAATAAAACCATTTATAATTGGCAGTAAATTACTTTTGTACTTATGAATTTAAGACATTCTAAGACGTTTTCAGGCAGCAGTATTATATAGATAATAAAAAAGACATAAAGGCAGATTAAAGTGAGTGTCAGCTGGTGGCAGGATGAGCAGGTCAACACTCTGGCTCAGATATGATGTGACGGCCACCGGGCTTATACCCTGACATGAATGGCCTATGTTAAAGCAGAGAGGCACTAATTACCTCAAGACACAAGCTACCTCCGTTTACACACACACACTTACACACACACACACACACTAGGCAGGCACATAAGACAATAAGCCCCATCGACCTCAAATCCACAGGCCCAATTTTGAGATATTTAACTTTTTTAACTCTATTGGACTGCCACTTCATTACGATGGATTTTATAGCAAAGACATCAAATTGCGTAGAGGACTAAGCACCAGGGTGCTGCTATAACTTATTGAATTTCCTGCCTGCAATTACATCAGCAAACGGCCCCTCTATTTACCTGTGTAGACAACTCCATTTATTTCTATTGACATGTTGATGCTGCTAATGCCGTTGGTAGACAGGTTCAATGCGGTCTCTTGTCTATCATCTGTCAAGAGAGGAGGCAGAGAACGAGAGAGAGAAAAACTCAATATGAGCATTTAGAAAGGGAACAGAAGAAGCAAGAGGAGCGCCCGCTGGAGTATTGGTGATAATTCAGAGAGTGACAGGATAAGGAGAGCTTTATTAAAGAGTTCTGGGGAGAAAGAACTGTCAAAAGATGTTACGGCCATTTGTACATGTCAGTTATAGATGGATCCTACAGCGGCTGCACACAGTTGGAAAAACTTGTCTTGAATAAATGTGACTGGTTGTGAAATAACAGAAATGTCTTAAGTGATCTCAGCGGGCTGCTGTGATATCAAACCATCTGTAAACACAAATTTATCTGTCTAAGGAGTGCATCTGGGTGGAGACAAATAATAGTGTTTGGCTGTAATCTTTAAATGACAGTGTTTATATGTGAGGGCCAGAGCCAGACGACCAGCGTGGGAATTAAGCTGAGAAAGATTCCCACTCATTTTTCCATCACGTATCAAGTGCAAAGCCTGCTATTATGACTAATATGAGAGAGGCAGTGATGCAGACAGAAATGATATCACACTTGAGCAGATAGGCCCCTTATTCTTCCTTTAGCCTCTATCATTAAGTCATATGTGACTTATGGCTTGTCATGAGGCGTGCTGGCTGCAGCCACAGCCCAGCGAGACGGGCATTTTTACTCATGACGAGCTGGATTCTGCCTGCGGTCAAGAAGAAAACTATTTCTTCATAACATTTATGGGGCTTGAGCTTTTTAAATTACACATGTTATATGATGAACTATGTGCACATTAGTGGTTCAGGCGTTTCACAGCTGGATCTCAGGCAGCCTCTCTGGCGGGCCCATTAGCTGTTTTTGACACACCACCCACTGCGGTAGACACACTGTTATTTAAGTCTGATAGGGAGGCAAGCTAACAACCTCAACATTACAGTAACACCCGATTTTAAATTATACAGTGAAATCAGGCTTTTACTTGTTGGATGTTTCAACAAATACTGAATGGGCATATTTTGTCTCATTGTTTTACATCAGATGCACATCTAAATGTAATATTTTAAATAACTTTCAATGAGTTGACATAAGGCATTAGTCTAGATTTGAACAAATCCCGTGAAAAGATCTCAGCCAACAATGTTAGTCTGCCTCTAAATGCTTTCTGACTCGGTCTGGGACTCTCAGCTCCACGCCCATTGGTTCCTACTGAAGACATACATCACATATATATATAGTTTCATTTTTATGAAAGGCTCAGTAATCTCCTAAAGCAGCTGGTCACTGTAGTTTTTATCAAACGTTACTCAAACAGGAGGAAATAGTGCTTTTGTTGGGGACTATTTTCAGCGGCGGATTAATCCACATTTGATGCTCTAGTGAGTATTTGTGGCAGCAGGACGGTATATGTGGGACTGAGTCAAAATAAACTACAGAGTGTGTGTTCATGGTGATGAAGGAACATGTCAGCCGGAGCAACAGTGTGGCTCACTGATGTGTTTTAACAACAATGGAGCTCTACGGTCCAGAGGAAGAAGATATATCAGGTTTTTGATACACACACCATACTTTGTTAGGAAATACATTCACTGTTGGTTTGGCTCTTTTCAGGAGATTTGTTGACAATAATCAAAATATTCCTCAGTATTTCTAAAATCCAGACTTATTGCAAATGATAAACACAGAGAGAACATATACAGATCAGTGTTCTCAAACCTTCCGTGAGCGTCTCACCTCTGTTGTTGAGTTTGATGTTGAGGGGCAGCTGGGTGGCCATCGCCAGCAGGTTCTGCTGCAGCGCGTGTTGCATGATCCTCTGCTGCTCCTCAGCCACCATCATCATCTTCTTCTCTGGCGGTTCACCGCTCTCCAGCTTCTCTCTGAGCTGTTCCAGGGCCGCAGCCTGGACGGCCGCCGCTGCCTGAGATGCGGCTACCTGGGCGGCCACAGCTGCTGCGTGATGGCCGCTGGGTGACATGGGGAGGGCCATGCGGCTAGGCAGGCAGCTGGCCATCATGGACTCCTCTGGAGAGAAAAAGACTATTAAGAAGGTGATATCTGTCTCTAAATACATGTCTGCATGCTTGTACCTGTGAAAAGTAATGTACATATGTCACCTGTCCTTAGATTAGTCTGATAATGTAGATAATACTGTGCAGTTAACCTTCACATTTTGTATTTTGTCTTTGCGCTCATTGAAATATACTTGATCTTGTGAATATTTTTCATAAGGCATGTCACATATCCATTTTCTTCCATTGCTGCTTACTGCTAAGATGGTTTACAAAGGCCAATTTACTGGTACTTTTAAAATGAAGTTACTGGGAGTAGTATTTTATATGGATGCTGGATGGTGAGAGTTTTTACAGCTTTCTATATTCATATTGGACTAACCATAAATTCTATGTCTGACTATAAAGTCTGTCTTTCTGTACATCTTTTGACCCAAGAGAGTGCAGTGTCGAATTTGGTGCGATTTGATCAAATAGTGGCGCTATAGCAATAAACTTTACATCTTGGCCCGTGACTTATGAACCGTAACTCTCAGAAACTAAATTGAAGACGAATCTATCCAGCTAAGCCACGCTCAATTGCGTGTAGATTGATTTTTTTCACCATTTAAAATTGAGTCCAAATCAGATTTTTTTTGCTATACTCCTCTTACACATTTTGAGCAATCGTCACCTGGTAGAGAACGTCTCTGGACTATCTTAATCAACTTCACAATTGACGGGTTCAAGCAGCCATACCGCCGTTCTGGACAACGCCGCAAGCAGAACTTCTGGGGCAATCTGCCCGTTCCAGACGGGCACGTGCTCTGAATGGGTGCTGCACTATAGTAATATAAAATATAAAAGCCTCTATCACGTTTATGTCACTAACCAGGAATGTCTTTTAGGCAAATCTAGCAATTTAAATACCTGATAAATCAAAGTATTGCATATCCATGCAAAACTTGTCACAAAACAGTCTTGCTCATTGATTTTCATCATTGCCTCCAATGGCCTTTTTACACACAGACACATTTATAAGAGAACTGCCCCAATATAAACAGTGTGACAAAATGACTAATTAAATTGTCTTACAGCACATATTATCATATCATATTTTTACTACATTATGGTTAGTAAGCAGCTTAAATAGTGAATAGTGTCCTTTCGAACGATGATATGAGATTGTTCTTGGTGATCATAGATCGAGCCAACATGCCAATGTGGGCCGCACATCTGCAGCTTACCATGTGGGGTAAATATGGTTTAGCATAGGCTAATGTGTTTATACAATACTTTCTGTTTGTATTGCTGGCATATAGCGAACAACAAAGGCACACATGGTGCGGATGATGAGACATGGCACAGATCCTAACCCTTCAAGAACACATGATAGTGGCATACTTCAATTATTCAACTTATTAATGGAAATAATGGAGCTTATATAATACCTCAACCTTGCAGATGAACTACACTGACAACACTAAAATAACTTCAAATAGAACAACTGTGCTTTAGACATGGCTGATGTCTCCATGGCACGCTACACAGATCTTTTTTTCCTGTAATCAAAGAGCTCCACATGTTCTTCGTGGTACATTGCTGTGTCTCGGAAATTGGTGAAGCTGATATGAGGAAGTCCTGCAAGATGTTTCCTCTTTGGGGGAAATGACCATACTACCCACATGTTGCATGAGTATAAATGAAACCTAAATACGGCAGCTATTGTGACATATATGTGAACATACCGACTTCTTCATTAGTGGCCGGGTAATAATCACGCAACAATTTCTCAAAAAAGATGTTGTGATCTTTGTAATACATCACATGCAACCTTTTCTTTGACAATATATTCATGAGGAGGACATGAATCATCCTTCAGGGTGACAGAAAAAGAATTAGTTTATTTAGGATCTGGCCTGCTGTTTGCATCATGACCCGAATGAACCTATTATTATTTCGTGACCATAGTGGACCATATATAACCACATGTGACCAACTGCATGCTTATGTGCCAGATCTTTGTTTTGCAAAAAGGAACACTGCACAATGATTGTTGAAGGGTTGGTTCGCCTAAATTTAAAAAGTACATATTTTCTTACTTTCCTCAAGGAGTATCCAGCCATGCTTATAATATGTTATCCTGTCATATGCCATTCATCCTTTAAAGGCCAGTTTCCAAAAATTGGCAAATAATGTCATGGTGAATTTAATATAATATATAAAATGCACACAGCATTATTCCATTAGTACGTCAACAAATTCATACTCATCGCTCTGCTGCTTTAAAGTCTTTTTAAACAGATGTACTATGATTATTCACTAACTATTTCCAATCACATTTACTTTACTTTACTTTTGATCGCTGTTAAGATACTGTCAATTAAAATTAACACTTCTTTTAGGCGTTTCACATTATAAACCAGTGGAATACCTCCCGGTCTGATAAGTTGAAGCCAATGCGGAAGTGTCTTAAACTTTCATTCTTTCTAACAGCCAGCAGGGGGCGACTCCTCTGGTTGCAAAAATGAGTCCAATTGTATAGAAGTCTATGAGAAAATGAGCCTACTTCTCACTTGATTTATTACCTCAGTAAAACATTGTAAACATGACTTTATGGTCTCAATCGCTAGTTTCAAGTCTTCTTCAATACAGCATGATGTTCATTTAGTAAATTATGGTCCCATTTAGAGTCAAATAGACCATAAAGCAGGGGATGCTTTAAGGGCGTGGCTACCTTGTGATTGACAGGTCGCTACCACGGTGTTGGTAGTTGTTGCAGGACTTTTTCGTCTTACAACTTTAACCCTTTCACAGTGTGTTTTCAGTCCATGAAAGTTAATAAAGTCGCCTAAAAATGTATTATTCAGCGTTCGGTTGTACTTAGCTCCACCCTCTCGTGTCACCTCTGGTTGCAAAAAAACAAGATGGCGACGGCCAAAAAAGGCAAACTCGAGGCTTCAAAACCGTAGTCCACAAACCAACAGGTGACGTCACGGTGAATACGTCCACTTATTACATACAGTCTTTGCATAAATGCAAACCAGCAAAAAGGGGGCACTATACCAATTTAACCACGTGAAATATCTTTCAATGTGAAATATCTGCACAGGAAGTGTAGAGTTTCGTAGCCAGTGGCTTAACTCTCCGGAAAAAAAACGGCAGAGTAGAACCAGCTGCAATTAATTATTGAATGAAAACAGTACTTTGTGTTAAAAAGAGAAAGTGAGAGCAGTAGATTACTGATGTTACTGATGAATTAATGCTGTGGAAATGGACATTATACTGAAGACAACAGGTAAACACGGAGGAAGTGTTGAGTTGGCATCAACAGCAAATAGGTGCAGATCAAACAGGGTAGGCTTCTCATTAAAATATGATGAAATACACTTCTCTCTGCAAGTTGAGGTAAATAGTAACAAAATCATATTTGAGACTCTTTCTTGTTTTATTGTGTCATGTCTTAACATATTGTGTCTTATGTTACCTTTCTTGATCACGGGCACCTGGGAGATATGGCCACTGTTGTGAATGGGCATAGATAGGTGGGACATGTGCATCTTTGGTGAGGACAGGAGGGTGGGGGTGCCCACAGGAGAGTAGTTGAAGATGGCGGAGCCGTAGCTCTGCCGACGGCCTTCCCGCCGGTTGCTGTCGATAGCTGCCTGAAGCTCACCGGGGGAGCTCAGTCCCCGCTTTTCACATTCATACGGGTAGAGGTACTTCATATACCTGCAGGGAAGAAGAAGAAATCATTGATTTACTTGGCTTTTTGTCAGTGCGTGTCACTTTGTCACACATTGTCAATCAATCATCGATCAATCGATTTTGCAAGGTGGGACTGGGATCGAAAAAATATATATAAAGAAACGGTTTAATTTCTAGTTTAATTATTTTGGTTTCAAGCATTGATCACAATTTACAAATGATAATAAATACTCTATATCAGATAGTTCCTCTGTCCACATCATCACCCAACACCACAGACAGCTTCTGTCAGTGTGACAACAGCGTGCCATGTCTCCCTCCTTTTAATCACAAATAGGATCAGCAGCATGTCACTTTGTGATGACTGCATTCTGTGCATTAACATGCATTTAAGTAACCAGACGGCTTTCTCCAGTAAGCTGATTTCTTAAATGTTGTGTAAATGAGAAAAGCGTTCCATCGTCGGGGTAAGGAAATAGAGAAACCTGCTCGATTTCTCCTGGAGAACACAGATATATCTCTGCCATGCATACAGCTAACCGGAGTTCTAACCGGCTTTTTTACAACAAAAGACTGTAGACGCGGGGAGTAACGGGTAAAGGGTGAAAGGAGGGAGCATTACACGGAGCGATTGGTCCTCGAATTTAATTTCATCTAAAGTGTTATTGAAAGTGAAACTACCACAAAGAAAGACTGAAAGTCTGAAGCTTGTTTCCGCTGCTGAACATCTGAGCATTTGTTTAATTCAGAAACATTTGGGCTGTGAGGAAAAGCTTTGTCTTCCTGTAAAAGAAAACATCCAAAATACAGATGTAGGTGTTTATTTTACTACTTTGTCTATTTACGTCTGTAGATTTCTCCTGGATTCACCAAAAGTTAGCATAAGATAATGCCTCATTTGCATATATAAACAGAACTTTTCTGAAAACTTGTAATACAAAAAAATAATGTCTTAATGTAAGTAATCCACAAAGGTAAGTTTCATGGTGATATCTATTAGTTTGCAAAATGTAAGGAACTTTACAATCCATATCTTTAAAGGTTGTTTCCTCAAAATTATTTTTTTCTCTCAGACTCTGAGCAAGAAATCTCCACTTCAGCAGCACTTACATCCACCAAACTTTTCACTTTCATTCCTATCTCTATTCTGAAGGTTTCTGCTGAGAGGTTTGTTCATATATCATTCATAGCCTGATTTATGGAACATTGTATTCCTAAAAACATGGTCAAAATAGATTTTCTTATAGCTGTTGAGATTTTATTTACGATTTATTGAGTGATACAGAGAAATATCCAAAATCCCCACTAATAAATCATGTTTGCAGTGTAAATATGCAAAAGGAGGCATTATCTAATGCTAGCTTTTGGTGAATTTAGGAGAAATCTACAAACGCAGATAGACAAAGTAGTAAAATAAACACCTACATCTGTATTTTGGATGTTTTCTTCCCACTAGTCTGATTGAAGTCTAACTTAAAAAAATTCAACCAAATATGTCATTAAACAATAACGATTAATAGCATTATAGCATATTATAGTATATATGTTTACCACTTTACTGTTAAAAGGCGGGATCGTGAGGGGAGGAATCGTGTGCACACACAGTGTAATCTAACAACACTGAGACTCCACATTAAATGCCAAGCCATCTAGAATACTATAATTACCATAAATCACAGCAAGGACCACACATGCCACCACACTGCAGGAAATGAAGATGACTGTGCCTTTAACCTGTCTGGACACGTATAATCAAATAAGCCTTTGATAGGCATTTCAAGAAAAGAAATTAACATGTTTTAATCATAACAGATGGATTAAAGCAATGGAGGCCTGACCCAAAAAAAATCACTACAACATAAACAACAAAGTATCTCATCTATCTTGGAGACACACACGGAACACTTGTGGCTGGCCCGGCGTTAGGAGTGCCGAGTGAGTGCAGGTTATCAGTCATCTGGGGTTATCGTCCGTGCTCGTATACTCACTGTGTTCGGAGAGTGAAAGCTGCACTGGTAATGGAGGTAGGGAGGTTAAGGCCTTTGGTGATCTCACGCCATATTTTCTTATTGATGACTTCCACTAAGCCGCCTTTTTCTGTGACGAGCTTGTAGAGCATGTAGAGATCCAACACCTGCTTGGCCATGATAGGAATCCGATTCACTGGAGTCCCTGCAGAAAGCAAACACAATATCCACAATCAATTCCATTAACTTTGGTTCCTCCCATCAATAGGCTTCTGCACCTTCTTATAAGGCCAATTTATCTCGAGCCAGTCAAATGTCTGACAGCTCTGTTAAACAGGAAATATAACTTTCCAAAAAAAAAAAAAAAAGTTTCTAATGTCTTATCTGTGCATTCACTGGGAACTGGCTTCATTGATTATAAATGCATTATTTTTATGACAGGATGAAATGATCTCTTGAGGGGAAACTTTGAACAAATATTTTGTGACAAAAAACGGTTTCATCTCACTTAATTCATGTAAGACAACAAACTTAACAGCTGCTCCTAATGCACTGTTCACAAGATATACATATCCGGCATTAAACAAAGTAAAAAGTAATTAACGTGGGAACAACAGAAGCACAGATAAATTAGTCTGGACCTGTTTAAAACTCCAAGTACAATCTGTGGAAAATGGGAGGTAATCTTCTATTAATGGCTGCCAACCTGCACCCTTATTAGCAAAATAAAGGAGCTCAGACAATCATTTTCATTTGCAATTTAATGTTAGGCAATAAAGAGAGAACGGACGGCTCTTTGTGAAGATTCCAAAGTGGTTGACCCTGAGATAATTAACCTGCATTTTGCTGATAGAGTTCCATTGTGCCCATCGGATTTACCATAATAGAGATCAATAGCTGCAGAAATATAGTGCAAACAACAGCAGTGGGGCCTATACAGTGAGGAGGGGGGGAGCTCTGAAGTATCGTCTGAGGTGGTAAAACCGCATCAATTAAGGCCAGTAATTACGGCTTCATTTCGCGGCGCTGGCATGTGAACGGATGAGACACTATTAAAACAAAAGATTGATGTTCCCTTCTCCCCGCGAGACAATACCGGCAGTAAATCTGAAGCTGCAGTGCCTCGACATCACATTTTGGTGAAGGCTTGATTGAGACAAAAAAATATTTCAGCAGGTAATGAATTAACCTTCACAACAGGCATGAGTCGGTCTAAAGAAATGGCACAGTACAATTCAAAGGAAGACAGTTCTGGTGTTATAGTTCGAGTGTTTTCTTTACATTAAAGAAACCCTGACAAAAACCTTAAAGATACATAACACCAGTCTTTTCCTTCAGTCATTTTTTAAAACTCAGTTATGAACAAGCGGCAACCTCCGCGTGTGAAAAATGAAGCCAACGCAGAAGTGCCAAAAACTGCAGTTTATCGACTGGCCACTTGAGGCTGGCTCCAAAACCCAGTCAATCCCCATAGACCCCAAAAGCCCAACTTTACACCACAAATAAACAGGTTTACAGCCTGAAGTTGCTGCAGCACCCCCTGTTTTTTTCTGTAGACCTATAGTTTAACTGCAATGTAAATAAAAAAAATATAACATATTTTTATACTGTCTCATATGAACATCCGCGGGGTGAATGCGCATCAGTAGATCCTCGTTTGTCTCCTGCATGAAATGTCCTGCATTATCATAAACTATAGTAACCTGTGGTATTGGTCATCTATACACCGCCTCACTCCGTCTTCCTCTCCTCACAGGTCTCATGCATTAGCTCCATGTTGACTGTGTTGCTGTGGCTGCTTCCACATACGGTATGTTGATGTTACGATACGATACGATACGATGCGATACGATATTGTCCCCTTGGGGAAATTTGTTTTGGACTCAGTGCTGCTCACCATCAGCTGCATCCACAGCAGCATCAATAAATAAAGACAAATGACAATCCACATGTAAACAGAGAAACAAACAATGTAAACCACAAAACAACATGTATTGCACATTACTCATATTGCACAAGATCTATATAAAAACAGAGTAAATAGAAGATAAGAATACCATGACGCTATTGCACAACCCTCAGCCTCAAGAAACATTATTTAAAATTAAAAATTTCGATCGAGGTGGGCACAAACGAGTCCTTACAACGGTTCAGTTTGCATTTGGGGACTCTGTATCGTCTGCCAGATAGTAAGAGCTCATACTCACAGTGGAGGATGTGAGATGGATCCGACAATACTCTCTGCGCTTGCCTAAGAACAGACTGCTCATATGTTCAAGTTCGTTTTTCTAAAATCAGGGTTTTTTCCGAGCCATTGCAGCTCGTTTTTGCGCCACCTTTACTCCCCTACTCCCTCCAGTACACACTTGATGTACATATTCTTTCTATATAGTATTTTAGGAACCAATGTATGTATTTAGCCTGTCATTTATTATTATTATTACTATTATTTGTTTAGGCTGCGCACGTTCTTTTGGTTAGCATCACTTCCGGACTGCGGGAGTTAGACAAAGAGGGTGAAATAGGCTTGGATATTTTCCGTTGACCGCCACGTTTCGTCACGTCACTCAACGTTTAGTCCAGTTTGCCTTATTGTTTGTAATTCCTTTCATTTAATAAACAGTAAAACGCATCAGGACTTTTGGATTGTTTGGAACGAGTCACGCAGTGAAGAGCCTAAGGGTTATATTAACACCCTCTTATGCAAATGGTTTAAGACAACTTATTAGCTCAGTAAGTTTCATTTAATGTAACAATAAATTCAAGATAGTTTTAGTGAGGAGAGGGATTCAAGAGAGCACATCCTCTTGAGCAAAATTTTAATCATATGTAACCTCAACTTCCGACTGAGCCAAACTTCAACTAAAAACTGTTGTTTGTATCGTTTGCTTGTAAAATTGAAAATAAAATGAGAGCGTACACTTTTCATTTGGTGTGAAAAAAACATTTGTGATTTTCAAAGGGCATGTGTGAAGGACAGTTAATGGCTGGGAGAATTGAGTCCTAAAGTATAATACAAAACAAAACCAGCACTAGAGATCCTCCGCCTCCACCTTCCTCCTTCAGCTTTATCTTTATTACCACTGATTATAATGTGCATCCGCGCTGATCTATAAAACTATTATTTTGTTGAAGACACAATAGCCAACCAAACAAGGATTGAGGTAATAAATAAAAGCGTCAGCCATTGTCTGACAGAATCTGAGGAGAGACAAGCCTCTTAAAACAAGATTTATGTGCTTTCAATACCGAGGGTGATGTATTTGGCTCTCTGATTCCCTGAAAGAGATATAAGGAATAAAAGAGAGAGGATGGAGGCCTTTTGTCAGCACAAACTATCTCATCAGGCCATGTATCATTATGACAATGAGCAATGGTGGACAAGGTGGAAGAAATCCACTTTGCACAGAGTCTAACGGTCGTCTTCAGTTAATCCCTCAGCTGCGAGAAGAAGAGGGGTTTGTAATTGGAACAATGTGGAGCATCAGGGGCTCTAGTAGTGCAGTAATCATCTTTATGCTTGGCTTCATCGCTGATGCGCTCACTTTGCACCTCCGAGCCGATAATGGGATGAGAATTTCTCCTCCTCATTGACTTTGCTCTTTTAACCCATGAAATGAACGATTAATGCAGCGTCACAGGGGAAACCAACTGTTTATCTACCTCTGTTCAACTCAAGAAAATGAAGACGAGGAGGAAGATGGAACACACAGACTGGCAGACATCATCGTTTTTCTTCTTGTCGACAAATCCAATGAAAAGCCAATAATGAATTATTATGTGTGTCTATCACAGCCTGATATAGTGGTTTAGCAGCTATAAGGTTTCCCATGTTCAACATCATACTCTAGTGTGTTAACATGCTACCATTTGCACTAATTACAAATTACAGCTGGTGTTAGGCTGATGTTATTACTTTTGCAGGTAATTTGTCATAAAGCCAACTGTATTGGACAAATTTAAATTTTGTCCTAGAAGAAATGTCTGAAATATGACATGGATATTGTAAATTATTGGTCTTACAGTGCTCATAAATATGCGACAATGAAAGACAACATTGTGGCGAACAGAAAATCAGAGTATTAGACATTTATGCTGGGTGGCCATTTTGATGTTTTAATTACCAACACAACAATTGGTTGACGGTTACAAGATTGATTACAATCAGTGAAACATAATGTAAAACAATATATAGCTCGAGCAGCCTCCGGGTCTGAAAAGTGAAGCCAATGTGTGCCTTAAAGTGCCTTCAACTTGCATTCTTTCCAATGGCCAACAGGGGACGACTCCTCTGATTGAAAAAAAGAAGTAAGATTGTATAGAAGTCTATGATAAAATGGCGTGGCTACCTTGTGATTAACAGGTTGTTACCACAACGTTTTACGGCCCGGGCATCATCCGTGTTTTCATATTAGAACTTTAACCCTTTCACAGTGTGTTTTCAGTTCGTGAAAGTTGATCGTAACCTTTTTGGTCACCTAAAATGTCCCATTCAGCGTTTGGTTTTACTGAGCTCCACCCCTCTCATCTCACTTAAAAAAACAAGATGGCAACGGCCAAAAAGCCATACTCTAGGCTTCAAAATGGCAGTCCACAAACCAATAGGTGACGTCACAGTGAGTAACTACGTCCACTGATTACATATGAGCTAGAGGCGAAGGTGGGGCAAAGCTCCACCTGCTGGTAGCAGAACAAAGTGTGGTTTAAGTGATACTGAGTAACTTAGAAATGAATATAATTCTGGATTAATGTATGACAGAAAGAAATCTTTAATTGCTGTTGTTATGTTCTCAGTGGGTGATAGAATAGTTTTAAAATGGAGTTTTTTTTTAATGCGCTTGGCTCCAGAAGCCACTATGTGAGGATAGACGCACGCTTGCAATGTCCAGAGCACAGAGTGTAGGAACAGTATGCATGCCCACACAGTCTTTGGCAATGAAAGCAGATTGCAATAATTTGATGCCAAGTGAGGCTGATCGCTTGTTGCAGCACTGTAATTTGATTGGCTCTTTGCTAAGTGTTTTTGTTGTTATCTGCTTGTCATGTAGTTGGCAGAAATTAGTATTTCTTTTTAAAAAAGATAGTAACTGTGGTCACCATGAACAATGTGGATTCATTTCTACAGCATTAATTTGAAAGTCTGCCTTTTGAAGAAAACTTGAGATGAAAGACCTCGGTGCCCACCAGATATAGGATATTATCATAAACCAAAATAAATAGATTTAATGTGGTTCTCCAGGAACTTGTCTAGCTTGTCAGAGAAGATGCTTCCCGTGTGTTATTGGGAAGGGATGATACCTGGTCAAGAAAGAGCTTTCAGGATCTCAAGCATCTTTCTGAGAAAATTACCAAACATGAATAATGCGGTAATGTTGGTCAAACATAGCCACCCAAACTTGACAGTACATACAATAAGGGAAGTGAGCAGTATAACAGGATGTTGAGGACAACAGGTACAGTATGTGCCCAGTTGGATTATCACCTGTATTAAACTATGTGGTAAATGTGACATTATATCAAATTGTAATTTGTGTAAGCTCCTGGTTTTACATCTGTCCAAAGTAGTTATTGCCCAACCATTTATTTCACCTCAAAACGGGACTGTATATAACCAATGCTGGGTAGCATACTTTTTACACATTGAGTTACGAAACCAATTGCCTATCAATACTGATACCAAGACATACTTTTTTACAATGCCTTAGTTTAAGAAATGTAAATGTGTTTTTTCTACAAAAGCCTTTTATCCATTTAACAAAAGAAACCAAACATTGCCTAAATACAATACAGCTTAAAAATGTGTGGAAACTTCAAATATAGAAACATAAGATCAAATTTACTTAAATGAATAGTGACAGAAAATGAACACAGACCTCTGCAGTTGTAGAACTTAAAACAACACCTTTGTTTTCCCTGTGCTAGCTGTGTGAAGACTCCACTAAAGAACAGAGAGAAACATAAAGATAGTCAGCTCAATGGTGAAAGCAGGATGCAGCAGCAAAGCAAAGAGGAATATTTAGTGTCGCGGCGATCGAAGACTCGGTCATTTTTTAAGGTAACTTTCAAGTGGCCTTTTCTTCTGCCACATAGTATTCTTAAGCAATTAGGTGGGGGACAAAAGTTGACTTATTTGAGAAAAAGTGCTGATGGTAGTCCTCAGAGATAATAATCAATTAATAACCACAGCCCCGGGGCAACAGTAAATCACCCTGGGTATTTATCAACACACAAAGGAGACCATCACAGCCATTGTCTCTTCTACTTTTGATGGAATCTCTCAACAAGGATTTCATGTCTCTGCTTCCAAGACTGAAAAAAACATCCCAAAGTTGTTCTGACCATCTGCTGCATGTTTTAAGCCATTAAGGTTTCCTCTGACAAGAGATAATATGTCAGTTAAATACTGCGCTGCGTCGCTATTTAATAGAAATTAAGACACTCCGCTTGCGAGAGAAATATTCATGGGGTGGCACGACATTATTATGACACATGAGCAAAGCATTGGATAGAAATACCAAAAGGTGGCATTAGAAATCAATAAAGTGTTTTTATGTTCCAAATCTTCAAAAAATGTTTCAATGAAAAAAATCATGTATGTTTTATATGTATGTTTAAATGTTCACCCTCATTTTCTCTTCAAGTAAGAGAGGTTTTATGCCCTTGATAGTATAATAATTCACCACAAATATGTAAACTTAACTGAGCCTGTAACTTCTATTCAAAATTAATTGATTCATATATTTAGTTACGTACTTAGCTTGTGTAGTTTTAATGTTGCTTTCCTTGTTTTTTTGCCTTTAAACTGCTATCTAAAGTCACACACTGGGGCGGCATTATGACGCATTTGTTTGGTTCAGTGTGAAAAAGCAAAGCCGACGTAATGGTGGATCTTCTTTACGGCAGTGTTGCGGCATCTCTTCTTAAAAGGGGCTTGAGATTTCCAAACCACCAGATCATAGCAAATGTTAGAACTGATTGGCCAACATTAAAACTTTTGGTTTGCCTTTTTATAAATAAAATCAGTGTTGGCATCAAAGGTAAGTTTGTCATCCAGGATGGTTCTGGGAGGCACTGCTCAGATGGTGGATGAACATCGGTAATACCTTTAGAAGACACTGACAAACAATGTGATTCTGCTGATGTGATCACTCGTGCCATTTTGGAAGGCCATGACAAGGATGATGTATTTTGTCCTCAAGTTTGGAGGACTTGTTAGTTTCACTTCTCACAATCCCAGACATCCAAATACCAATTTTTATGAGGATTTAAAAAAAATAATAATATAGGGAATTATTTAAGTAGCATCAAACACAAAGAGGGAAGTTTGTGCACGGTGAACACAAGCTTGTGTCCAAAATGAGAAAAAAAAACTTGACAGCTAGATCTTAAGGTCAATGCTGACCAAAACATGCTATGACAGTCCAGCTCAGCGGGGAAAGCCCAAACCTTTTGTATTATTGTGGTCTGGATTTAGCTTTAGCCTATAAATCATCAGCAGCACTGTATTTTTGACACTTTTTCACTGGGGTCTCTGCTTAGCCAGGCAGCCTGGCTGACATTTCTTTGTCGGTGCAGAATGACAGTGATGTTTTCAAGAAACATTGATTGGGATATTTGGAGCAGTCCACTCTGATCACAGTTGTCAGAGGCGAGCAGTGGAGATAGGCTGCTGCTGATCTGCTTTGCACTGACAATGTCTCCCTACACTAAGTCCAAAATCAATCTCTAATTGAACGCTCCAACAACAATCCATACTGTCTCCAAACCCAAGTGACCACCCAACTACATCATTACTTCATCAACGTGTGCTTTCCTCCAGCTGTCACAGCACACATCTGGACTGTGGTCTAATGGTCAAAAAACTTTAGTTTTTGGGTTATTCCCACGATCTTCATATATATCCAGTAATGTGTCAAATCTAAAACATCTAAAACATTTGTGTGTCACTTTATAAACTGAAACACATCCCTAACATTAAAGTGTACAGTTGTTACTGCAGCTGGCTATGTAACATGTTATTTTTAAATACAAGAAATGAATGACAAATATAAAAGTAGTATACACTCAACACATAATTTAACACATAATTTAACTGAAATTGTTAATAGCATACAGTATAACAAATTAGTAAATATTAGAATATGAAAATGAAGCATTTACAACAAAGATACAAAACTGGAAAAAAAGGTTAACATGCATAAGTGTACAAAAGCTGTACAATTTGAATTGAAATGAATCGTTTTGCATGTTGTGCAGTTGGATTTATTATTACTGATTGTTCGACTAACTTTCAATATCAACACTGATCGGCTCTGATCCAGAACATGCTGGCAGCATTTCTATCTCCGCCAGGAGATTATGTATTCGGTCGTGTGTGAGTGTGCATGCGTGTGCATCTCTATGTCTGTCCACGACTAATCTTGCATACTACTGGACCCATCAGCCTAATATTTTTTGTTCTCATTTATGACTGTATGCTCAAAGACCTCTTGTGGTTGTGGTGATTCACAAAAAACACATTTTATCGGCATCATATTTTATTGACTGTTACACCGTCATTGACTCCTGACTCCTCACTTATCTTAACCGGCCGGTATAGGGGCCGCAAGAGATCAACAACTGCTTCAGTTTGGACAGACAATAAACTGTTTATCGATAAGTTTGTCAGCTATTACAAATGTTCATTGAGAAAAATGACTAGCGGTTTCACTATCAGAAATCCCGTCCATTATCCATGTGTGGATATCACTTCTAGTGGGTAACTCGTATGATCTTATGTCCAAAGATCCAACCTCACCTTAAAGTTACAAAATGAAGTTTGAGTGAGGTTGTAACATTTGGCCCGACAAATTGCTTGTGTTTAATCTTTAAACTTCAACCTTTAATGCATTCCATTTCTGAGAACATCAATGTTTGTGCAAATGATAACAATTTATCCAAATTATGGGCATATAGATCTGGATTTCAGCTGTTAATTTCTCATGCATATGTTAAGTTTTATGTGAGCAAAATACATTTAATATTTCCATATAAATATCTATTTTAAATTACATTTTATTTTGGTTGTGAACTCAGCTTAACAGGAGCATTCTTTCCCTGCATTGTAAAGGAAACAAACCGGTCATATCTGCTGTGGTTAAACATGGAAATAATAAAGTTGATTTGAAAAATGACGTTTTGCCGAATGACGAATGCTTGTTTTAACAATTCAGATTATGTAAAAGAAAATAAACTACACAAATTAAATCTGTTTTCCCTAATTCCAAGATTGCATTGTAAATCAAGGACAGGCAGGTGAGGACACATGTATCTGCAGACATGTAAAACATTGTGTACAGAACAAGGAATTCAACATAACAAAAAACATGGCACGCTAGCCTTGTGCTCCTAAAATAGACTGTCATTGTAAGTGGCAGTGCCTTTTATTCTCTGCTGGGTGGATAACTTCCTCATATTATGGAAGGGGCTGAACACGGATCTATTTCCCCAACACAACCAGTGGCTGCCAGCAGAATCCTCGCTTTGGGAAAACACACCATCACACCGTAAGTGGCCAATAAATGCAGATAATTCATCATATTGCGAGGAGGCCTGTGAATGCCAGGGACCTTTTCTCCCATTCTGAACTGTTTGTACAAGTGAAGAAGCTGAAACCTGCAGGGCTGATCACAGCCACATCTGTGCTCTGAGAGGTCACAAACAATCAGGCTTTCTTGTTTAAGTTGAAGGATAAGGGAACCGTACAGGTATTTGTTCTCATCTTATTCCTGCAGAGCACAGAGATTTACACAATTTCACTGTTGCTCTTTAATATGAAGTTACTAAACTAAAAACTAAAAGCTCCACCTACTAGCTTTTTCTGGAGTTTTCAACTGAATCTCGCAGGCCTTGAAACTTGTTTTTGATAAATGGAGAAAAATCAAAACCTTGAACAGGCATAGTGAGCTCTGGTGTGTCTGTTATTAGTTACTAATTACTGAAATGTATTAAAGTATTTCAAATAAACTGGAACACTGTGACTGTAAAGTACATGTTAATACTACCAAAGAGTCACCACACCACCACAAGTAGGGCTGGATATCGTTTAAAAAATTACAATACCAGTCCCGTTAAAGTGATACCAATACCAGTAGAGCACTTTGATACCTTTGTTTCTACTTCATTTGATACCCATCAGGTAAATGGAAGCATTCACCACCACACCACAGGCTTGTTTTATAGCCATACTTTCAAACATTTTGGTGGCATCTCAGCATCCTGAACTGCCAACTCCATCAAATACAATCCCACAAGCCAATTGCACGTCAAAATAAATCACTTGCTGTGATTGGCTGCAAGCAAAAACATACAAATTACTTATAAAAAGCATTTTAGTAGTAGTATTTTTTTCTAGAGCTGGGTACAAAAAGGATCAAATGCAAGTATTGTTTGACTGGAGTAGTTCGGATACTTGGTACTGGGTTATTTTGGTTGATACCTTAAAGGTACAGTACATTGAGTACCTAGACTCCATAGGCCTGTAATGTGGTAAAGTGATTGATTGCTGGACATATTAGAGGATACTGTAAAAAAATCTTTAATAGATAGAATTCTGAACAAGAATGGAAGGGAAGAAGTTCATTCTTGTACGTAAAAGTGGAAAGCACTTACCCCGTTTCTGCATGAAACTGAAAAGATCATCAAGAAACTCTTTGCGCTTTTCATCATCATCCAATTCATACAACTGAAAAAGAAAGAAAGAAAGAACTCAATTATTATTGTATTACATTTTCACCAAAGCAAAAATCAAGAACATGTTTTGATCGGTGGTAGGTGGGAGGCCTTTTGAGTCTCCTGAACAGTGAGGTTGTTTAGGATTATGGCCAACGCAGATGAGGACAATGAGTTCCTTTAAGACAATCTGTGGGTAACCTTGAGCACAGCGAGTGTATCACAGAGCAGCCACTGATCAGCAGCACAGATAGGCTGGCACACACCTCCAACACAAAGACAAACAGTGCCACACTGGGGCTAGAACAATATCAGGAAAATGCTTTTTGGCCATGAATAGCTTTTTCACATCAGAAGGGGTATGTCTTTGTCAGCTGGTTTGTCCATCACATCAGCTTTTCATATTTAACCCCTTCAGGAAGCTGCGCAGACACAGTCACTGAGCACAAACAACACAATATAGTGAAATTAATAGTGTTTTTAATATTGTGTCCATCTCTTTATATATATATATATATCTATAGGCAGGCTGTTCTCATCCACTGTTCATACTTGAAAAAAAGTAATGCACGTGTACGCGTATGTAACCCACGTAATTGTGAACCAGGATGTGCAGGGCTGCCGCTAAGGAAGTCAGGTGATGTAGTATAAAGAGCGACAAAGTAGGACAGTCGGCGTGGATTGATAAGGTCAAAAAAACACAGGACTTTCACCCAGCAGATCGCTGTTCGTGTTGCGTGTAAAACCAAAAGTCAACGTCGACTTATTTTACCTTACTTTTATTACGTAACATGCGTACTTACTTCTAACGCCACCTACATAAGTTAAGCATGTTTATTTTACATAACAAAGGTAGTTCTTTAACCCAAACCAACAATCTTTTCCTAAACCTAACCAAGTAGTTTTGTTGCCTATACGAGTTCTGCACTGCAGGGGCTCGTGCAGGCGCACTGATTTGACTTGTGATGCTGGAAATGAAAAAATGAGAAATAACTTTTCGTAAGATATCATTCGAACCGCTGCATGAGGATACGTTGCACGAAATTTTAGAAATGCATTCTAAATATAATGAAATGAAGGCAACAGCAGTAAAAAACTACAGCTTCAAAGATGACCGGCTGAATCAACTCCTCTCTGAACTGATCCTAACAGACTGTTCTAACCTTCCTATTGTGATGGAGATTTCAATCTGTAGAAAAAAATCTGTTCATGTGTCTCCATTGATTAAAGCCATGAAAATTGTGCCGCAAAGGTAGAATTCACACGCGTCATTTCATGTCATACTTTCACCAAAATGTTGTTTGATGTTGCCTGATCAGCATGAACACAATTTACAGCTGATCAGGCAACTTACATGCTGATCAGGCAACATCAAACAACATTTTGGTGAAAGTATGACATGAAATGACGCGTGTGAATTCTACCTTTGCGGCACAATTTTCATGGCTTTAATCAATGGAGACACATGAACAGATTTTTTTCTACAGATTGAAATCTCCAATTTACAAGCCAGTGTAAATGTATTTACTCCACTGCTGGCCTAAAACGTCACTTGCTGTTTTTGATTGTATTGTATTGTATTACACTGTCACGTCAGTTTCAACTGTTTCTATTCACTGATTGCTTGTCTCATGCACATAGTAATACACTATTACCTGGCATTTTTTTAAATAACTCACACATGATGGTAAAAAGCTCATATCAAACAGAAATACTACAAACAAAGCCCAAAAGAAGAAAAAACAATAAAGGTAAACTGTAAATCTGTCTCGTGTCAATGCAACAATGCTAGTTGCACTAATTCTGTTGTCATATCGGGATAATGTTTAAACTAAAATAAACATTGTAAAATCATTTTAAGTGCTTCTATGGGACAGCTGTAAAAGAGGCAGATAAAAGTGAGCGAGTGGAAATCTATCTAGATGTCCCAGTAAAGATGCACCTGCCTGGATGTTGTGAGGGACACAAGAAGGTCGGGGAGACATCAATACAAGCGTTTGTGTAGGCCTGCACACTGTACATAAATATATAGGATAACAACATTATCCCCAGGGGTTATTTCATCTATCATTAATTAGTAGCCACGGTAACCATTTGCAATGAAGCGTATCAATTTACAAAACACAAGGAGACAAACTGACTTCTATCCGCTGCAGTGTAGACCGTTAGCCTGTGTTATTTCACAGATAAATACTGAGATCAGACTGAGTTTGTCTGTTGATTTTGATTTCACTCCGGTATGACTGCAGTGGCTTGTAAGTTGCTTGTTCTTAGTTATTCAAATAATAATAATAAACAATAATAAAATGATGAGAATCTGATCTGAAATCTCAAGCAATGCAGTGACAACATCCCAAGCTCTCTAGTATTTTGTTAATATCAAAATTTTAATCTAAAAAAAGACCACAGAATTCAATTTTAAAGAGCTTTGAACCCCAAAAAAACAACAACAACCGCCCTTAGCGGACTTTGTTACGTAACAAGTATAACAACACTACTACGACAACGTTACATAAAACGTTACGTAAAGCAACGTTACGTAAAGCAATGTTACGTAAAGCAATGTTACGTAAAGCAATATTACGTAAAGCAATGATACGTAAAGCAATGTTACGTAAAGCAATGTTACGTAAAGCAATGATACGTAAAGCAATGTATGGATTAGGGATGTCATGGTACCAGATTTTGTAGTCGATACCAATATGAAATTCCATAACTCTCGATACCCAATTCGATACCACGGTAAAATCAAAAGTAAAACAATAAATCCAGAGTACTTTGACATACGCTCCTTTATTACCATTTGCATACTGTTTTTTTGCAAATTTTGAATCCCTGATGATCCACCTCAAGTTTCCTACCAAAAACTACATTTCAATACTAAATTGTTGAAAATATTACATTTGTTGTGGTGACAATTTCTTCATTTACTATTAAGTTGCAGTTCGTTGAGCTCTTTTGGCCACTAAGTCATATTTTCTTTATTTGATAAATGCTGAGAATAGAAACCTACTGTATAATATCTCAGCAGGATATCTCCTTGTGTCTGTCATGCCTGTCGTCCTCTGTATATTTTAGTAGCACTAGTTTCCTTATTGGCATACCCATTATGCTCCTCATCCTGCCCTATTCACTGGGGCAGCGGTAGTGTCAAAGAGGCTTTTAAATGGGCCTCTCCAGCCAGATACAGCTGATGGAAATATGTTAGTGGCAATGTTCACTTTCAGTAAGGCCCAGAGCCACGTTAACAGGCCCACTTAATCAATACTGGAAGACAGAGGGATGACCTTTGGAATCAGTGGGGCCCTGTGGACGAGGCCCCAGAGATAATAACTGATCATTTAGAAGTGTATTAGCTGTCACCAATATTAAAGGACCAGAGCAGGTCAGCACTCAGGAGGAAACCGTAGGGGGGGGTGGGGGTTTGTTAAGGCGAGGGTTCCGGAGGTGGGAGGTGGTGTGTATGTGTGTGTGTTTGTGTTACGTGTTGGGGGAGGGAGGTGGTGGGGGTTTGTGAGTGCATTGTGAGTGCTGCACTGCAGGCAGTCCATGGTGGAGGGAATATCGAAAGGTAAAGGAACAGCAAGCCATTGCAAAAATGTTAAGTGCACGAATGCACAGCGGATGACAATGCCGCAGGATCAATTATGAGGCCCATGGAGTGCAAAGGCATATATGCAGAGACAATGATGAGCATGTGCTAATAGAGGCGATAACACACATGCTAACATGCACACAAGTACGCACCAACAAGTAAAATGAATTTAAAATGAATTAATTTAATTAATTAATTCATTTTTATAATTCAAATCTTTAATTCTCCAAAGATGTTGACAGTTGGCTTCAACACATATGCATAGCATCATGATTACATTGTGACTATGACTTCACATTAAGTTGTTATTAACGATGTAATCATTTCCAAATAGGAAATAAAGCACACAATCCTGAGAGTATTTTGTAGAATTTAAAAATATACCATCACAGGAATTATTAGGATATAAGGCTAAATACCCCATGGATTTTTTTTTTTTTTACAGATCCAGATTATAATACACTTTAACTGCATTGTAGGATTAAGTGAAATTATGAGAATAAAGTATTGCAAGCAGCGCAAGAGTTTGAGGTTCATTGGCTTTGAGGTAAATAAGTTCAAGTTGATCTGTTCAGGATTTTTTTGTTTCATTTGGAGTTAGGTCATCAACGACATTACCCAGACTTCTCTGCATTCTAAATGCATGAAATTAGCAGTGAAATTCTCCAAAAACATTTAATCTACATTCTATTAGAATTTGCTATAATCATTCACACGCACAGTTCTTTGCACAACTTATTTTGTCAAGGTTTCCTGCAGCCGGCTCAGAAGCAAAGAGTAGGGAGTCGAGTGGGAGAGAAAAATCGCCGGGCGGCATTCCTTGTCTGTTTGAACACTACTTTGTTTTTGTTTTTCCCCCCTCTGTGTGTGAAGTAAATGACCAGACAGACAGGCTGAGGCAGGCTGAAGGACACTGGGTTCAGCTGAACCTGGAGGCTCTCAGTCACCAGGGTCAGCTGAGGGAAGCCTGCTGACATTGAACTTGGAAATGCCTGCCGGTCTTTCCTCCTTTCACCAGAACTATTACCTGCAACTCAAAGTCTACACACACGCTGTGGAAACTGCTGTAGTTGCTGTAGTAATTTTAGGGCTTCTTTCTCAAAATATTTGCATTTTTAAATGACAGTCCTTCACTGATGACTAAACACTTAAAAGCATTAAGAAAGAATAATTTGGAAATTAATACTACATATATGTATATATATATATATATATATATATATATAAATAATGACATAATAATATATAAAGAATAATTTGGAAGACATACAGAACAAAACTGAAATTCTATTTAGATGTCCTAAATGCTGCTTTTAGTGAGTGCACATTAATAAGAGGAAGTGAGATGCATGGCAGCAACAATAAGAGGTTTTGTGAAGACACTCTCATGATTGTGATTTGCATAGCCAGAATTCTGAGATATTAAAGTTATAGTGCAACTGTGGTAGAAAACACACCTTGATCATCTACTCTGTCAGAAATACAACAGAAGTAGTACAACTATCCGTTTTCATAGCAGCCAAACTGTGAAAATTATTAATTGCGTCACATTGTTTTAGTGAAGAAAACAGTCAACAACATTGTTCAACACTGGTACTGAACTCCTTATCAGATGTTATCTATTCTTTGAAATAAAATATCTAAGACTTTTTCTATGCCCACAAAAGACTTATTTCTCTAAAATTTTGTGCACAGATTTGTTTGTATCCATGTTAGTGAGCATTTGCACCTTTGCCATGATAATCCATCATTCGGACAGACAGAGAACACTTCCTTTATAGTTAGGTGATGCTGCCGCAGCGCCACCTATTGGCCAAATGGCACCGAATTTTCTGTGGTCGCTCAAACACCATATATACACATGTCCACCAAATGGTCGCAATAGAACAATGTGTTCAGGAGATATGGCATTTTTTTTGTAATATAAACCCTGTCCACAGCACTGGGCTATAACTTTGAGGGCCAGCTATAGCAAAGCTGTATGGAACAATTTAGTGATGATTTAGATAAAATTGTAGGAGGAGTACCAAAGAAATCTTATTTGGAAAATATTCCAAACGGCGGAAAATCACTCTTGACGCAAATGGGCGTGACTTTTATGGATAGATTTGTCTGGGCCCACAGAATCCAGCGAAAGAGGAATTTTGTTTCTGAGATTTATGGTTCAAAAGTTACAGGCCAAAACGTAAAGTTCATTGTTGTAGCGCCACCATCTGGCCAAATTGTATCACATTCGACACTACACTCTATGGGGTCCCCAGAAATTCACCCACCAATTGTGAAGTAAATCGGATGAGTGTTTCTCAAGATATGTGATTTACACACAGAGGAAAAGACAGACACAAATTCCTTACTTTATAGTTAGATATTATTGAAAAGCAGCAACAAATAACATCATGATACATAGAAAGCCATCATTTTGATTTAAGTCATATTACTGAGCTTCATAGCATAACATATATCAATTCTGACTTACTATTTTTTAAATGACGACATGAAATCAGATATAATATCATACAGTGTGTTTCACCTAAGTCAGGTCCATCTCATGCAGAATAGCTATGAGACGCTTGATGAGAATGATTATTTTTTAAATTTCTAATCCCTGTGAGCGTCTGTAAATGTGAAAACATGTAAGTGTGCATGTGATTGTATGTTGAGTGTGTGTGTGCAAGAGTTAATCAGAGAACAATGCTGCTGCCTCGTCATGCTGGCAACCTTCCAGTTGGCAAAGTGCCACCAGTAACAGCACTCTGCTCGTGCTTTCCTTTCTCTCTGTCTCACACACACACAGTGAGGACCAGCTAAAATGTCCTCACTTTCCAAAGAAGGTCTAAAACTCAAATTGGTCCTTGCAAAGATAGCTGTACAAATATACAGACACAAACACGCACACACACACATACACATACAGAAATAACAGAAGATGTGGAAGCTAATATGAAGAGGCATTCTGTGCCTCTACAGGATTAAGTGGCAACAGGCTGACCACATATTGGCAGCCGTAAGTGTTATTTTACCACGAGCCACTACTGGACACATGCACACACACACACACACACACACACACACACACACACACACACACACACACACACACACACACAAACTTGCGATTAGCTGCTACAGTGCAGTAAACAAAAGGGAGGAGACACTACAGAGACGCTACAAATCTCAAGAAAGAAACAAGCAAGATGTGACAGTTCATTAAACACAAAAACAGAATGAGGACAAATATAATCTGAAATGAATCTGCAACTCAAGAAATGAGAGCTTGCAGTGGCTGATTTGGAAATATTGGACAGTTTAGTGAGTGGATAGTGAGGGGAACTGCTGTAAATGTGCTAAACCAACCACTAAGTACTCCCCGTTGAAGCTTTTACTTTTGTAAAACTGAAAATAAAGACATAAACGATAAAGCGTAAATCATCCAATATCAATGTCATTTCTAGGATTACTGGGCTTGCTTTATTGGAAGTATTTTCAAACAATATGTTTTGGATTTTGTAATAGGATTTCAATGATGAGGACTTGGAAACCTAAACCCCGAACCTTTCAATGGAAAGCATCTGAGACTGCTGCCTAAGCAGTGAAGGAGACAGTCACAAACGAGGCTGGAAAAATATGTTCTAAATGCTATTACTGTGTGTCCCCTTTCACACATGTATGCCAAGTCAGACAATACTACCTTCACCACCTCCTGTACAGGCTATAGGCCACAAGATCCCAGTAAATTGGGGATCGAAATGAAATAAATGACAAAGCAACGGGTTTAGTACAATGAAATAAACTGGCCCAAAGGATTCCCATGATCTCTCCACCTTATTGCCTGTCATCAATCACTTGGAGAAAGAGGCATCAGAAGGTTAATCCCGAGGTCTGTCCTCCACCGAGGAAATCCATGTTAGATATAGAAAAACCTTCAACACTGAGGACTCTCAAGGCTCCTTCAATATGACAGGTGTTAGTACTGGTGGTAACTGATGCAGTTTGCACTACTGTCTTTGTCTCAGGACCTTTGCATTCTCAGCCAGAAGATTTCAAATACTTGCTTTTTGTTTTTATCGATGCTGTTTTTTGCACTATCCCCTTTGCTGCTGTACACTGCAAATTTTTCCATTGTGGGACTTATAAAGGAATATTATCTTTTCTTATCTGGGTGAGAGAGTATGAGCAGCAGCGAAGCCACGCGTGTCCGTCACAGTGACTGGCGAGCTGAAAGCGGTCACAGGTGTAGTAAACGTTATACTTTTCAAAACTCAACGCTGACCAAAAAAATTTTCTAAAAAAAAAATTGTTTTAAATATATAACAATGTTGAAGTTGAGAAGTTAAGATTTATTTTTACAACTGAAATCACATTTTTGTTCATACAGAGAGAGTAAAGTACCGAAAAAAGCTATCGTTGGGAACGAGTTGGAATGAGAACGCGTTGGTATGGGATGCACCAGGCTTTCAGCTAACTCAGAGCAA
This sequence comes from Sebastes fasciatus, assembly GCF_043250625.1. NCBI lineage: Eukaryota > Metazoa > Chordata > Actinopteri > Perciformes > Sebastidae > Sebastes > Sebastes fasciatus. Next base: position 9,577,141 of record NC_133800.1, read on the forward strand.
GTGACGTAGTATGTGGAGTGAAAAAAAAGTCTGCAAAGGGTTGGAAGGAGGGGACGATGGACGGGTCAAACAAACTAAGATTTCCCCCCAGGAGATCGCTGTTTATGTCCCGTGTGAAACCAAGTCAAAGTTGACTTATTTTACCTTAGTTTTGTTGCATAACTTAACTAATCCCAGTTACGTAACAAACTTATTTGAACATACGTATAATGTACTTAATTTACCGTACGTATAACATACTTATTTTATGTAACAAGCAACAATGTTGTATGCATGTAACGAGCAGAAACTACGTTTCCTGTGAACACGGAAGTTTATTTTGAAAAGACACTATGCATGTCACGAGTGGAAAATGACACGCCGCCCCTGAAAACTGACGCTACACGGGTACCTAGAACGTCATAGTTTGCAGCGTAGGGCCACTGATCAAGTGTCGGTATTTGATGAGTTGGGAGTGAGAATGTGTTGGTAACCGTGGTAACTGTACACATTAAAGATGGCGACAGCTGTATCCCCAAAATGCTTAGAAAAAAGTCCAAAATGTGTGTGTGTGTGTGAGGAACACCTGCAGTTGCAGAGGTGGAGGTAAAAGAGCCAACATGTCCACTTCTGCTTCTGTGCTGTAACCCAATGACCACCGCTATTATAAGCAGCTTTCACATGTCTCCGAGCACACTGCTCTCCTTCATCTGGGCCACTTCAAAGGCCAACATGGCCTCCAGCCAAAAAGACAGATACAAGGCACAGTAAATCACTGCAGACACCAAATCACCGCGCTGTCCCTCCCATCCTTTTATCCTCAGAAGCTCTATTCTGCTGCTGTAATATTAATATGCAACAGTGCATCTGGTTTCTGGGAAAAAATAAATCCTTCAAATGTAACAATAACTAACGTTGGCCACAATAATGGTGTGTTATTCCACCTTAAAATTTGTTTAGTAGTACGGAATGCTAAACTATCACAATATGAACTGATACAATAGGGGCATTGAGGGGATACTTGCATTATCAGGGTTTTGTGGTACATAATCTTGTGGCCCCTTGTTGTGGAGGGGCCCTTGAGTTTAAATATAGTTTAAAGGAGACATATTATGCTCATTTCTAGGGTCATATTTGTATTCTGGGCTTCTACTATAACACGTTTACATGCTTTAATGTTCAAAAAACACATTATTTTTCTCATACTATCTGTCTGGATTTACCTGTATTCACCCTCTGTCAGAAACACTCTGTTTTAGCGCCTGTCTCTTTAAGCCCTTTTTTTTTCAGTGAAGGAAGTGCACTTTACTATTATTTGTATATTCTGTTTTAAAGCAGCGCTGTTGAAGTCTGCATTGCTTCATGATTAACATGTTGTTGTTGTGTTGGATGGAATAATCAACATATCTATAATTTTTCCTATTTGTAAAGCCTCACAGCACAACAACAAATGTAAACTGTGTCCTGAGTGTGGCGCCAGAGTAAAGTTCATGTGCTCATTAAAATAAAAAAGGGTTTATCCTCTGTGCATGAATGTGCTCCATACTTTTTGAGCATTTTTAAAGAATTCGTGATTTAAGTCAAATTAAATTTATTTTGTTAAATGTATACCATAAGAGGGATTCATACAACACTTTTGCAGTATTAGGAACTTTTATATTATAATATAATATGTGAGGTGATTCCAAGTACTGTACTTCTATGCACTGATTACTGTTCAGAGTGCACTGTGAGTCACCTAACTGACCTTTTGGAGATCATCCCATGAGCTTTAACAGTAAAGCAGACAGACAGTAAACAGTATATACTATTGGTCCATGAGATTATCAGATGAGAAAAGCAGCTGTGCAGAAACACCGACCAACCTCCAGCCCACTAACATACACACTGACGCTCAACTTATCGCGGTTGCGGCTGGTAATTAGTTGACGTTACAAATCTGCTCCAATATAGACTGGGACAAGTCCCACCACAGGCCCGTTTCCCTGTTCTACTCCATCAGCAGCCCTTTCCTCTCGTCTGTGCCTGCCTGGACCCTGTCCCACACTAATTGTGTGTTTGTACTTGAGCTCTCAAGGCTGCTGCTCTAATTATCCACGCATGAAAAACACCTGTTCTGCATTGTCATCAAAATTAGATTTAATAGCCAAAGCCCCAAAACAGGTGTGCGACATTCGTTAACAAATCCCTCACCACCATCACCTCAGCCCCTTCCTGTTCATTCACAGCTCCGTTAAGATTCCCATCGTAACGCCTGATGGGTCAATGGGTCAGTCCTGTGCAGCTCAGGGCCACTGACTAAATGCTTCAACCATAGAGACGGGACAATGAATTCCTTTGCTGTGTAGTGTTTGAGTGGAACGACAACATATGTGCACGCTTTATTGTACAATTTGTGTAAATCCTGAATGAAAATGCCACAACTTCCAAAAACACCTAAATATTGTAAAGAAGTTTCTGCTCTTGGCCGAGGTGGTGGAGACATTTTTGAATTGATAGAGAAAATGTCAAAAGGCTGATGGATTAAATTTACTGGAAAAGAAATACAATACACAAGTAACGGCAGGAGATGAGAATATCACATCTGTAAAGTTTTGTGACTGTACGGTTTTGACACTATCTCGGTGACAAAATCGGTCCACAGACAGACATATAAACACCTGGCAAAGCATTCCAACCCTCTTCTGTGGTAGTTCCCGCTACAGTAGGTGTCTCGACGTGTCTAGAAGGGAACCCGCAAATTGCGAAATCTGATCTGGGATCTGCAAAAACTTGCAAAAACTCTCACGAGACACGCGGCCCGAACTATCTTAACCTTAACTATTCGAGGTCAATGCCTAACCTTAACAATCTTGTGAGAGTTTCCCCAGTTTGCTGGTTCCCTTCTAGACACTACCAAGTGTCTCCAGGATCACATTTTGCCATGATGACACACACACTGACTCACACACTGACTCACAAGGTGAAAACAACACCAACGCCGCTGTCACAGCTGGTAATCGCTACTACTTTGCAGGGGTTTTGTTTGTTATCAGTGTTAAGCTACTGTCAATAAAATGCAACACTTCCTGCCGATGTTTCACATTTAAAGCCTACCAGGAAAGGAAACTACTGGCAGACTTTAAAATGTGAAACATCTGTGCAGGGCCAGGGGCGTAAAGTTGGGGGGGCAATGGCCTCTTCCCCACTTCTAGAGATGAAACGGTATGAACATTTCAATATCACGATTAAAGTGACCAAAATTATCATGGTTACCAGTTTTATCACTGTGCTGAAAATGTTCAAAAAGTGCTGATTTACATAGTTACATCATTATTTTATATTCTCTCACTCAGAGACACAGACAGTCTATCTTCTGTGTTGCATATGAGTAACTGCATTGAGCCCAACAGTTGACATAAATATAGAGGATATTTAGGAGTCAACCCACGTTTCAGAATAGCTGGTCACCTTAACAGCCCACCTTAAGTGAGTCTGAGCCGTTGCTGTTGCTAACTTCGGAGCTAACCCCCTTCACTTTAATCAGCAGGTGACAAGCAAGACATTGGCTTGGGTCTTGAGGAGTTGTAGCATTTATTCAGCGAAAGCCTAAACTGTACACAAACTGTTATGTTCACATCTATAACGTTACTGATAACTTCATACACACCATCGGTCCGTGACACACACGCTTGCTCCCACTCTCTGTCTCTCAACCGCACACTTGCTACCATTACAGGCCACGGGGCTTGCAATACACTGGTTGGTGGAAACCCATCTTGTCTCGTCACCCCAAAAACGCATAAACTTTCTAGTAAACAGTGCGGATACACACACGGTCCCTCTCTCTCTTTCACTCTCACCCATCTTCAAACTACGCCTTCATTTCGATCTCAACTGCACACCTGTAAGGTTTCCTGACTGCATCTTGCACGGTGTGGCGCTATCACGGTGACGAATTCTGTCAACAGAAATTTAAACACCTGGCAAAGTACTGAAAACAGATTTTGTGGTAGTTCTTGCTACAGTCAGTGGCTACAGGACCACATCTTGCCACGATGACACACACATACACACAGACTCACAAGGTGAAAACGATTGTGGCTAATAATTAGTGAAAAACAGTGAGAGCAGAATGGTGAGTATGACATGACTCTGTTGTTGTACTGATGTAACTAGTGCTGTGGAAATGTACATTATACCGAATTTATAAAGACAACAGGTAAACATGGAGGAAGTATAAACAGCATCAATAGATAATTAAAATGGGAGCTTCTTACTAAAATATTACCTTTAAAATAATGGACATAAAGTGAAATAAAGTCCCATCTCTGATATGAGCCTAGAATGGGGGTAAATAATGGCCCTGCAACTAGCATACCTGAAGGAAACACGCTTATTCATACTGTCTATTGTTGACTTTTTATAAATTCATTTAAAATTCATACAGCATTTAGATGGAAACAAACACTGGTAACCATGACCAAAAAGTACAATGATTGAGGTGGCGGGGATAAAGAAGATCACAATGAAAGCCAGAAATGTCAAAGAAACGTCCCCGTCCCCCCCCTCCACAAACAGGCGGTGCTGAGAGACAGAGTGTAACTGCAGGCTCAGCATGAACAGTCAATGAGCAGCAGGCAGTGTGTCCAACACAATACAACACAGGCCGGCTGGAAGCTGCTCCATGTTACACGATCTGCTGACACACTGAGGTCATGCTCAATTCACTGAATCTCCCAACGGCTAATCAGTGGCTCATCCCTCTCCATCACCGCTCCACCCAGCCCTCAGCTCTGCCACTTCTCCATGCTGTAAAATGTCTATCAAGAACACACAATTTTATTTTAATGTCGGGCCCCTGATAAAGCTATTTTAAATCTTGATAAAGCTGCATTGATCTGTTACAAAACAGAGAGAAAACAGACGGGATGTTATTTCTGTCCATTACGTTTGTTTTTTAAATGAACCTGTAAGTGTGTGTTTGTCCGTCGGAACAAACACAACTCTGCTGGAGACGCTAATTAGCTGAAATAAGGTCAGGGAGACACAGGAGTACCATGTCACACAGTTGTAAACGTAGACATTCCAAATGTGTCTCAGTTGCAGCGTATGTGTATGACATCAGCTGACAGGAAGTAAACATGGACCCAAGCTGTTGCCTAGCAATGCATCAGTCAGAGACAGTCTGAAGTGAACCCTTTATTTCTTCACAACTGGAACTTCAGCAATATCTGATCAGATAGAATAATAATATCAATAAAGTTTATTTATAGAGCACTTTTCATCCAAGAGATGTAGCTCAAAGTGCATATGTACAGTACACTGTATATATATATTTTTTTATTATTACTTTTTATTCAATTATTAATCGATTAATCCAAGTAATAATCAACAGATTGATCGGTTATCAAAATAGCTGTTAGCTGCAGCCCTAACTTCAGGATGCTAACATGCTTACAATGAAAATTAGGGTTGCACAGATCCAATCTGCCAGATGTGACTGATCCACATTAAATACAGGTTCTTTGTAATGTCAGTTACTTTCATTCAACTCAGTTTTTATTGGCACAGCGATCCCTGACCTCATGTTACCGTCCATAAAATGATTGGACACTTCTTGGGATTGATTACTTGATATCAGATATTGTCATCATCATCTCTGGTTTTGAGGGACAAAGCTCATCTTCCAAAATGTCACACTGTCCTCAAACTGAACTATACTGCACTGGCATGACATGATATTACCAAGGTTACATAATTTACTAGAATAAATCATTTACTCCTCGATGCTCACTAGAATACTTGTCTGTCTCCTGTGAGCCATCTCACGTCACCGCTGCCACCGTAGACGTACACAGGCACTGGTCTCATGTCTGAAACTATTCCCAGAGTTACAACAGAGCCCATCCTCCTCCCAGCGCTCCGAAATAGACCCGTTGAGGAAGTCAGAATGCTACCCAAGAGCAGAGGTGTTTATCAATGTCAGACAAGCAGCTGTCAGACATCTGATATTAAAATGCTGCTTCGCGCTATGTCAGGCAGCTGCTTAATGCTCTGTTTATAGACCCTTTTTTTTTTTTTTTTTTCAAGCTCCATTAATTTATTCTTTGCCAGAGGTTAGGGCGCTTAAAAAAGTTAAAGCTAAACAAGAAGCATGTGATACTGTAGGTCATTAAAACCTTAGCTGATGTTAATTCTAACTTATTAGGATTCAAAGAGCAGCACCAGTCACAAAGTCCAGCAGACAAAACACTACTGAGATGATATCTGATATATCTCAGGTAACAAAAGAGCCGTCATTTAAAGCCTTTTTATAAGCCAAATAAACCAGAACAAATACAATTTGTTTCTCATTTGAAGTCAGACCAAGAAGTGCTAAAGGTCAGACAATAGTTTATAATGACTATATTACTGTTGCACAAGTAATTATCCTCTGATTAGCTAGACATATCAATCTTTTATGTCCTGAACATGTTATCTACAGACTGGTCAGTTGTGAAAAATGTCTGAATTAATCTCCCTCCATCTGTAGATCTGTTATCTCCAGGTGTGGTGAAACGAATCTCGGGAAGGTGCAGAGTTCTAGACGTCAGTCACTTCTGTATACTAAAGATTTAAATGTGACAAATGCATGTGTTCATTTTAATACTCTCTTAAGACTCTGTGTTATGCAGAGCTAATGAAGCTGAGGACAGCCTGTCCACAATAGTCCTCTCTCCGTATCTTCAACCAGTACTTCTGTGTATATCATCTTTTTGCAACACTTTTCCCAAAGTTATTGCAAAAAGCACTAGAGTGGAATCATGACTAATTATTTGATATATGTCTGTATAGAAAACTAAGTAAATATTATGACAGTCATGTAAACAAGATTATAAAGGGGTTTGTGCAATATTAAAACATTTTTAAAAAAAATGAAACTAATACACTCAAGTGTGAAATATTACGTGACATTATTGATGTTTTCACATATGATGCCTTACATTTCACACACAAGTAATATTATTTAGAATAGGTTGTTGTTACTGAACATATGGCCGGTGCATCAAATCATTACAACATTACACTTGTAAAAAGAGGAACCGAGAGCTGGCCATCTTATAGGACAGATAAGAGGAACATAATCTGGCTGCTGCCATGTTTGGGATGCCATGTAGGCCTATTTGTGTTGCGTTACTGTGCACCTCCTGTACATGAACGCCAGCTTTTCTGTATTCTTGTCAGTAAGTATCCAGTGTGCGGCGGTAAGAAGAAGTGCACTGCTTTTGAAGCAATGACATGAGCTGATTTTTATAGGCTGTCGTTGATGTCAGATTGTACTATAGATACTGATAATATATTTCTCTTATACCTCTGATTGTCCAGCTAGCCACAAAATACCAAATGTAGTCACCCACACTCTGTCTGCCTCAGGCTATATCTTATCTCCAACCACTGAATGCAGCATGTACCATTTACCACTAATTCAAAAAAACATAACTCTGAATGTTGGAATTGATGGTTATTAGGGATGCACCGATTTATCGGACAAACATCTGTATCGGCCGATGGCAGTAGCCGATGTTTATCTGTTGTGTTGCATCAGTTTAGCGCCGGCTAAAGGTTGTGTTGGTTAATTGCGGTCGGAATCAACAACAGTACCAGTAACCAGCTGCAACAGGTCCGAGGCTGCACCAGCAGAGGTGACGTTCTGCCACTACAAATCTGCTAGTCTGCGATCACAGATGGCATCGTTCTCTCGGACAGATTAAAAAATGAAAATGAAAAATGCTAAAATGGGTCGCCAAATACAATTGGGCGGTCGTTAATATACCTGGGCGGTGTTGGATTTATTATGTACAAAAGTGCTTACAATGACCTGAAATAACCTGATTGTTGGATTTGTTGTGCATGAAGTGTTTGCGAGGACAGGGAGGATGCACGTTCTGTTCTTTTTGCAAGGTCAAAGAGTGAAAGGAGTCAGAAGGAGAAACAAAGAAGAAGATATGCAGCAAAAACATCACGTGCCATAATCTCATGAATATTACTATTGTGTAAACCATGAATAGACTGGATCAGGGATAGCTCGGGGTTCAGACTTCACGAACTGACCCATGCACTGTATGTTGTCAGGGACACGTTGATTGGATCCAGATATCTGTAAACTCTTTTATTTTACTTATGCAACATTGATTGTTCGGAATAAATTGAATCATTATGCTTTAACTCATCTGTTTGGAAATTCTCTTTGTCACACAAGATTAACCAACACGTAACTGGGCCTTGACCTCTTGGAGGTAGAAGGCCAGTTCCTTCAGCGGCCTGCCCAGGTTATGTCTATGTGTGGAAACGCTGCATGTTTCTAATCGCTTTTACATACACATTTAATTATACTTAATTTATGTTTCACATAACAAATATTTTTGTTGGGCTATGTAAATATTCAAACATTTTTCTCATTGAGTAGGTAGTGGCAGCTAAAAAGGCTTTTTTTAAAGCAGTTATTTAAAAAAAAGAATATTTTTCATATGAAAAAGGTTATATTAAAGGTTGTTTCATAAATTTATATGATTGAATTTTGCTCATTCAAAGATAGTATAGTGAAATGCTGAATGACTTTAAAACAGCTCAGTTATTTTTTTTTATTTTTTCTTTGCTATCGGCCAAATCATTATTTTAAACATCGGTATCGGCCCAGAATTTTGCAATCGATGCATCCCTAATATACAATCTAATCTGATATAATGGATGAATGCATTTTAATGAATGTGTACTGAAGACACAGAGAGGATTGTTGTTTAAGTCAGAGTAAACAGTCAAAGCAAAAACATGTGGGAAAACATGAAGTTGAAAGTTATTTGCTCACCTGACAGGTTGAACAAAGTCCAACAGACACCACAAACGACGCAGCATGAAAAAGAGAGAAAAGGGACGGATTTAGACTGTGTTGCAGACATGAATTATGGAAAAGAAAAAAATGCTTTAATAGTTTTATTACAGTATTATGGGCAGTTTAATCATGCACAGTAAAAAAAAAAAATCGTCACTGAATATGAACACAGCAACAGGTTCTCACTCCCAACTCGTCAAATACGGCAGCTTGGTCAGTGGCCCTACTAAGCTTCAAACTATGTTGCTCTGGGAATCTTTAGAACCTTTTAGCGCCGACGTCATGATTACATCACAGTGTTAGCTGGAGGCAAAACATAGGAAAGACTGGAGGCAAACACGAATCACCTCAGAGCTAAAGTTACACATCCAAAATGTCATCTTGCTGTGTTGTTGCCAGCATCAATATCACATACTTTTGAGAGGACAAACTGTGATTTGAGGCTCTGGCGAGCTACAATACTGGCGAAGCATTTCAGAGATAGTTTAGTTTTGCTAGCTTAGTTGTATGTCAACACTTGACGTCTGACTTTGTACATTTCATTACTGTGGCCCATTTAATATGAGAACATCCACAACTGTCAAGTTGTTTTTTGCATTGTAACACTTCATATTACTCAGAAACAAGATAAAAATGAAGAAGTCCTGCATTGATCGCCTCTTAATGCCACGTTACACTAGAATTGATATGTTGGATGCAGAGCAAACGTGGGTATACTGCTGACAAGCTGGATCTGCACAAAGCCGAGTGTCAAACCACATTTGAAGGAACCAGTTGTTCACATGAATGTATGCTACATGCTCCAATCATACCGACAGGTTTGCTATAAATAACAAAGAGCGTGAGACGAACCAGATGGAGAATTATTAATATGTGTCCTGGAAATGCAGCACACACCTGACTGAGCTAATCTTTACCATTTGTCCTCTTATAGTTTGATAATGAGTCACTATCATTGCTGTTGCACCACCCGGAACTCACAAAGCGTCCGTGACATGTTGCTCAACACAATAGTTTTGTAATGGGTCACAAATGTCTACCTAAGGCGCTGTTCGCTCTATAGCTTGTGGATACAGAGACAGATCCATCATGCTGAGTCACCTTTAACAACATCTTTATAAACCCAGGCTTAACCTTTAAATGAATTCCGCAATGATTGCAAGATGGTTGTGTAACTATCAGAGGAAGTGTTGCTGGAACAGTGACAGGACATTTAGAGAACAACAATCTCAGCGCAGTCCCCCTATCAGTGCAGCTATACCCCCAAAATAGTTCAGAAATAATGTCAGTGTTCACTTGTACTGAGAAGAGAATATAATCATTTCATTGTTGTTATGGAGCACAAAACAAAGCTTTTTATATGTATTCCATATACTAAATTCTATATACAATGTATGCGGACACCATGTGTGGTAGTTGAACAAGTGATTAATGGGCATTAACGTGCTGCTATAACAGCTTCCACTCTTCTGGTTTCAGGCTTTCCAGCAGATGTTGGATCCTGGCTGCAGGGATTCAATCCCATTCAGACAAAAAGAGCATCAGTGAGGTCCAACCCTGATGTTGGGTGATCACGTCTGGCTCGCCGCAACAATTTCGAGACAGCACTTTTATCTATTCATCCATAAAGGACTATACTTCAAATATGACGACTTTATTTATTGTTACACCTGTGCCTAATATGTTATATTTATAACACCCGTTCTCAGGTTTGGCTTACAGTAAATACTAATTTTGGAAAGACAGATTTTAGATATGTTGTCACATTTGTTTAGAATAATTTACAGAGAAGACTGAAACTGATATCGATATGGCAATTCAAAAAAATTGGTTAGAGGTTTTATTGATTTTAGGTACGACTGTTTTACATAATATGCTTGTATTTTCATCTCCTTTTTCTTTTTCATCTCCTATGCCAAGGATATTTCAGAAACCATTTATTAATAATTTGTCACGCTGTTGTCGATATGTATGTACATTTAAATCTTGATATTGCATTACTATATTTTTATGTCATTACCATCATTATTATTTATTTTTATTTTTATAGTCTCACTTGTATATGAGATCTCAATTTCAATGTGACTTCCTGATTAAATAATGTAAAAAAATACTAATAATAAATAAATAAAAAACGTCCGGCGTGCTGGTGGTCTTGAAGTTTTAGACGCTGACCATGTAATCACATAGACACAGACTTAAAGTGCTCAGAAATCCTAAATGCATCATAAGGAACAACTTCTCCCCTCTCTAATAAAGACACCGCCTCAACTACTACTGTGTGTGTGTGTGTGTGTGTGTGTGTGTGTGCGTGCGTGTGTGTGTGTGTGCGTGCGTGCGTGCGTGCGTGCGTGTGTGTGTGTGTGCTTTCTAAATTAGAAATCAGTGAAAGAGGGGAAAGTCTCTGTGCCTCTTCATGGAGCCATTAATTGTGTAATGTTTAACTGTTGTGAAAGGCTTGGCTTAATGTACAGTGATAAAACATTACTTCCTCTACTTTTAATTAACACATCCAGTGGATACACTCTGTACTCATTCTCCTGCCTGACCTGCCACGTTGACCTCTGTGATCAACACATATATCCATTCAAACATTAACTCCAGTTTTAATGACACAGACGCAGGTGTGATTAAAAGCCTGCAGGTCCAGTGCTTTGGATTGGTTTAGTGGAGCAGCAGCAGCAGGCCTCAGGGCCTGGATGGGTCACTAAGGTAGCCATCTGGAGCAGAGCTCAGCATAAGTGGAGGCTGAATTAAATCAGCTGCTGCCCCACAGGAACAAATGAACATCAAGTTAGTTGAAACAGTTACGAGCGAAACACTGTGTAAACTGGCTCTGATTTGTGGTGGTTTAATCTTACCAGCTAACGTTGTTTCCACTGTGCTTTGTATACCGTACGTTCTCAGTCTACACTGTCAAGTGTAGTTACACTGTCATTCTGTGGTAAACAGTTGCAATATCAGACATACAGACATGTCATGTCATACTATGTCATACTAGCTTGTCGCGAAGGAGGCTAAATAAATCTCCAAACTTACGCTAAATTTTGGCGAGGAAAAACTGGCATGGCCATTTTCAAAGGGTTCCCTTGACCTCTGACCTCAAGATATGTGAATGAAAATGAGTTCTACGGGTACCCACGAGTCTCCCCTTTACAGACATGCCCACTTTATGATAATCACATGCAGTTTGGGGCAAATCATAGTCAAGTCAGACTGCTCACGCAAAAGCACCACCTTAAATCTTCAGAGATGTGCTCATAAGTTTCTTGGAAATAAGTCATTCAGCATGAAATAAAACCCATAAAAAAGGATTAATCTCCAAAACAAGTCTTGTTGACTAAGACCAAAACGTCCGATTAATCGCGTAATCGAGTAAGAGGGAGCAGCTCTAGGCTAATTGGTGTGGTTTTAATCGTTTTTGGACGCCAATGGAGCTCTATGGCACGGAGGAAGAATATATATCAGGCTTTGATACACACAACAATAGTTTACTGACATTTTAAGTAATGATGTGAGCTAATATATTAGTTAATAAATGTTGTGCATATTTTTTTACCGTTGATATACTACCTTGTTCCCAGGAGGGACATCTGACAGACCCTCTGCACTCCACACTGCCCTGTAATCTAATGGACTGGACATCTTTCAGCCTAATGACAGATCGGAGGAAACCAACCAGGTGTCCACTGGTAGGGGTAGGGAATGTGTAGTGTGTGTGTGTGTGTGTGTGTGTGTTTGGATAGTGGGGGTATATTCTTCCTTGAAAGCAAAAATGCACCAAAATCTCTTTTATAATGCAAATCAAGAATTGCAAATGTGTTTTTCAGGATATGGTCCTCTGGATTTATTGTACCCCGCCACAGCTTCTCTTACTTCCACACAGTAACTGGAGGTGGGAATGGAGACCCACATCCATGAAGTCTTTATTTTTGTTACTGTGAAGTATTGTTTTTATATATATATATATATATATATTACCCTTTAAAGACATACTGCATATTGTAAACAAAAAAAACAAAAAAGTCAGTCCTAGTCAGAGATCAAGAGGGCCTCCATGATATCATCATCTTGGCCACGTCATGTTTATTTCTACAAAGCATTTATGTACAGCCCTATCTCGGAACCCATCGGCTATCTGTCTGATGACGATTTAGTTTCTGGGGGCAACGGCCAATATTTTTGGGGTTCAGGTGTAGCCCCTGGATATCCAGGCCAAGATTTCTCTTCCAGTCACCGGTCATTGTTTACAGTCCGGTCAGCAACTTGAGACGCGAGACTGGAGTTGGAGTTGAGAGACGTCGTCTACGACTGGATTGTTTCACAAGTAGCCAGTTTACGAGCTAATTAAAAGCTAAATCATCATCACACGATAGCCGATGGGTTCCCAGATTGCATTTCGGCCAATGCGTTTTGCCTCTTTTGCTCTCCACACGGACTGTTTACCTGCATGTAACCAAAGCCTGCTAAAACGTGATTGGTCGATACTATTCACACTGCAAACAACCAGAATGCAACCAGAACGCAGAAACCAAAATGTTGTGCACATGAATGCACCCAGTGGGCATTTATTCATTCAGCTAATCAAATGAAAATTAAACATGCTGCTACAATAGGCTACGAGAGTCATTCATTCAATCGTTCTTCAACTGTGTACCATTCTGCTGAAGAATACCCAGAACATACTGTAACTGTCCTGGCAGCAGATAATACTTCTGCTGTTGTGTAGGAGATTGAAACCAGTTGATATGACCCTGTCAACACTGGAATGTGTGTCCCAGTAATGGACAAGGAACAAGGCCATGTTCAGTGTGCACATCATTTCTTTGAACTGTTATAGTTCTTTGTTTTACTTCGACTAATGTTTCTTGACTTTGGCTCAACAGAATTGAGAGATTCTGTAGTTTTAATCATCTACTATGGTGATAAAATGTTATGTTCATAAAGATTGCTGAGATTTGATGGACTGGAGGCAACAAAAAGATCTGATCTTGAAGAATGCTAGGTGTGTTTAGTTTCTCACAATACCACAAATGTGGATGCACACTGTGAATCTTATCTTGTGCTTTTGTTCAGATTTGAGCATGCCTCCTGGTCATGTGACAAGCAGAGGCATGTATGGGGAGGGGGTAATTAGCCATCGATGAGGCTACCCTTCGAGAATCTAGACAAGTCAGCTCCAACCTCATTCTATCCTTAGCTTTAAGTCACGTCAGTCAAGTCTCAAATAGAGCGCTTAAAATATCTCCTTTGACTTTGGAAAATATTTCAGCGGAGAGCCATTTTAAAAGAATAGACATGGAAAGCTAATAAAATGGTCTGAAGATTTATGGGAAGAGTTTCTCTGTGTATTATTGCCTTCATCAGCCAAATGACTGCCTCAAACAGAGGCCATCGGAATGAGAGGACGGGTAATTGTGTGGCCATAAACCGTCGGTGCTAATCTCGAGTCTGCCACTAATGTGGACTAGTCTATACGACATCAACCCCCACCCTCAAAAACCACACCTAGACAGCCAGACGGAAGGCCAACACCCAACGCTGCTTCAATCGGCGGCACAAACCTGCCTCGCATGCCTGGTTACCCCTCACTGACGTCTCACAGTGCTCACAGGAGGTTAATAACCAACTGTCTAGTCAACGCTCTTTCCCATCAGATAAGCATGTTATATTGCCTCCGCCACTCCCGTCTAATGTGGCTTTCATCCCAGTCAATACGTAATAGAAAACTAAGAGAGCTGTCAAAACCAGCAATGGCTACAAATGAAGGGTCGCTGCTGCTACTCAGTTTGTGCCTCTCAGCTATCAACTCAAAACTGTCCAGTTTATGTGTATGGGTTTATACCTCTAGTTCCATTCAGACATGATTTATAGGGTAATTTAACTATTGCATGGACTATTGGCTGCACAGTTAATCATATTAAAATCTGTATCCCCTATGCAGTCTCCTCCTCACATGACAATGACTATGTTTTCACTACCACCTATATGTGTCAGTTCATATTGTGTTTTAGTATTACATATTCCAACATTTGGGAAACAGCAGAATTGTTTTTTTGAATTTTGATGCACAGCTCTACTCAAAAATACAACCCGCACTGCTCCCAACACCTCTCTGCTCTGTAACAAGCCACAGCATGTTTCCACTGTGTGTCATTTAAGCACATTAGGGCACTTCAACTGAACGGAAAGGAGCCATTCAAGATGAGAGAAAAAGACGCCTCACGTCGTCATCATAAGATGGAGGGGAGATAACGACGGCCTCGCTCTTTCAGCACCAATGACCCAACCCATGCATGGGAAGGTTTAGCAAGGGTGCTTTTGGGTGTGGAGTTGGAGCACTTCAACCCGACACTCAAACTTTAGAGACATCTTAATCCTGGATGAACTTGTCCTCCTTTTCACTTTTTTAAAATCCTGTTTTTTGCCTCCCCTCCACCTTTCCAGTTTCAGTTTGATCATTTGATTCACTCTTTCACTCTAAACTCTTCTCTAAAAAGTGTCCTAAGACTGTCCAGCTGTCAGAATCCAGATGATGGGTCACCTTCAGTTATTACCGTCCACTCACAGCAATAAACTTTATGATCAGTGGTTTACTTTCCCTGAGGTGTGGACAAAGTGGACAGCTCTAAGTACAGGTGTCAATGCACTCTTGACGCATCGAGAACGCACTGAGATCCGATCGCTCAGACCACATTCAGAGGTGGTCTGGGCCACATATGGGCGCATTCTTTTAGCAGTGTGTACGTGAATGTGTCCTGGGCCACAGTGAAGGACCGCCTACTCAACTTCGACGTCCCGCTTGGATCGACGGGGTCTCACTGCGCTCCGGGCAGATGTGAGAGCTTGTCTGCCTTGGAAACAGCTTCTGTGCACTACTGTATCCCTTTCGGTCTTCTTTATAGGCTATAGCAACATATTCAAATATATCTCATCTATTAGGCCAATAGGCTATGTATATCAGACTAGGAAGTGCATTGCTGGCTGCTGTCGGTGATATGTCAGTGTTTTTGTACCGGTGCTCTGCACAGATGACACCTGCCTGCCGCCTGCCCACCCAATCTCCCAGCATCCCCTGTTCTCGAAGCTCTGTACTCAGTCCACAGGGACCACCAGCAGAACCTTATGTTTTTCTGTTAATAAAATATAGGCCCGACCCAAATTCATGTATATATAGGATATCACTACTAATATTACGTTTCAACGTCTGCTGTATTAACCATGTGTGTTTATTTGCATATAGAGCGGAGAAGTGAGATCCGATCACAAGTGGTCATTCCAGACGCATGTGGAGACGCATTCTAATGCCATGTGTGAACAGACGTTCTCAGAGCTGTCCGCTTGTGATCGGATCATCCGAGACGCATGTTAATGCCAGGCCTGGACACGGCCTCTGATTGGTGGAGCTTGTATAGGGCCCAAGCAGCAAACCCTGGTTCTGAAAAATGGAAGCCAATGCAGAGGTGCCAAAAACTACAGTTCCTCAAATGGCCATTTGAGACTGGCTCCAAAAGCGAGTCAATCCCTATAGATCCCCATACTAAAATGACAAACTTTACCGCACGAGTTGTTCGTTGAGGCGAGGAGGAGGGGCCAACTTTGAATACCATGTGTTTACAAGCACCAACCGACGACTGTTGCATATTATACCTTTAATATCACAGTTAACATGAATTAAGAATGCACCTTGATAACCTGCCAAACTCGAGGCCTCAAAATGGTAGTCAACAAACCAATGGGTGACGTCACGGTGACTACGTCCTCTTGTTTCTCCTACAGTCTATGGTAGGGCCATACATCTAAGAAGAATATTCACTCTGAAAAAGGGTTGAAATAACAACCCTTTTTTTTATTTTGATGCAGTTGACAATGTGCAAGTACAGTATATAATATTAACTTGAAAATGTGATTTCAAGTAGGGTTCATGCATCGATACCGCCCCACAAAGGCAGCGTGCAGTAACTACAGAAGCAGTGACAAGGCACTCTGCCTTTGGATGATCTTCACTGAATACCAAACAAAATGTGTTCGCTCAGCTTTCTTGTCCGTGTAAACTAGTAGAAAATTCATTTCAATTCAGCAATTCAGATGCCTCAAGCCTTTTGTCATATCCTCTACAAATCACTACATTCAAACAAATGAAAAATAAGCATCAGAAACGGGGTTCAATGGATCACACAAGAGGTCTTAACCTTATCCAATATTTGATTGTAGCCATAAATCTAACCTCACTCAGAAGGTCTAAAAATTCCAAATGGTCCTCACGAGTGTGGATGCAAACATGCATACACACACACACACACACGTTCCTATGGTTGAGGAGTGTGTAAATCTAAGGCATCCATGTGGGACTCAGCCAGCTGGATGCGGGCCAATGCAAGCTCTGGCAAAGAAGTCAGCAGTGTAAGTGCTGTGAGAAGGGTCAAACAAAGTATGTTGTGACGTCAACGCTGGCAGACACACAGGAGCCTAAGGATGCAAAGGCACACCGCGGGGACCGACGCTGCTTTCCCCTCCCCAAGGCATCGCCGGGCTCCTTCATCGCCTTCAAACCCAGATGCTGTAAATAGCTAAAGCTGCTGTACAGTAGGGAGGACCTGAGGCCCGAGGCCAACCCGTACAGGCAACAGACACAGTGCAAACAGACTTTTAATCTATGAGTGAAGGAGGAGTTTAAAAATCATCCATTGAAGCATCCATTTCTATGGAAACAATGCACTTTACACACAACAATATAAAAGTGAGGGAGGGACTTTGAGATTTGTTGTCAGAGTGGCGCCATTCAGAAATGGTTCATCCTCAGGCGAGCCTGAAGGCGCTCAGTATAGATTTCGTGGATATCTGCCCATAAACACTTCACAGAGCTTCACACTTCAAAGGGTAACCAGATAACCAACATTCACTCTCTTTATCTGCCATTTTTTTTATTAAACCACCTGCTGCAGTAATACAACAAAACAATCAAATCAAAGAAATTCAGGGCACCAATTCACGGTAACGCTTTCTATGATGCCCAAAGCAAACAATGACCACTTGGAGTAACTTATAATCACATTTATAATGCATTATAACAGTGATTAGAATGAATTATAAAAAGATTATAATGTATTACAACTATGGGAATTATGATGCTTTCAAAAAGAAAAAAAGTCAGTGAGTGACCAGCAATTATGAAGTATTATGATACTTGACCTTATAATACATTATAAAATGCTTTATAATGTGTTATAGATCATTGTTATAAAGCATTATGAATATTTATGATTGCTTATAAGTATAATTTTATAGTGCTATAAGCAGATTATAACACATAGAAATTTAATTTATAAAAGCCCAACACATTATTACAAGAAACTAACTAATAAGGCCCCAGATTCATTGTGTATTAACTGGTTTGTACTGTTATTAATTGCCAATTTTCAATAACCCTGATAGTTGGACAGTGATTGCCACACCACACATTTTATTTGGTTTCCGTGCCAAATTCACCAGTACATTCATGTTTGGAAATATGCACCACTAAAGCAGAATACCAGCTCTGCTGATAGGGGACTTAAGGCAGGTCCTTTCTACCTGTATTGTAAACCCTGTGTCAAAATGTGAATGCCATATTCCTAAATTAATTTGAGTTTTACAACATTTTCACACACTATGTGGGACAAACACACGATCAGTAGGGCTATGTATTGGCAAGAATCTGTAGATAAGATACGAATCATGATACTGGGGTTATTCAACATATTGTTATATACTGAGATACTGTAAGCAAGGCAATATATTGCAATTTTTAAATCTAATTTTAGGAAAACTGTGAGTATAAAGAACACACCACCAAATGCATAAAATCTGAGTGAAGTAGTGCAATCTGGACCACTGTCTGCCATCAATCTTTGCATGTAAACTATTAATTAAAAATCGATACAGTGTTTTTGAGAATCGATACAGTATCACAGATACTCAAGTGTATCGATATTTTCTTACACCCCTACCGATCAGGTGTGTAAAGGGTTGACATTAATGTCTGGGTGGCAGAGTGAACTGTCAGTTACCTACAGTACTGTACGTCCTAGTTAAAATGGCATCTATCCAAAGTGAACACCACTGAGTGAACAACACTGAACACTTAAATTGAATTAACAGTCACATAACTCTTTATAGACTCAATTAGGATTATAAAATGTGGTAAGCAGAATTGCAATTTTTCGATTGCTTTATTTGCGTTTGTCTAGACGCAGCTGCAACTAGCAACATGTGACTTTTCACTTAGTCGGTAGGTGTACATACCTGTACACACACCTACTGTGCGTCAACTAGTGTGTGCTGTAATTTGAACTGTAGAAGATGAACGCCGTGGACACACAGACAAAAAGCTTCTGGTCAATATAGGCAAACACACACAACTAGCTGAGGGCAAAGTAAAGTCTTACCCTCTCTCTCCCAGATAAAGAACAGTGAAAAGCCTCCTCCTCCTCCTTCCTACAGCAGGAGGATGTGGACTCAGGCTGTGTGTGTGTGTGTGTGTGTGTGTGTGTGTGTGTGTGTGTGTGTGTGTGTGTGTGTGTGTGTGTGTGTGTGTGTGTGTGTGTGTGTCTCATTAACCTCAGCAGTAGAGAAGGGGAGCTTTGCCGAATCAACAGCTCTTCCCTGTGTGTGTGCTGGCCTTTTATAGGTCCTGACAAGCCAACTCCAAATGGCTGCCATTCCCATGATACCTTTGTTTTTATAGGGCAGTCAACAAACATCACCCCCGGTGAGCACACAGGAGCCCCGGCACTTTTCTGAGCCCAGTAGCAGGCGAACTGATCCATCGTTGATTCCACCATGGCTTCATGAGGCCTGGCTAGCGTTTCATTTAACATTTATAGCACTGAGGTTGTTAAGTTTTTCTAAAACTCATCTTCCTATACACACACATTGTTAGGACTGGTTGCTTTGAAGAACACTGGATATGTCACAACATTTAATAGGCAGTATATTTTTGACATCATTGGACAAAGACTCCATAATAACCTTGTAATTCAAGCGTTCTGAGAGATAACTAGACTTCTGCACCTCCTCATGGCTCTGTTTTCAGGCTTTAAAAAATCGAGACTTTGGCCAATCACAGCTTATTTCAGAGAGAGAGCGTTATTGGCTACAAATGCAGATGCGCGTGCACGTCCCTTCTTGCTATTCAAGACCTATTTCAAAGCAAATTCTCAGGTCCATTCTTACTCAACCTGTCACTCTTTAGATCTTCATCCTCCTAAATTTCTCACTAGTAGAGGTTGATTTTCGATAAGATTTAGGGGAACCAAATTATGGAGTAGCTTTTCACATCTATCAAAAAACTGTTCATCTATGAAATGTTTCAAAACATGCTAAAAGGGTCAGTTAACTGCTGTTTTGTAATTGCTTCTTCTGTTGTCCATGTATCTGTTTTTTTTTTTTTCATTTATTATGTATGATTACTATTGCCCAGAAGTCAATGTAGATGTTTAAACCAATATCCCCCTCACAAACACAAACATACATTAACATACACACACGCACGCATACACACGCATTTGCTTATACACATCACACATATTTTTTGTCTTTTTTGATATATTTATTGTTATTATATGTATATCTTGTTCTAATTGTCACTATTATGTAGTCATATTATTTATGTGTATTAATCTTGTCTCTAGGTGGAGGCTTCAAATAAGCCCAGTGGGATTTCTGCCTCTCCCTGCACTATATATTCTTGATTTTTTTTTGTTAAGTTTGTGTAATCTTAAATTCTGCAATTTTAGTGCAAATTTTTTTGCAAATTTTTTTTTTTAGTTTTCCAGAAAACTGCCTACTAATTACAATATGCTGAAAAGTCACTATGGAATTTTTGTCCAATAACACCAAAAATAAACCAGCTTTAAGCCCCGAGCCACTCTGTACTAGGTCATGTGTATATAACTACAAATAACAGTAGCCATGTTTTCATTCAACTGGCAAGCAAATGTTAAGTAATCTTTTGAAATGTCTCAAAAAAGAAATGCAAATTCGGTGTGTTTCCATCAACTGGTTTAGAGCAAATAAACTTGGCTATAGCGTAGTTTAGTCAGAGGTTGGTGCTATAGGCTACGTATGGCTGTAATCCGCCAGTAAACAGAACAGAAATAGTTGAGGTTGTGAACCGGAAACAAAACAAGTCGCCTTCATCACTAAAGTACAATATCAACTGAAATGATAAAGAAATTGACCCTGCTTCATGAGGCCCTCTCTTGAAGAGGGGCCCTTTTAGGGTTTCACACCAGGAATTTCACAGGAATTCTTCCCTTTTCCCAGGAAAACTACTTGCGAGAACTTTTTTTTATTTTATTTTTAGCATATACGTGTGTGTTCTCCTGTACAGCTAAATACTAAAGTCTGATCTTATCACAATAATGTAACTGGATCCGGCACGCCTTTGGTTTAACAGTATTCCACTGATCTACAGACTGCTGCCGTAATGCTCCAAGAAATGCAGCAATACGCCAATAAAGGCAAAGAAAAGGAAGAAGAAAAAAATGGAAGAAAAAAATCAAACTTTTAAGAAGAATCCACTTTGAGTAATACTGAATATAAACTTTGATCTATTAAGGAAAACTGGTGTCCTTTGACCTTCGCACAAATATGAAAGAACAACATCAGAAAGTCAGAATAAACACAATGTTATTATTAATTATCTGCAGTTCTGTGTTTGAAATCAAAGTGATATATTCCTGGGAATTACTATTTTCTAAATCACGGTAAACCTTCAACTGTAAGCCTCTGTTGAAATCTAGTTTCAAGACCTTCATGACTCACTCACTGCCTACATGTTGCATATAGCTAAATGAATCTGTGTATGAAAACTGTCCACACTGCACAGAGAAGGGAATGAACGAGGGGTTAATAGGAGCCCAGCAGATCTTTTTTTTTCCTTTCTATGTTAACTGAGCTGTCATCTGAACCAACGCACCACTTTACAGTAAGTAGCCACTCCATTTCTGTAGTGTGTTGTATTGTGGGAGAACAATGTCGACACCACACTTAGAATTCAAGCAATTAGCTTGCAAGCTGGCATTAATAAGTAATTAAATTTTATTATTTTAAACAAAGCATGTCGTATTGTTTACTACGTTTTTTAATGTAGTCTCCTTCCTTTCAGGCAGCCAATGGTTTCCATTTATTTCTAGGGCTGTGTATTGGCAATAATCTGGCGATGCGATATGTATCATGATACTGAGGTTATTCAACATATTGTGATATATTGCGATACTGTAAGCAAGGCAATATATTGCAATTTTTAAATCTAATTTTAGGAAAACTGTGAGTATAAAGAACACACCACCATTACGATTCAATATACTGTGATATTTTGCTATACTGTAATCAAGGTGATATATAAAAAAAATTTAAATCTAATTTTAGGAAAACTGTCATAGTATAAATAGTAGTAGTATATGCATCAAATCTGAGTTTAAAAAGTTTACTTTGTTATGCAAACAGTGGGATTTGCATTTGCATTTATCACATCCAATATCATAGCACTACTTTTTGGGCGATCTGAGCCACTGTCTGCCACAAATCTTTGCATGTGAACTATTAATTAAAAATCTATAGTGTTCTTGAGATCTATACAGAATCACAAAACATTATACATACTGTATAACCGTTGGGATTTTTCTTTCTCTAATTTTGCAGTAGCATTCCAAAGCAGTAATTGTATACAAATTGTTTCCTGTTCATGGGTGGAAGTAACAAATTGCACTTACTCTCATTACTGTAAGAAACTCATATTTTTGTGTACTTGTATTTAAAATCAGTAATTTTACTCGCTAGGGTTCAAACCCCAAAGGGGTAGAAACCTATTGAGTTTGTACCGATGTATTATTATTATTTGTCGTCTTATGCCGCGGCTCAAATTGCTGTGAGCTGGAATGAGCTAGAAACATGAAACTTGGCCCAATAACTGGAAATGATGTGCAAATGCTTCTCAAGAAATATGACCTCAATCGGCCACATGGTGGCACTGTAATTTACGTCCAAAAACGCAATTTTGGAAAGGTCACGCCCCTCACACCATGAGTCCAGCTTCATGTGCTCTACAAAAAAGCCTCCTGGACCATGGAAGTCCGCCATGATGGATTTTTTTACTAATTTGCTTTATGTGAAAGCAGTAATAAGAATTGAACTTCATCCATTTTTACTCTTTCAACACCAAATTTGATACATAACCTTATGGGCCTCAGATACACATTTCTTTTATAAATGAGCAAAATCGGTCAAAAATCATGGCCGCTATCAATCAAAAAACTGTGTAAAGTGCAGGGCTTAACAGGAAATTGGCCATAACTCATTAAAATTTGTCCAATCATCATAAATTTTGGTACTTTTGGAACTTCGGGCCTTCTTGGGGAATAGGCCTCCTAAAGCATTTTGAGGTCAACTCATAGGGGGCACCACAAAAACCCAAAACATGTACCCCAATACCAAAAACTAACTCATTAACGATTTGTCCAATCATCATAAATTTTGGTTAGATAACTTCAGGCGGGGTTTAGCAGGAAATAAGACGAAACTCAAGTTGTCTTTTGAGCAATCCTGATTAAACTCGATGTAGACATCCTGCACTAAGACCTGAACGTACACACCAAGTTTCGTTAAAATCGGATAAAGGTGGGGAACATAGCAGGACTTTTAGTGTGTAATTATTGAAATGCTGTATCCATTGTGATGATGAAACAAGTGTGCACTCCTTTAACCAGGATTAAACCAGCTGAAGAGACATCGCTCAGCTTTGAGTAACCCGAAACTCGTTCAATGCCGCTGGCGGCTTTGATTTTGGAAATTGAGCTTCTTCCTTCTGTTGAACTAAGATTGACGCTTGCGGCTGTAATATTGAAGTATATTTTTTTATCTCAAGTATTGTACTTTGCTACATTTCAAGTTGCAGTCGCTACAGGGTAAAAACAAATGTCACATGGAAAAGTCCTGATAAACTGTGTGAGAATGGAACAGAAGAAAGGAGATAAATCAGCAGCTGCTGGTGTGTCTCCAGCTGCAGGAGGGCAGACCTTCATGTCCACAGAGGTCATTTTTCAATTCGGAGAGTAAACCATGAGCTAAATACCATGAGCTTCCATTGTATTGGGGTGGAAGAAACAAATGGTTTCTCAACCACATTCAAAAAACATGACATATATTTTCATATATCAACGTTCTGTCTGACTTCAGCTGGAAAAAGGGCTAAAAATCATGTGTGTGTTTGTGTGTGTGTGATATAATTCGTAGTATCTTGGACATCTGCTTACACAACGCTGGCCTGAGCTGCCTGGAGTCCTGGCAGGAAATACCAGCTCTGTGTGATGATGTGGCACTTTGAGCCATAAATTCACCATTCCCCCCTCTTCCTCCCCCCTTCCTCCCCTAGTCAGCTCACCCCATCCCCCACCCTGCTTATTCACATCCACTTACCTTCCCTCTCATACTTAGTGTTCCACGCTTCCTTGAATTCTGTACTCAGGTCTTCTATGAACTATGTAAAGCCAGGCTGTTTTCATCAATACCCCGCCTGCCACAGCATGCTGTGTACCAATGTCTTTTTTTTTTTTTTTTTTTGTAATGCAGGGAAAGTTGTTCAAAAATAATGGCTCACGCAGCGATTTCCTGCCATGTAGCTCTTGTTTTGTCTCACTTGATTTATGGTCTGATTTGCATCCATCTATTAGATGAATTAGGTTATGGTAATCCAATTAAAATCTCACCAGCAGAAGAGCTGCTGCACGGCTCAGTAAAGGGAAATGAAGACACGATGTTCTGGACGAGACCGTGACAGTCATGTATTGAAATAAATTTCTTCTTCCTGCCAATCAATAGACAGGATTTGAATCAGGAGTTGTGATGGAAATCTGATTTGAGTTGTCACGTGATCATAATGCATGGCAGCAACATGGATCAGTCCACCAGAAATAAACACTATTTCCATTTTGTGCCCCAGTTGCATGCTCTGTAAAACCATACTTTGAGTGTGTTATACAATAAAATGAAGTATGCTTATAAATGCCAGCATGCAGACTAATTACTGTCCCACAGTGCAAACAGGGAAGGTAGAAAAACTGAAATAATAGTGGACTTTGGTGCGACAGAGATTAGCATTCTAATTTACAGGTACGTCATTTCCCAATCATTTTGTTCTTATTTCCTCATAATTCTTTAATACAAAATAAAATGTTATTTCAGGTCATTGAATTCCAAAACCCAAGTAAGTATTTATTAATTATTATATATCATTGAAAAATGTATTCTCTCATAAATTGCCACATTCAGCTCAGTTTATCAGTTAAAAGTCGAAGATTTCAACTCCTGCTTGAATTTCAAATGAATCCTCAAACCTTTCCAGCACTTTCACTTCAACTTCCCTCAGCACCTACAGTTAAATGACACTTCAGTTTTATTCAGAGCTTACACTTAAAGTGTTTAAACTATTTAAAATGTTTTAATTGCAAATTTTCTTTTAAAAAATTTAGCATTTTCTACTTTTTCATTTATTATTGTAAAATGTATGGTGACCTTTCTGTGTGCTGACTCTTGGGGTAGCAATTCATTGTTATCATTCAACTGATTGGAAGTATTCCAATTGAACATTTAATATTCTATGTTCCCTGTAATGAGTACCAGCTCACAGTCCTCTCCAGAAATTGTCATTAGCAGTAGCACAAGCAATATTTGATTAACATCTTAGATGTCTCATTTCCTGTTGGTCAAATCCATTGATTTGTCAAATAGAGATCCACCAGTCAGGCTATTCTTATACACTGTTCGTAGCTTTACCAATGAAATGTAATGCACTGTAATTCGTTTACATCCCCCAAAATCAAATTGTATGTAATCCATGTAATTGTGAACCAGGAACTATAAAGAGCGTCAAAGTCTGTGTAGGGAGGAGGTCTGGGTGGGTCCAAAAACACTCAGCATTCAACCAGGAGACCCCTGTTCGTGTCCTGTGTGAAACCAGAAGTCAGCATTGATTAATTTGTCACGTAACTTCTGTATTTAAGTAACGCCACTTCCGTAGTTATTTTCACCCAAACATTGACTTATTTGTTACGTAACTTTTGTAATTAAGTAACGGCACTTACGTAGTTATTTTAACCCAAACTATGGTCTTTTCCTAAACCTAATCAAGTACTTTTGTTGCCTAAACTTAACCAAAAATTTCAAACATAGTTATTTTAACCCAAACGTTGATTTATTTGTTACGTAACTTCTGTACTTAAGTAACGCCACTTCTGTAGTTATTTTAACCCAAACTATGGTCTTTTCCTAAACCTAACCAAGTAGTTTTGTTGCCTAAACTTAACCAAGTATTTCAAACTAGTTATGTTTAACCCAAACCACGACCTTTTCTTAAACCTCACCAAGCAGTTTTGGTTGCCTAAACCCAACCAAGTTGTTTCCTGTTGTTTTACTTTTCGGAAAATATCACACAAACAGTTGTATGAGGATATGCTGCACTAGTGCACTGTCAAAATTACGTGTAGAGTATATTTTGTACAATTAATATAGTAAGGGACACAATAAAAATTAGTGCTCAAACGATTAGCATTTAATGATTTCATCAGTTAATCGATTAGTTGATCAAAAGAGAAATAATCAACAGCAATTCTGATAAATCCTTTATCGACTGTCAAACTGTTCGTCGGACAAAAGAAAACATTTGAAGACCTTGTGCTCTTGTGAATTTATCCTATAAATATAAATTCATGTATATATATAAGTATAAACATTAGAATTTCAGCGCATGAAGAAGTTTACCACATGGAGTACCGAGCCTTGTGGGGCTGTGGTAAGCTGATAAACTGCCATGAGGTGATAATAACCATATGAACAACAAGGTCTAAGCATCATACATACTACTTCAACTAAACTATACGTTTTCATGATTAAGACTGGAGATATACCCTTCTGCAGCTTCGGAGAAGATGTTTTTGTTTAATTTAGAAATGTCGAGAAGCAAGCGGTCCATGTCCAACCACACCCTTTACATAAATGGCTGCAGCCTTATGTGCTCAATCGCTAATCTGTTGTTTTAATCTGATGTTGATCCCCTCAGTGATCTCTGACCAACTTAGGTATGTAGGAGCGCTAAGCAGCATTCTGATGGCCAACGGCTCACAAGTAGGTCAGAGGCCGTCAAATAGAGCTTATGCCAAACAGAAACAAAGTGTCAGCAAGCTTATGCTAGATTTCACAGGAGTACATGCCGATTAAACAGGCTCACATTACATGACAGGGCCACATTCTTAAAGTTACAGAGAGTTTGTATGACTCACTGCACACACCTACTGTGCTCACACTAACACTTGATCCCTTCTGTTATTATCACTCTCAAATAAAGGTCATATCTTCCTTCACCAAACAAACTCAAACTGTCAAAATGCCCATCTCACAAAGTCAATTGGACTTATTTCACTTTAAACGAAAAGGAATCTGCATCATGGGCTGGGATGATACCAGTGCAGCTTCTTTTGGTTAAAGAAGTCTCTAAATGAGTTTCTTGTTAGAAGACACCATGAGGCAGATCTTTGCACTAGTATCAATAATATACTATTACTACTACTACTACTACTAATAATAATAATAATAATAATAATAATAATAATAATAATAATAATAATAAATAACAAAATAAAGGGAAAATAATCTCAATCATTTTTTTCATTATCAATTTATATCAATTATTTTGTTGGTTAACTGTTTAATTTGTTATTATGTGACCAACTTCCCATACTGGAGGCAAGACACTACAGGCAAAAATACCAGTCAATTTGGAGATTATGTCTTTTCTCAAGTTTTTTCTCAGACTCTGAGTCAGAAATCGCCACTTCAGAGGCACTTCCATACACCAAACTTTCCAGTTTCCAGGTTTTTTTTTGGCAGTCTAAAGTATTTTCTGTTTTATGGAGTGATACAAAGAGATATCCAAAATCCCCTCTGTAAAACATTTGACTCTAACATGTCAACAAAATTAAACAGGAATGTTGAGCCTGGATTTACCCAATGTTCAGATTTTTTTGTCCCAGAAATGTATACAAATTAGCACATATTAGTACATAAGATAATGCATAATTTGCATTTTTAAACATAAAATTTCAGGAAACTTTAATACAAAAAATTTCTTAATATCTGGCACATTTTTGCCTCGGGGGCAAGGGTAACCTGGAGACTGTGCCTGTGGCTCTTGGGGCTTATGGCGGCAATGGTCCAAATGATTCCATTGGCCCTTCTCTAAATACGCCCGTTACAGAGGTGCCTCCTGCCTCCAGGGGGGGGGTCAACCTCCTGGCTGCGACTGGAACCTGCGCTGATAGGTACGGCTAAGCAACAATCC
Organism: Sebastes fasciatus; assembly: GCF_043250625.1. Classification (NCBI taxonomy): domain Eukaryota; kingdom Metazoa; phylum Chordata; class Actinopteri; order Perciformes; family Sebastidae; genus Sebastes; species Sebastes fasciatus. Next base: position 9,605,346 of record NC_133800.1, read on the forward strand.
AAGGGGAACATGTTGGTTCCAGTGACATGTCGCCAACTAGTGTCTAGTGCAGGAATTAGGTCGCCATATATAGAGAATATGTAGCTGGGCGGAGAGACAGTCTCAATATGATAGAGAACTGTACATTGTACCACCATGAGGTCTCTCAGAATGATTATAGTGATTACGCACACCTGTGCCTTATTCAGTATACCCGTGCGTGCCAGTACTGTTGGTGTCTCTTTGTGACATTCCCTTCATACATAGACTATGGGATATGTAGCTGGGTGGAGAGACAGTCTCTTCACTCAAAGAACAATGGTTACAATGTAACCTGCAGATCTCTTCAGATTTCAGATTGCTTATTTAACCTCTGACGAGTACATGCAAAACATTGCATACATTTTTAAACACAAAACAATACACTTCTTTGTGTTATATTCACTAGTCAGCAGTGGAGTTTACAAGCTCTAGCAGCAATTACTTTTTTTTTTGTTCATGCTTCTTAAACAAAAGAAAAAAATGGCATTTGAGGTGGGATCATAATGTTTTTACTTGTTTTTAAAGCCTTGCTGTGTATGAGTAAAAAAACAAACAAACAAGAATTTCTGTTCCTGTCATTCCGCTTCATCTGACAGCTTTTGTTGTTATGGTAACCTCAGCCTGAGCTGATGACACTGACTGTTGTAGTCTGGTGGAGAAACGGATTTCATTGGTCTCTCATCAACATTTCAGGAGAATCAACACGACAAATGTGTTTTGTCGTAGCACAACTTCACGTTTAGTGTCTATGTTTACTTTGATCAATCATAAATTAACACATTTATCAAAAGTATTGATTATTTCTCTGCCTTTAAGAAAAGGAGATTTTAGGACTAAATAATAAAGGAAATGACTTGCTCAGACAGACACTGGCTGCTCGTGATGGATAGTTATTTCTGCTTCATCAAAAGAATTGAAATCAATATCACAATGTGACTTACAACAGACGGGGAGATAGTAGTAGTTAACGGTAAAGCCTGCAATACAGCTTCACCTTATTCTTCTTGTATTATTACTGAGTATTTGTTAGAGATGGCTCCCTGAAGAAGGCCTAACATCCTTCCTCACACAATCATATGGGGCCTGCTTGACTCCAACAAAACAAGAGCACTTTTTTTTCCTACTGCTGACTCCCTCACAAATTATATAGGTCTCCCTTGGCTTTTTTCCAACAAGGTCAATATTGATTTTTCATTCCCATGTGAGCAGCACTGAATAATCTTTTCCATGTCCATTTCTTACTATGCTGAGACATTTGTCAGGAGACTGGATGGGTACTGGAGATAAAATTGGTAGGGCAAACAAATCCATTAAGACTTCTTTTTAACATCATTAGGTCTCATCCTGGAGAAAATAGGATAATGTCATGTGTGCTGGCTGTAATTTAGAAGTGTCGTGAATAATAGCTGCTTGTGTCAAATAAACCTGGATTTACTTCAGACATTATTAATAAGGATCCTCAGCGTCCTATTTGTGGGTGAATCGAAGTGACCCATTTATTTCCCAATGGCCCCCCCACACACCCCCCCCGCCGGGCTCACCATAAATTAAAGCACCTCTTGCGGCGCTGCTAGCCTTCCTCTTGTTTGTACAACGTGTTTTCTCAAGCAATCTCAACAGAAGGTAACAAAGACAGGAAGTACAACTGCTTCCTTTTTTCGCACTGAGGAATCCATAAGCACATTAGGAACTATATCTAGTTTGTATTGATTTCAGCTACACTTCAGCTTGAATTTACTGATTGCTTCCCTGACCCTGTGAACAAAGAACACGCTTCTGGCTGGATTTCTCTTTGTCACAATTAAAATGACATGGGAAATGTCTTTTTTATGGTATTCATCACCCAGTGTCCGTGCAGTCATTTTTTCTTTCTTCCACGCCATTGTCCACCTTTCATTCTTGTCTTTCTAGCCACTAAGTGTGTGTGTATCAAGGTGTTTGTAGCAAGCCTGGACAAAGAACCATGCGAGCTATTTCCATCTGCCAATAAGCTGTGGAATTCCTCCGGGACCTCTCCATAAACAAAAGGACACACAGGAAGCGATGTATAATCTCATCTTCGGCACATGGCATGCATAGGGCTGTCACCCCCAGTTTGCCTCTCATTTGTTATCATTACATTTGAATTGCCTCTGAAAGATAAATCTGGGTGGTTTGTATCCATACATACCCCATATCGTATGCCCATCGACTAATCACTGAATCGACTAATCGTTTCAGCTCTACTGGATTGGATTTCATTGTTTCACCGATACCTGTAGCTGTTTTTGGTCTGCATTCAGACCAAATTGAGTCAGTCCGGGGAGGTGCCAACCAGGCGGCAACCTCCGGTTCTAAAAAGTGATGCCAATGTGGAAGTGCCTTAAACTTGCATTCTTTCTAATGGCCATCAGGGGACGACTCATCTGGTAGCAAAAATAAGTCAGATCGTATAGAAGTCTATAAGAAAATAACCCTACTTTATTACTCTTTAACCCTTTCACAGTGTGTTTTCAGTTCATGAAAGTAAAGCGTAACATTTTGGTTGTCTTAAAAATGTCTCATTCAGCGTTCGGTTGTACTTAGCTCCACCCTCTCGTGTCAACTTCGGCCAAAATGCCGAAGTCAAGGCTACAAATTGTAGTCAGCAAACCAATGGGTGGCGTAACGGTGACTAAGTCCACTTCTTATATACAGTCTATGGTGCCAACACAAGGGACTCTGGCAAAACAATGCAATGTCACCCAGCATTGTATAAAATACGTGCAAGCACACATTCCGTGGCTGTTTTTGGTCTGAATCGCTACTAACATATCTAACTAAAATAACAGAGAAAAGAACTTCCACTGCTGTTATTATTTAAGTTGAAGGAGAAAAGGACTTTGTCATGTCCAGTTTATAAAAAAAAAATAAAAATGTTGTCAGGAGCAAAAGAGCTTTTAATCAAATGTTTCTGAAGGAATGAATTCTCTCAGTAAGTCGAGTCTCTAGGATGCCATTATGGCATGAAGCCATTATAGTGAACCAAACGGGAGTGCTGTTGTTTGGACAAAAAAACAGTAAGAGCAATGGTTTGATGAACACAATCAAATAATAGTTTCTGCAGGTGAAGGTCGCAGTGGAGTAATGTTGCTTTCATCACCTGCAAGAGCAAAGACACTGCAGCCCTGCTTTCCCAACGCCAACACTGTCTTTGAGCCCTTGGTTGTATGAAGGTCAGGTTACACATTCATTAAATATTGTGACAGTTGACAATAGCGTGAACAAGAAATGTCTCAGTCTCTCGTCAACACGAAACTGAATGAAATGTGGTCATATGTGTCAATACAACACAATACTGTGTCCTACAAAATGATGTTCCCATACAACTAAACTGCATTCTCAATTACGTTTTGAGGGAAACATATTTTCTCCTGGATTACGGTTTCAAACGTGCGGTTAACTTTTTTAATTAAAAACGCTACAAAACAAAAACGCTACAAAACTACTTGGTTAGGTTTAGTAAAACATCATGGTTTGTCTTAAAATAAGAATGTTACGTTATTTAAGTTACAGACATGAATTGAAATAAGTCAACGTTGACTTGGTTTCAGATGGGACACAAACAGCGGTCTCCTGAGTGAAAGTCCTGTGTTTGTTTGACCCATCCCGACCTCCAACCTGTGTGGACTTCCACAGACTAAGATGAAACATATTTGTGATACATCAAAAACAAATGTAATCTAATTTGTACTGATATCTGACTATAATTGACCTTTCTCTCTCTCGTTAGGAATGAACATCACACACACACACACACACACACTACAATACATTACACTTTGTCATACAATGCTTCCTTTTATGTTCACATCCATAAAGCTGGAAATAAAGCTGGTCTCATCCTCTTATTTACAGTATATGTCTGTAATTATTTTGTTTTTTTTATTAATATGAATATGACAGTATAGTATAGTAGAGTATACTACTATAGTAGTATAGTAGAGTACTGTAACACCTACAGTTAGAAACCATTAATGTAGATTACGAACAGGCTTGGGGAGTAATGGATTACATGGAACATTCATTCATTATCCGTAACCGCTTATCCCATTCAGGGTCGCGGGGGGGCTGGAGCCGATCTCAGCTGACATTGGGTGAAGGCGGTCGCCAGACTATCACAGGGCCACACATAGAGACAGACAACCATTACAATTAACCTAAACTGCATGGCTTTGGAGGAGCCGGAGAACCCGGGGAGATCATGCAAACTCCACACAGAAGGGCCTGGATTCGAACCTGCCCTACATGGGACAGCGTAATTAAGACACAAAAAAGGTAACTGCAATGTGTTACATTTGCAGAAAAAATAAATGTAATCAGATTACAGATACATTTCGTAAAAAAATGGGGATTACTATCAGGATTACAATTTTTAAATACATTTAAGATAAAGAATAACATACTATGCAGACGCGCACACATTACAACACTTGAGGGACACGAGTCTCACACAGCAGCAGCAGCAATGTTGTCTGTGTGGACACCAGACGAGAGCCGCAGCTGATCAGCGAGGGAGCCGTCGGGTAGAGGTAGGCGGTGTGGCTCACGTTAGTGAAAAAAATGCTTTCACTGGGTCACCATTATTTAAAATGTAAAGCAGAAAAGGCAAACAACATCGCAGTACAACGCAAGTTATCACAAAGCAGGACGGATTGCACACTTTTCACTTCATCAAGATGATTCCTTTTACGAGAGGCATCTGCCGAATAGTTCAAAGCTCCATTCATAACGTTGACATTCAAATTATTATTATTATTAACAATTTACAGAAACATTGTGTGTAAAGTCCACCTTTTCTTCCCCTCCTCTCTCTCTCTCTCTCTCTCTCTCTCTTTCACAGAGCGAGCGGCACGGCGCTCAGACGTTTCTGTAATTGTCTCAGTCCATAAGTAAAGATTTAGCAGCTATAGCAGCAATCTAACTGCACCATAAATTACATTTATGTAACCACAATAACACACAGTAAAGCCCTAGAAATTTGCATGTAGGTTAAATTAATTTAATATATATGGGTAGTGCTGCTGCTGCTCTAAGTTAAATCCGGTAACTATAATGTGCCAATGATTTGTTCCCCTGGATGATGACAGCATTTTCACAGCTGGAAGGCAGAACTTGCACTGTACTGTGATGTTTTTCCCCTGTTCTGCTTTACATACAAAATAATTTCAGCATTTATCTTTTCTCTTGTCTTTATTTGTATGTTTGCTATTGTGGTAATCCAATAGTAACAGAAAGTAATCAGATTACGTTACTTTTATATTGGGATACTTGGACTTATTACATTATTTACAATTTTAAAGTAAACCCTCCAAACCCCCGATTACAATAGCAACACTGTAGAAATACACTATATTACTGTCAGGTCCAACTGATGTATTGCATTGTAAATACTGCAGTATTACACTGTAAACCTCACATTGTACTGTAGAATACTGTAATTAATTTGACAGTAATAAACTGTTGAAGTAAATTACAGTAGTGACATTGTAGACATAACAGTAAAATGCTGACGACAACAGCTGCCAGTAGTTAACTGCAATTTGACAGGGAAACCTGTAATTAACAATGCACTTTTGTTGTATTGGAATGTAATAGTTAGGAGACCAAGCTGGTCGTTAGCAGTTTGAACATGCAAAAACTTCATGGCACTCACTACAAGCTCTCATCTTATAAGAAGTCCTGTATATTGTGAAGAGCATGTTCCAACCTCTCCGACCTGCCCGACTGAGATAAAACTCCATTTGACAGACAGAGCAGATAATTGACCACAGGCTCCCATTAACACATACGGATAATTACTCAGCATCCATCACATCTAATTTCCACTCGTGGTTCATTTATCACAGCAGTTCTTAACCAGGAGCCGTCGATGTCCAAAGCTCTGCATCCTTTCCAACAGTTCAGGCTTCGATTCACTGACTATACTTCCAGTTGTATGACTTCAGGGTTGGCAACTCTCACGCTTTTGACAACCTGATTCCAGATTGGGTCTCATTCTCTCACACTATTACTACTAGTGCTAATTGTATTTTGTACACATAACAGAGATAAGATGTTACGCAAGTCCGAGTTTATCCAATCACATTATTTGGAATAAAGCAGCAGATTGAGTCCTGAGCTCTCTTTTTATTTTAATATGCGTCCAAACTCCTTTCCTCTGGAGCGTCAATATATAAATAATATGTCCTGTCAAGTTTTTTATTACGGGGACTTTTCTTGTTTTGCTGCTTGAATGCAATGTCTCACAATATATGCAATAATGGCATCACTGCACGCATGGAAGCATATCCATCTACTAAACACAACCTCCCCTAAAGTAAATGGTAACAAAATACAGCAACAGGTAGTAGCAATGAAAATACATTTTATTGTACGACAATGTAATAGACTTTTCCCACCAAAATTAGTGCATATATGCAGGTTTTTTTGAACATGAGAAAACACGTCAAAATCAGTCAATAGACTCCTTTCCCAGTGCCAGTAGACGAGCATGCCTTTCTGGTTTCTTTTGTTTCCTGGTGTGTCACGTTCAACGTCATGAACACGCCAGAAAACAGAGTTAGTAAACAGTAAAAATGTTACAGTGGTTACATCTTTTTTTTTTATATCTGTTACTTATTCAGTCTCTTTTTCAAACTGTCAAATTAGAATTGGTGATTGTTGGAACAGTGGAACAGACTAACAAAGACGGTTTCGATGAGTTTTATTGGTAAAATGACTGTTTTGAGGAGAGCATATTAACTGTATGTTATAAATCATAATAATTGTCACAATCCCTGTTGATTTTATATATTATATACAGTATGCACTTCCACGCGAGTCTCATAGCATCGCCCCGGAAAAGGGGCAAAAATGTGTGTGCCCACTCTGTGACTGTCATGTTTCCATCACTGCCGATCTGAGGTGGAGCCGATAAATACCCGTGACTATACTGCAGAGTCATTTGTCCCGGGAATGAATGCCGATTGTAACCTTTCCCACTGAAAACAAAAGCCAGATTTTAGTGGGTGTTAGCAGATTTTTTTGTCCAGTGGGGAAGGGGATTAAGTTACAGGAGCAGTTGCCCTGTTGGACAGATCATTACACATGGATAGGAATTTCAGTGATTTGTAAATCATAAATTCAACTAATAAAAAAATAGTTAATTATTATCGGCTATTAACAGCATATTATTAGTATTTGGGTGTTGTGTTATGGTGTTTTGGGACTTTGGTACTTCATGATTTCAACTTTTTTCCTCTCAAATACCCCGTGGCCTCTCTTCTCCAGGTCGATTTAAAGGGTCAGTTCACCCAGATTACTAAAAATATCTTGTTGTCTCAATTACCTCTGGTGGCATCTATCCATGAACATAGTTGATTTATTTATCCAGGTTTTGAGATATTTGCCTCTGATATTTCTGCCCTCCAGCATTAATACAAATGAGATGAATCTAATTGAATTTGTGTTGCTCACAGCATAGAGAAAAATTATCAAAAAAATTAAAAACAGCATCACCTCGTCTATAACAATCTTTCTCCAACCTTTACAATGTGTTTTAGTTGCATGACCATAATCATATCATAGTTTCCAGTTGCATGAAAAAACAAAAGGTATCCAAGTAGTTCAATATCAACGTTGAAAGACAATATATATCAATGAGTGCTATCACCATGTTACACTCATATGACAGCAGATCTGTCTGCATTAGTGTTATTAGTTAGATCTACACTGCTTACGATCTTAATGTGTAGTCATGGCTATAGTTGGTGGAGTTGATAAATGAAGCTGCCACATTAGCGTGACAGTTCTCACTAAGGGAATGGATGGATGGAGAAGAATTACCAATAGCGTACTGGAGAAGTGTGTGTGCCGCTCCTAATGGGGAGGGAAACCCCTCTACATTAATGTCTGGTGGCGTTCTGGTACATTTCAAACATCTTTTGTCAACAACTGGAAGCAAAGACGCAGAAGGACAACTCGATCCACTGAGACGCCAAACAAACACGAGTTACTGTGTTGTCCCTTCAGATACCTCATAGTGTCCACCTGAACAGATACACTGCCTAACACTGCCTAGCGACTATAGGAAGTCTCAAGGATCATGCAAATGATCTCTCACTGATTTCCCTGTGAATTTGCTTCTATAACACAGTGGTCAGTAGAGAGTTTGCTTCACCGAACACAGCCTGCATCCAACCCTGCCTCCATCTCAACTGATGACAGTGGACCTTTAAAGATTTTGACTGTTTCTTTAACTTTGCTTAAAAGCATAGAAGAAGTCATCCTGAATAGTCCTCACCAGTGGATTAGCTCCCTTTTGGGGGGTCATCCCCATGTTCCCTCAGCCCTATGTTGGTTAGGTTTAGGCATGAGGAGTGAGGAGGGTTAGAATATCAGGGTAAGCCAATCACAGGCAGAGTAGGGCGGGTCATGGTGTTTTCGGCATAATAGACACGTGCCCCTTTTTTTGCATGTTAACTACAATTGTAGTTACTTAGCTGTATCCAGAGCTTTCAGCCAAATCCCAAGGCCTTCATCAGCAGAAAAGATGCCATGTCATAGCTTAATAAAGCCCTACGCACAGGACTAGTATTACCTGGGGACCTCAAGTAATTTGTAATAATTGCGGAGGTGGTCTATGATCTTAATCCCGTGCTAATCTGCCATGTCCATTATTTGTCAATAAAAAATTCCACCGCATATTTAATTTTGCTTCAAAGTCCAGCACTCTTCCTGGGGGCTTAGATCATAGGAATAACATAGTAGTTCCACTTTAAAGCTACATTAATGGATCTTGTATAATAGGGGGGGAGAAAAACATCAGAACAACATCACAGATACTTTACCCTACCATTACAAATCACTGGTTTATAAAGTAGTTATGTTGAATGTGTTTGCAAACATTTGCCCATTTACACACCCAGCAGAATAACGTTTCCATTCATTTGGAGTTGTGTCCACCTGATAAAATCCAATATTCACTCTCTTTTTGCTCCATTTTTGGTCTGCACCAACTACTGAGGAAATCATCTGTCTCTTTAGCTGCTAAATGCTCCGCTACGTTCACAATCTAGTCTCTAACTGTGTCTGTCTGTTTGCTGCTGGTGCTGTAAAAGCATTTATGTACTGGTTTGAGTAACTTTAATCGGTAGGGTACATGAGAGTATAACGCTAATTTATTTCCATTAAAATGTCATGCAGTACTGTAGATGTACAGCTCCTGCACCTTTGTAAGTGACCTGTAACCTGACGCTATATGCTCCTGCCTCCACTTTACGGCTTCTCTTGATTAGTGGACTGACTGGGGAAGCTCTCTCAGTAGAGTGTCACCTCACACTTCTCTATCAGCCAGAAAGGGTATTGTCTTTCCATTGGGCTGCAGTGGTGCGAGAGGAGGGCAGGAAACATGACCAGCAGCTATTGTTAGGCTGATGTTGTCCTGTCACTCCCCAGCCCAAATGAGTGGAGGGGAGGGGGGCTGTGGTGGCATCTGAGATAGCGGGTCCGTGTGTGGGGGGAGATAATGATTAGTGATGGGGGTGGAGTTAGTGACTGCCTGAATCGGAGGCTCTGAACCGCCACGGCCACTTGAATTTCCCAGCTTCCTCCGTGCCAGCCCACTGGCTCTGTCTGACTGGAGACGTTTGTAAAGGAAACACTTGATCTTTATATCTTTCTGATAGTGGAGGCAGCAGCAAAATCAACAATGACGGGTGTCAGGTAAATGTGCTGGAAAAAAAATGTAAATTCGGGAGGATCATTTGACATATCTACCTGGAATATATGAATGATATATTAAAAAAAACTATATTTCTAATCTACCTTCAAACATCTGTGACAGCTACCAGTCAGCAAAGACAGTCTGGATTTTTTGGATACAAACATTAATATAATATTTGAGATTACCAAACAATTTGAGATACCAAAAAATAAAAAAATAAAATAATTGACTGACATCAAGAAGATGACAAATAAAATATTTTACTTTTAGAGACTGGAAATCCTCACTCTCTTTTCTTTCCCCTCACCCTAATGGTACTTTTTTGGATCTTTTTTTTCCTCCATTAGAGATCGCCTAATTTTCAAATATTAAATGTTGATCACAAGCAACCACACTTAAACTTTGCGTCTTAAATTGGCATAAATAAATCAGGAACTATCTGATCAAAGAATAAGTAACGAAATTATGAAACTGATGCTACAACCTCTACAAACCAGCTGTCCCAATAGCATCTGTAACCAGAGTCATAGCTATCAGTGAGGACACTGAGGTTATGTCCTCTGTATTTTGTCAGCAACCTACAGGGAGTTTACCATCTACATTTAAAAATTGATCTATCATTTTTTTTTGCCCACAATGGCACTAAATTAGTACAGATTGGTAGATTCACTATTTCATTTCTGGCATTGTCAACTGGATTTATCATGTGGAAAAGATTACAGAAACTATAAACAGTTGAACAACTAAAATATGAAAAACCCCAAATAACAACATTTTATGTACTTGTCTGGGCAGAAGTTTGGGATGGAATGGGGTCGCCTTCAGGGGACTTGGCCTCATGACCTCAATATTTCTAAATCCTGATCTTGTCTGTAACTCGACTTAATTCATAGCTTCTTTCAGTCTTCCAGAAATCTAATAAAAAACACTGAGGGTTTTTTTCCATATTCTGATGAGTATCTATCTACTAATGCCAGTAAAATGTGAACTGTCATTTTTCTTCTCATTCAACAGCAAAGCTCCCATGAGGCTTGGACAGTGGGCCAATGGCTTGCTACGAAAAGGGGGTGGGACTCTATATATACACACTGCAAATATGCCCATAGAAGGGTAGTAAAATACAAAATGAATGCTAAATCTCTATGGAGTACTCCATGCAAAGCATATGCAAAAGAAACCATTGTGTTGACTGACATCAAGAAGAAGACGAACAAAACATTCACAAATTCAGGCTCCTTGTTTCTTTTAGTGACTGGAAATTCTCACTCTCCTTTCTTTCCGTCACTCCCCCAATCTGAATGTGCTTCCTCTACCTCCTCATGTTCAATTTTCCACTCATGTTCGTCTCATTCTTTTCACATTTACTCACTATCCACCCACCGCATCACAGCTAGGTGCTTGTGACAAGCTGTGCCGCGAGGCATTATGAAAGTAAAGTCCCCAGTGAGTGGGATTAACAGAGAGGTTAATTAATCTATGTTACACACCCAATGTTTGTGGCCCATTGGCCTCAACAGATCAGACCGGACAGGTCCAGATTACCCTCAATCTGGAGCCACAGCAAAGACACTGAGACCAGGCTGCAAAGCTGCGCACACACACGTCTGCCTCGCTATCTGACATGTGAGTATATGGGAGAGCACTGATACAGAGGGGCCCCTCAGGCTTCAATAGGAATGTAATGGCATGCATTATGCGCACACACACACACACCTGCACAAACACATTAATCTATGACAGGAGGTACAACAGATGGGAGCTGGTGTGTGTATCTCTTTCTGTGTCCGTCAGCTAGTTGCCATTTTTGCATTTCCCCCCCCACCTCCAAAATACATGCTGTACCGGTTCATGTTTCAATCCTTCTCAGGGTTCAAATGAACCCTCCAAAAAATCACCTCCGACATCTCCCATCCATCCAGGACTAAAAACAGATATTCATTAACCAGCTTTTGCTCTTAAAATACTCTCCACGCTCTCCTACTCTGGTTGCCGGGATGCAGGAAGCACCGTGCAAAATAATCAGGAGGAGTGTAGTGAGAGAGGGGAGGCTGGAGAGTGACTGGCAAACACTTGTAACTATCGTTGTTTGGGCTGGGGGAGCAATCCAAGAAACAAAAATGAAAGCCACCCAGGCCCATGAGCAGGGTTACTTTCACCCAATGTAAGCAGCGCTGCAGTGAAACATCCAGGTTCTGCTCCAGAAGTAAAACAAAAAACTCATTCAAAGTCACACAGACATTTGTAATAACGCTGATTACTAAAAACACAATAATATAAAGAAACATATCAACGCCTCATGTCAGATGAAGTCTGTCATTGGCCCTGTACGAGCTTTCAGAAAACTTTCCCAGTTATAAATCTGATTGTTTTTTCTTTTTTACATCTAAAAGGTTTGATGTGAAAAGATAAAGAAGTTATGAAGACTAAGCGCACAGCCATACTGGTACAACTTGATGGGAACTGTAGTTTTATAATCCCAATTATCTATAATAATATTTATTAAATCCATGAAGGGTTCAAGAGCAATAGTAGACAAATGATAAATGATATAGCTACAGTTTAAAATACACACTCTGCTCTAACATACCAGTAATAGTTCTATGTTTATTTGACCTATCTTTGTTCGCTTGTTTTAGCTGTATATCTATTTCTGTCCTCCTGTAAATTGTGTGTAACATTGAGAGTGAACTTAAAACCAGAGTCAAATTTCCTTGTATGTGTATATACTTGGCTAATAATGCCAATAAAGCTAACAAAACCTAATTGAAAATTCGGTTTCGTTGTATGGCAGCCCGGTCTCCTAAAAATTACATTCCCATTCACCCAGGAGGCTGTTCGTGTGAAAACAAAAGCCAACGTAACAAACGTACTTATTTTAATCCAAACCATGATGTTTTACTAAACTTAACCAAGTACTTTTGTTGCATTTTTGTTTTTCTTTTGTTTCAATTAACATCGTTAACCACGTGTTTAAAACTGTGACCGTAATCTGGGAGAAAATATGACAATGCAGTTTAGTTGTATGGGAACGTAACGTTAGGAGACCAACGTCGTCAGTGAAACATCTCCCTATGTAGCTTTAAACAAAGCGTTAGATCAAACAGATTTTAGATTTCAGATTTATGAAACTGCCATACAGTGTTTTTGCAAATGTTGAAGCTACTTAAGGGGAATTTTTTGCTCAAATTAGCTTATTTTGGACTGACGAAACAGAAGTGGACACCTCAAAGGGCTCATCATACAAGAATCGATTCAGCACTGCCGACAGATCCTCCTCAGTGCACCACAGAGACCTTGACACACAAACACAGACTTTTATGGCAGCAATCTAATCTGCTAGCTTGGCGTTTGACTATCAATGATTTCTCAATCTCGTTAGCGCAGAGCATGCAGCTACCCAGGTGGCACATGCAAATCTCCAGCCATTGACTGTAAAGCTTTTGATTACATATACATTGGGTCAAAAAAAAAAAATGCTGAATGGCCATTATAGTGAATGCAAATGAGGCTGAAGGTCGCGTATATTGAAGAATCAGTGAATTTTCTGCCCTGGGTTTGTTATCAGTAGCCTCTGAAGTGCAGGGACTGATCTGTGTGCATGTTGTCATGGCTTTTACATTCAGTTCTTTATAGGAGAACACATAAAACAGATCTTCTTAATGTATATTAATGTGTTTCACAGCAGTATACCAACATGCTGCACTTAAAAACATATCAGTAATATATAACAAGTCATTTATTCTTACTAAAGAAACTTTGGTTACTGGAATGAGAGTTTGCAGGGTTCATTTGACTGCAGTGTTTTAGAACAATTAATCGTGTTTTATAGGTATTAGAAAAAACATGTATTGGTTTGTTGGTCCTACCAACGTAGCAACAGCCAATGATACAGAAATAAAAAAAACAGCCAATTCTCATTGTGGATAAGCTAAAACTAGCTAATGTTTGGTATTTAAATTTAAATATGTATTTATTAAAACTATCATTGATTGATTTCCTGACAATTACTGCTATCCAAATCATGTTACTATGTAGTATAGATTGATCAGTGAAGTCTGCGCTACAGTGGAACTTTTCCAGAAACACAGGAGCCTTTTTTTGAAAACAGTAACCTTGACCAAAGGAACCAGGGTCTAAATTTAGTTCCTGGCATGAAAAAAACCTCCCTGCTCTGTGGGTAGTACCTTTCATACTGCTGTTGTTTGGTCTTTATGGTTCTTTAGATGCAGAGGAAACATAAACAGGATTGAGAGACTTTTAGTTCCCTTGTTTAGTTTCTCTGGGATTATGTGGTCAAGGCTACTAACATGGCAACAAATAATGTTAATGTTAATTGTGGATAACCTAAACCAGGTATTTCATATGTTGCAAGTTGACTTTCCTAACATACTAAAATGAATGGCTGCCTGGAAGATGTCAAAAACATGAATCAAAAATCCGAAACTCAATAGGATGCCTTGGAAAATGGTCAGGAGGATTGATGTAAAGCATTCACGATTTGTGGAAAAATCATGCTATACCACTGATATGTGTTAGGGTTAGTGAGCTCCATGGTCATAACTAAAGCTAAGACCCTAAATGGATGCCAACTATGGGTGTCACAATTCTCCAAATCCACGTTGAGATCTGAATCTCGATTTTAAGGTCACAATTCGATTTTCAAATTAAACATGCCATCATGTGACTATGGAGTCTTAATTCATAAAGATCAACATATTATTGGTTTCATTCCCTGACAACTGTTTCTATTTTTGGGTTAAAATATCTACGGAAGTGGCGTTACTTAAGTATGGAAGTTACGTGACAAATAAGTCAATGTTGACTTCTGGTTTCACACGGGACATGAAGAGTGGCCACCTGGATGAAAGTACGTGTTTTTAGACACACCAATTTACCCCGACCTCCTCCCTACATGGACTTTGTCGCTCTTTATACTACGTCAAATTAACAAGTTATTTTTAATCCAATTTCAATATGACAGGTCAATTGAAAAAAATGTCCTTTCCCAGCGTTACTTAGAATCATCAATTGGATTGGATTTTTTAAATCACAAGTTCAGTGTTGACAGATGATGCAAATAGTTTTGCTCTTATCAGATTACAAGTGTTATCGAATCATCATGGCATTGTATCACTGTCTCGCTTTAGTATGTACAGCTGCATTTTTTTAAATCACATCTCATTAATCTCAGTTTCACTTCACAAGCTCTTCATCACATGTATTCTTGGCCTTTCATTTGTGTGACATCGTCCCCTCATCGAGGGCCTGCTCCAAACCCAATAATTCAACCCCTTAAGGGCCTCTCAGGGCCCCATAACTAACGATGTGAAGCACTGCACCATTATATTGTGTTACACCACATTTCTCCTATAACAATGTTAGCAGCGACAACATGATGCACAGAGATCTAAAAAACTGATACGCACATGCATTCAATCAAAAGATAACACGTCGTCATGGTAATTCTAAGGGCCTCCCCAACAATGGCAGGATGGAAAAAGCCAGTCAGAGACGCAGCGGTGAGGCAATGTTTGCCCAACAGTCAGATCTCGTAAACAGAGAGGGGGGGCTTTTGCAAGCAGCTGCAAAAATTCCAGGCTGCTGCGATTAAAAAGTAACACCCACATTGAGGGTGGGGAGGGTGTTTGAACAGGCTAACCCTGGCTCTGTTTTAATGAAAAGAGAAGAAGCCATTTGCAGTGAAAACAAGTATACGTCTCAATGGCGCATTGTGCCAAGCCCACTTTTCACTGCGTGCTGACTCTCAGGTCCCTTCACGCAGAGATAGTTCCAACGTTCTGTCATCCGAGGCACGGTCGAGGCTCTGCAAAGGAACCGGTGGATGTGTGTGTGTGTGTGTGTGTGTGTGTGTGTGTGTGTGTGTGTGTGTGTGTGTGTGTGTGTGTGTGTGTGTGTGAGAGGAGGGAGGGGGAGTGAAGCGATCAATGACATACTGATACCGGGGTTCCTGCAAGTTTCATCAACTTAGAATTAAGATGTTTTAAAAAAAAGACAATTTAAATGCTATACTATGAATGGAAAACATGTCAGTACTTTTGGATTCGCTGTTAGTCAGATAAAACAAATAATGAAAATTATTAAGTGAATAACAGAAACTGATTTTACAATAAAATCAACTATTGATCTGTCAGAGCCAGGTGCTTCAATAACTGGTTTAATTTCCAACTGTTTACAAAAAAGCTGCAACAATGGAAGAAATTCAAAATATAAATTCGAGTTCAAAGTGTAAAATGTGAAATCCCATTAACAACCATTTATTAATGCGGGGCACTCCTGGTGCTTAGTGGATACAACGCCGACCATGAACCTCAACCTTGAGTCTGGGGACCTTTGTTGCATCTTTTGCCTGTCATTTCCTGTCATCTCTCTACTGTCTAAAAATGCCCCAAAAATACTTTTAAGGCCTTGAAATGAGATAACTAGCATTGGATATCGACACTCAGAACTTTTTGATTATGGACCCCAATGTGTCTGAGTATTAACAAGTGTTGAAAGTGTCGACAAATTGAAAGTTGTCATCGAATGCTTGGTTACATTCTCAGTCTTATTACTTATACTTTGATCAGGTAACAAACATTTCTAACTTTGAACGTGTTTATATTCTGCAAACTAAGATATTGTTTTTGTATCAGTCATGTACATCAGTTTCATTACAATATGTACCCAGAGATTAGAGAACATTACATGGCCCCATTTTTTCTGTGTACAAATTTGTTTTTGGTCATTTTGATTAAATACAACGGTATTCAGGAACCATGTGAGCACACAGTATACATTTTATATAGGCTGAATAAATATATATAATTGTTTTTAAATATATATTTGTATAGACTCCTATTTTTCACCTACTTGTCCGTACATACTATATTTGACCTATATTTGCTGTTCAGCTTGGTTGCCCTTGTTTTCAGCTGTATGTCTATTTCTATCTTCCTGTAAATTGCTCTGTGTGCGTGAGAAGCAACTTATAAACCGGAGTCAAATTCCTTATACGTGTACACATACTTACACATGCCAGTAAATCTGATTCTGATAATAAAGGTCTTAATATAGATTCTGACACATGGGCCCCCACATGATCACACAAGATCAGGACCTGGCTTAGTTGACACTGTGGTACAAATGGAAAACATCTGTGATGAAGTTGCAATTATAACAAAAAAATTACCAAAAACCAATAGACACGCAGTGAGTCGGGGCTTTTGGGGGCCTGCTTGTTAATCCCACTCTACTAGTACTGAATCTGAAGACTTGTCCAGGTCTTACAGAGACCGAGGGATGCCAACTAGGCTGACCACACGATCACACACACACTTCAGAGCCTCCTTTCCCTCGATCACTTTTTCTGTTTTCCTTTTACAGCCCCCCCCCACCAACCCCCGCCCATGTGGCAGCCCACCGTATAACTGTAATGGCACACAGTGAAAGAATCCAGGAATGCCATTAAAGCATTTCCAGTGACGGAGCACATTTTAAAGTGAGGTACAGCTGTTAAATGAATATGTGGAGCCAAAGATCCTGGCGGGAGGCCGGGGCCCCCGTGCACTCCACCTGACTCTACTGCCTGATAAATAAAAAAAATATTTAAATCTAGCATTGTACCATGTGGATAATTTGATAGTTTATTACAGTAGCTTCATGAGATTGGACTGGGTTTCCACATCCCTGACAGAATGTTGACACAGGAGTTACAGTGCATTCAGCATGTGTCTATTTCAAAGTGGGTCTCCCTGATCAGGTTTTATGGTCACATTAAAGTGGGTGGTGCAGGGGTGGAGGGGGAGGGGTCAGACCGGACGGCTGATTGTTTTTCAAGACGAGCCCTTTGATACACGGCTGAAAAATACTGAATAAACATTCAAAGAACCACACCAGTGGTTTAGCCCTCTTACTACATTTCAGTGTATGCTGTGCAACACAGTTAACCATGATGCCTCTTGTAGAAATGTGAATGTTGTCCAACCTCCAGGAATAAACTCTTCCATTCATTTCTGTATGATATGAAACTCCAGTAGGAGAATCTTGAAACTGGCTTAATGCAGACTTGATGTTCTCTGTGATGAATCACGAAGGTTTCCAGAGTGTGTTAATTGATTTTTCCAGCCGTACTGAAAATGAATGGAATCCAACAGCTGCTTGGAGATAGCTTGGATTAATAGGCCGTATTCTCAGAAGCTGTCGGATAAAGGAACAAATATATGACAACGATCCTTCCTCGACACACTGCCGGGTGGTCGAAATCACTGTCCTCTCTCTAGCATTGAGTGAACTCAATACTTTATTTTTATTTTGTCAAGAGGTATGAAAAGCAAAATATGAAATTGCTGCTAGAGTTTGGAGACTCCAGTGCTGACTAGACACACACACAAAGAAAACTATGTGCTATGGCTTTAAGGCAATGAAACCAACAGCTTCTTGCAACAAAAGCTTGACCAATAAATTGTCCGGGCCGATATATCCGCCCAATTTTGGTTTATCGTATAGATATGTCAGTATAACATATATGTCGACTGCAGCCCGGTCGGCAGGACTTTTTTTTTTGGCATTGTACGTTTCTGCAAACGACAGATACGTTTTTTGAGAGAGCAAGTGACGCAGTATATCGAGCAACCGTTATTGAAAGTTACGTGGTATATTAATGAGTATAACAAGCGAGAAACCACTAAGGACAGGTAGGAGGAATGGTGGATGGGTCCAACAAACATAGGACTTTCACCCAGGAGACCGCTGTTCCAAAAGTAAACGTTGACTTGACGACTGTTACGTAAACGTTACGGTAAGAAAGTCCACTACGGGCGGTTGTTATTTATTTACGTTAGTTATGTTACACTTGTTACGTTATTATTTTAACCCAAATCATGATGTTTTTTCTAACCTTAACCAAGTGGTTTTGTTGCCCAAACCTAACCAATCGTTTCACAATGTTAACCACGTGTGCATTTCTGCAAACGTGATACGAGGCTGATTTAAAACGTATTTATGAAACGTACTTTAGGTTCAGTAACGTCGACATTCAGCGTATCCGCGGTTTGCAGAAACGTACAATACCAACAGTTTTTCTGGTGACTGGGTTGGTCGACTGATAATTAGAGAGAAATATCAGTACAGATGTGCAAAAGATATGTTCTAGGTCGTAAGTAAGAAACACTGTCTCCATAACATAGATTGTCCACCAGAGAGCACTCACAAGCTCACTTTCATACTGTAAAATATTACGCTTAGCACATATCTGGGTCACAATTCTTTAACGACCACATTTAAGGGATCCTCATCAAAAATGTTTATGTTATGTGTTCATGCATTAAACACTGAATAAAAGCCAAAATATTGTTATTTTTTTAATTGGAACAGGAGGAAACTTGCTGTGTTTGTTCCCTCACTGTACCATTCCCTTACAGCCGTCAGTGTTTGGCTATAATCTTATACAAAAGCTCAGTGTACAGTTGAGTCTCATGAATACAGAGGGACATAGAGGACAGTTTAAAATTGGAAGAAAAAATGAGCCACGCAGCAAAGAAATACCTTAACCCGGCATTTTGTCTGTTATCGAATGCTTGAAATCCATTTAAATCAAGTCATTCAGTTTTCAAACAAGCAAGGGTACATTCAAGAACACCACACTATTCTAAAAAAAATTTTCATTGTTTTAAGTAAATGTGCCTTAAATGACTTACTAGTAAACCACATGACATGACATGTTAAGATGAATATTTTTTCAGTACGGATGATTTGAGTGGCAGGGGGAGGGGAGTGAAATCATACACCGCTACAGCTGAAGCTCCCTCCTCCTCCTCCTCCGCCACTTTTCTATAGTTGTTAGAAAAACAAGCTGGAAGAGGCACAATCCACAACAAGGAGTGGCTCCATTCATATACTGACATGTTCAATACATGACAGTACAGTATTCACACAAGGAAATGTCATGTCTAATGCTTCAGAATCAGCTTTGCTGTCTGTCTTGTGAAGGTTTTGAGAAATGACACAAAGCAGGGAACTGCTCTGAATGTCAGTGTTTTAAGGCGAGACACTACAGGAAAAAACATTGTTTTTTCATGCACTGGTCCATTTTGAGATTTTGAGCTATTTTGCTTCCATAACATGTTTTCTTTTAGACTAGTGGAAAGAAAACATCAAAAATACACATTTAGGTGTTTATTTTACTACTTTGTCTATTTGTGTCTGTAGATTTCTCCTAAATTCACCAAAAGTTAGCATTAGATAATGCCTCATTTGCATATTTAAAAATAAAATGTCAGAAAACTTGTGATACAAAACAATAGTTGTCTTGATATAAGTAATCAACTGGGGAAGTTTCATGGTGGTATCTATTAATTAGATTGTCTGTACCCTATTCACCTGTAGTGTATGGAATTTTACAGTGCATATCTTTAAAGCCTGTTTTCTCAAAAAAAAGTTGTATATTCTGAAGGTTTTTACTGAGGAGGGTGTTCATAGCCTGCTATAACAGTTTATTCCTAAAAACATGGTGAAAATTGATTTCATTGATTTCATTGATTTCATTGATCATTGATCATTATTTTCTGATTCCTGGAGTGATGAAAAGAGATATCCAAAACCCCCTCTGTAAAAACCTTTGACTGTAATATGTCAACAAAAGGAAATATATAGGTATATACTGTTACAACCCTACAGGGACAAAGACGGAATAAGATCAGGACTTAATCATTTTATCCCTAACAAAGATGGATATGTTGTTATGTTAAGGGAGTGGCATAAAAATCCAAATTCATGCACTCCAGGGAATTTAGTTATAGTTTTAGTTTACTGTTGCTTTTTTGATGCATGTTTGGGGGATTTGGAGCATATTTCTCTCAATGTTTGTGTTTTCACTCTTGGATTTGCAGTGCTTTGCCTCACTGTTTTGTCCTTATAAAACCACTAGAAGATCCAGATGCTAAACATGTTCTGTTATTTAAGAAAAATAGAAGATGCCGCCAAGAAGGGTCCCTCTGACTGCAATTCTAGTTTACTAAAAGCCCCTTCATATTTCAGTGGATCAAGTCAATATTTTACAAATGATAAAACATTCCCTCCCTTACGTGTTTTAGTAGATTTTCTACAACTAAACACACGCCCTGGATTACTGCTGAACATCTTTTGAAGCATAACATTGTCTTTTTCCCTTCCTTCCAGACTGTGTTTTTATGTTCCAGTTACACTTGAAAATCAACTTGCAGAGACTTGAAACTGCAGTCAGTAATCCACCAGCGTGAACATCATGTCTGCTTTGATTGTTGTGGGAGTTCCATTATTGTTTTGTGGTAAAGAAGTGCAGGCTTTTCAGATCACATAACTTTGACAACAATAAAAGCAAGTTCAACGTATATTCTATAGTGGCCTTTAAACAGCAAACAAAGGCTGTAAATGGGAGGGTTGGGGGTGGGGAGGGTGTGAGATAATGCACATATCCACTTTCATGTTACTCCTGTCATTAGATATTTTGCAGACAAAGAAAGAATACAGCTTTTTGAGTAGACATGTGAGTTCATATGAAACAGTACAATTGACTCTCTTCCAGTTTGCTATCATGTTTGTTTATGCAAAATGCCTGCAAGCTCACAAATCCATGCCAACAACCATTGTAAATAATGTGTGTGTGTGTGTGTGTGTGTGTGTAAGAGAGGAAGCATGGCCGAGTGTGTAACAGCACACGATTTTGTGTTTCTGTTTCGTAATAGTTTGGCACAGAGCCGACTCCCAGCTTCACTCATACACACTGCCAGACAGGGAGATCCCTGCATTTTTTGGGTGTGAGCCAGGCTGGAATACCACCAGATCCAGTTTCCTGCATTTCCTGAGCCGCTGCCAAAACTATACGCAACAGCTCCCTACACTCTCTCTCTCTCTCTCTCTCTCTCTCTCTCTCTGCCTCGGGTCTTTTTGTCGTCTCCGTCCGCTCAGCATCTTTTTCTGTCATCACCAGGAATTTCTTTTATGTTTTACACTCTCATCTCTTTAGATTTCTGACGCACATTGTCTCCTGCTGGGTCATCAAGATAAAATACCTTTAAACCAGGTGCCTGTCATCATTCTTTGCACAGAATATTTGGGTTATGGTTACCTTTAAATTGTATTAAAGAATATACAGTATATATATGTATAGTGTTTTTGCCAGCATTGCCTCCCATGTTGTTCCTGAGGTCTACAGAAGTGATTTAGGAGCTACCGTAAACACCGGCTGGTCCCATTTGGTTCAGATCAGATTAAAACTTCTCCGCCTGCACTGAGGCCTTTTTATATTTAGCCCACATCTTGTTCCTATTTCCAAAGATGCATTTACTGCCTTCAAATGTGGTTTTGTTTTGCAGCTTTGAGCATGCTTAGTATGCTGGCTCCACTCTGTCTGCCAAGCAGCCATAAGCATCCTTTTATTGTCCCATGACCATTACACTGAATGACTACATACAAATGACCCCCACAATAACTGCACATCCTGAGGAATCTTTTGAAGCGTATATAGCCTGATGGGTACATGGAGCACGCATGCACGGCCACAGGAAACTTTGTCTTAATGAATGAATAGTATAGAGTTTTTCTGCAAAATGTAAAGGCTTTACGACGACAATAATAGAAGCTGAAGCTTTTCTGTTGTTCATATAACTTGAGCAAGGAACACTTACATCACATCCTGTGACGGTAAATGCCAAGCAAGCTATGAAGCCGACACACATTACATGAATAATTCTAAACATGCCATTGATGAGATGTGAAGATAAAACAAGGAATTGGACGGAGAGCACTTTTTCTCACAGGCTCATTTCACCATGCATCCTCCACACGTAATTGTCTCTATATTGAGGCTATTGGTTTCAGCCCCTATTTAAATTGCATTTCCATGCATTGGGTTGCTTTAATGTGCAGCACTAATGCAGTCACTAATGTACACATCACATTTAGGGAAGTCTGTAAATGATCCATCATAAATAAAAGATGACATGGAGCATCCACAACCGCTCAGAGAGTATAGATCTGCCTGCTGCAGGCTGGAAACATACAGACGGTATCAATCAAATAACTTACTGTCATTAACTGCTAACAAAACAATATAGAGCAAATAATGATTGACTTTATTAATGCTTAACAAATAATTTACTGAAGCCATTAATAGGAAAAACTTTTTGGGGGAAAAAAATACCTTTGACTGATATGGCCACTTACCTTCTGGGAAAGGGTTTGAAGCAAAGTCCATTTATTAATAACTTATTAAGCATTTACTATTGGATTACCAAACTGTTATTACCAAATTGAAAGGATAAAGCATTTTTATCAACCTGGCAACCAGAAAGGTGTTCTTATTAATGGTTTAGCTGAGTAAATATACTTTTTAGTTGGTTATAAATGTTTGCAACCCATCAAATAATGCTTGTTCATAAATGGACTTTGATCCAGATCCTCTGCTGACTCCTGTCAACTTAAAAGTTGTTTCTTATTAATCTTATAACTGGTCTATAAAGTATTAGTGAATGACTTAATTATAATTATTGATTAATAAAGCTATTAGTCACAGTTTATATCCCTTTATAAATGATGCCTTGTTTGCAAGTCTCATTCTAACTTGTACCCTCAGTTCCTCAGCTCAGTTCCATTTTCAACTTTTTACAGCATCAGCTTAGTTCAAACTCTGCATTTCTGCATATATGTGTTGTGTGCTCACTGAGAAGCAAACAGACTCTTTCTGAACATGTTTCCCTTTCAGAAAGTACCCTACTATAGCAATATCTTCTTTTTTTATACTCTATTTTTTCCCTTTTTTCAAGGCTGTTTTCATATATGCAATCCACTGTTTCTAATCACAACAGTCTATAAACCAACTTTTAAGTAGATTAGCTTACAGACAAACCCATCAAGTACACTATAAGAGAAAACAACCTCAACATTCAAAACCAAAGCAAAACCAAGAACAGAAATAACAATAATAATACTATAGCAATATCAAGTGATGTCAGCCATATGCGTTATATGATGTGTCCAAATGCGCAAAAATAGAAGTTGGCACAAAAAGCGTAAAAGTTTCCCAAAGTCTTTCAAAGCAGAACTTTTGTTTTTATAGGACGAATTAAATGAAGAAAACCCTCATAATTATTCAGAGATACTCTTCAGAGTGTATGGAGCAGAAACCTCTGGAGTGACTCCACAGAGTGGGTTGAAGCGTCTCTTACCTGCTTGAACTGCTCCTCGTAGGTCCAGTCGTGGTGCTGTGGCTGCGGGTGCGCTGATGGAGACTCTGCGCGGCGCGCCGGAGCCGGAGCGAAGGCAGCAGCCGGGACTCTGCAGGCCATGAGCTGCACCGGGTGGCTCTTCGGAGGCAGACAGGCTCCCTGGAGGAGCGAGGAGGGCTGCCGGTGCAGGTAGTGGTTCAACCCGGCGTCGCCTTCGCCCTCCTCCTCCTCTTCTTCTTCTTCTTCTTCATCCATGATCTCTTGCTCCTCCATGTCACCCTCCTCGTCCTCCTCCATGTCCCGCTCCTTGTCATCGCTGCCCGGTCTGGAGTCTCTGCTGCGGACCTCCATGAGCGGGAGCGTCGAGTTGTTGTTGTTGGTGACTCCTCCGGCGGCCAGGGCGCCTCGCATCGCCGCCTGGTAGTGGCGAAAAGCCAGAGCTTGTTGGTGTATCTGGGACTCCACCATGGAGCGGAGGTCTTTCTCCGTCTCCGCCTGCCGGAGCTTCTCCTCCAGGGCTAAACGCGCCGCCTGTTGCCGCTGCAGGTTCTCCATGACCGCCTCGAGCTTCATGCCGCCGCCGCTGCTGCTGCTGCTGCTGCTGCTGGAGGCGGGCTGCTGCTGGTGGGACTGGTGGCCGGGGAACGGAGCGTGAGAGGCGGAGGAGGAGGGAGGCTGGAGGGAGAGGCTGCTGGAGGACGAGAAGGAGTCGTGCTGTGTGGAGAGGATGGTCGTGTAATGATTATCATATAAGATTAAAACACACACACTGACAATTAGCCTCATTACGCACACCTGGAGTCCAACTTTTAGTCTAATATAAAGAGGATTAAATAGTCCACAAACTTGCTCCAAATGGCTAAAACACTGTAAAAACTGTCCAAATACAAAGTTTCTAAAAGTGCATTTGAGAAAGAGTTAAAGACAACCTTAACTGTAAAGTATATTAAGTCTAATAATAATCCACTAGCCGCTTACCAAAGCAGATTTAGTTGCTATACTTGCGTTATCAACCATGCTTCTTCTCCGTCAAGATGCGCAGAAACAAATATCTATGAACCGGATCACAAGAGTCTTCCTTTCCTTCCTTCAGTCCTGCTGGTGACGTTCCGCATTCAACATCCAGATTATGTATAGGTCTCGATATAGTTGAGCTGAATGAATAAATACTTGAAATGTGTTTGGTGTTGAATGGTGGAGCCCCGAGCTGCTTTGGCAACAAGTGGCAACTGTAGTGAGAATGACCTCTGGAGGCAGAGATCAGCCAGCCCTGCTCCATCTGCTAACTACACGTCAATATACTGACAAATACAGTATGAGAGGCAGGCAGGCAGGCAGGCAGGGAGACTGTACACTGACACACCGCAAGACTGTCTGCTCAGACCATGCTCTGATGAAACTCCAAGTTATGTGAAATAAAAATATTAAATTAATTAAAAAAAAAATTGTCATGTAATTAAAAAAAAATAGGCGTACATTAATCATTGTTTTGTATTATTTGAATGCAGTTCCCATAAACCATAGTAACAAGTTTTTAGAACAGATTTTTTCTAAATTATGTATCTGTCTAATATTATATATCATATCATAATCACAAGATTATTGATAGAGCTGTATCTTTTTTATGTTACATGTAATTTTATTCAGCCGATTAAACTGTTGTCAGGCTATTAAATAGGCGTTATCAGTCGCTATAAGCCCCATAGATGTGGCCTACTACACCCACTAGTAGGTTTTATCGTCTATTCACATGGTAGATCACTGAAAGAAAGAATAGAAGAACACGACAGCGACCTCTAGCGACCGTAGTAATTATGACAGGAGCAGAAGCGGAAGTCAGGCGCTGTAGTATAGATAGTGTGAAATTCCGTAAGGGGTGGAGGTCGGGTTTTCACTCAGGAGACCAGTGTTCGCATCCCGTGTGAAACCAACAATGTGTGGTTGTCTTTGTGTTCGTAGTTATTTTAACCAAAAACACAATGTTTTTCCCTAAACTTAACCAAGTTCTTTTTTGCCTAAACATAAAGAAGTTGTAGTTTTATTGCCTAAACCTGTTTTTTTGCCTAAACCTAAAGAAGCCTTTTGTTTGTTTTCAAAACGTGACTTTTCATTCAGTTTTTCCAACATGTTCACTTTCACAACGTAGTAGGTGTAGTAGGCCCCTAATGACCCACATCTATGGTGCTTATAGTGACTGATAACGCCTATTTAATGGCCTGATAACAGTCCAATTGGGTGGTTTTATTTTGCAATATCCATAGTGATACAGTATATCTTCTGTAAAGTAAATTGAAAAACTCTAACTGCTTTGTATTATAGTATAATGATAATACTAAATAATGCAATTGATTTATTTATGTTTATTTATATATATATATAATATTCTTTAAAACATTGCTATGATGCCCATGTCTATAATGCATTATAAACATACTTATAATGTGTTATAATCTGTTTAAACACTCATTCATAATGTGTTCTAACAATAATCATAACACATTATAAATCATTTTATAATGACTTATAAAGTCAAGTATCATAATACTTCATAATTGCTGGTCATTCACTGACATTTTTGTTTTTGCTATGATCAAAGTGTATTACAATTCCCATAGTTGTAATCCATTATAATCTTTTTAATAATGCATTGTAATCACTGTTATAATGCATTATAAGGTGCATTATAAGTGACTCTAAGTGGTGTTTGCTTGAAAACAAATACGATTATATCTATGCAAGAACAACACACAACGTTGTAAAATACATTTTTACTTTACTTAAAGCAAACAATGACCATTTAGAGTAGCTTATAATCATACTATAATACATTATTAAAAGATTATAATGTATTACAACTATTATAATACACTATGATTCTTGCAAAAACAAAATGTCAGTGAATGACCAGCAATTCTGATACTTGACTCTATGTTGTGTTATAAAGCATTATGGATATTTATGAATGCTTTTAACTATAAGCAGATTGTAACGTATTATAAGTATGGTTATAATATATTTTATACATTGGCATCATAGAAAGCGTTTCCACTTGTTTTTCATTGCTCTTGAGTGTTTTGCAATAGATTGATGTTACTTGTCACCTGTGATATTATCAATATATCTGCGACCCGCATTTTAATCTGCATGATAATTAAAGATGAAAGTTGAAACTGAACTGTCTGTTTCTGACTAATCCCGCCTGACAACTGACAAAATACTGTTCAATCTTATCTTATCTCAGGTAAAGGCTACTTCATCACATTGATGCAAACTCATATAAAAGTCCAATATTGCCACGAAGCAGTCCTGCTCATTGATTTGCAGCATTGACCACGGTGCTTTACTATACTCAGAGATATGATCAGGTACGATACCGCTGCATAAAACACTAGATTTGCTGATAGTTGACAAATTGGAATTTCAGCCAACCCTACTGGGACCTTTCACCTGTATTTTCATGTGTACGTTCATTATCGTGACCTCGGAGAGCACAGACGCCTCATGTTAATTCTCACGTATGCTCACAGATGGAGGGAAAAAGGACACCTGTCCTCCACTGACTGTCACACAGCCACTATTGTTGGAAAGTCTTGCGTTCGGCCTTTCAACCGGTGTTGTTTGTGATCCATAATGGTATCCAAAAGCAAAGCACTTTCACATATTCACTTTCAAAAATGTTGTTTGAAGTGAATAACTATTATACTTACAGTCCATGTCTGCATTGGAGTGTAAACACAGTTTCTGTGAACCCTACAATTGGCCACCATTTACCACAGTGACCCTACAATTAAGGCTTACTGTGATGTCGGATATATCATTTGGCTGAAGCAAATCAATTATCATCAGCAGGGTCAGCACTGGTATGGTAATCTATTCTCTCTGAGAATAGCTGCTTCTTCTGGGAACTCAGCCGAGTGCCGCACGTCAAAGAAGCAGTCTGAGCTTCAGTTTAAAGTTGTTTTTTTCCAACATTAACCGGAGCTGTCTGTCTGCCTTTTATCCAATAAGTTCATCTGTTACTCGCTGGCTAAAATGTATGTTTTTATGGAGTCATGTAAAAGACAAATTTCTGCCACTTTGTGATTGACTACTACTGATATAAGAATAATAACAATAAGAAGAATCACACATATTTTACCTACAGCTACAGTTACACTTTTAGTTACAGCGCCTCTCTCTTGTTTGAGCACATAATGACTGAATATTTCAGTTCTTCACTTCTTTCAGTCTCAGATAAAAAAAAAAAAGTCTTCAGTCTTCCTCTGCTCAGTGACGAGTCACATCAGGGTAGGAAACTAGAGGCAGGTAGGTCTGGAGAAACTTTTCATTATTCATGCAAAACTAATGTGATCTAATGAATGTCAACTGAAATAATATGAATAAAAGCCTGAGCTATAGAGGGGCTGCATCTCAACCTTTTTTCAAGTTAACTTTTTATTTAGAAATATATTTATTTAAGGACTATTATCTTTTGTTTACTATCTCTATATAGATTTTATTTGTGCTTTACACTAAAAGTAAACCATATGAACAGTTTTCCCAAGTTAATTTATTTTCTTTTTTCAGTGAGTTGTATGACTTTTTTTCAGTCATTTTCTGATTATTATTATTTCTGCTATTACTGCTCTCTTTATATGTATCCTTTCTGTTATATGGATAGTCTAAGTTGTAATTTTATTACAGACAGATGTTATTATTGCCCATTTGCCTTTCCAGTTGCTCTCCCTGAAGTTTCTTCCATTTTTGGGGGTGTTAAGTTTGACCTTATCTGATGCGAGGGTCCAGGGACAGAAGGTGTTGTATGCTGTTCAGATTGTAAAGCCAACATGAGGAAGTAATGTGTTGTTAAATGTGCATTAAGTTTTTGTAAAACATATAACACAATACCATTTTTTATTTCTTAAAAGGATTCTAGAGATTTTTTGTATTTTCTAAAAGCATTACACATACCTCTAACTCATCATACATAGCTGTTTGTTGGTTTGATGCCTGAATTTGATCTATTTCTATACAAAGTGTTTTACCTTGAAGGTTTGGAGCAGCCCTGGAGTGTTAGCAGACACCGACACAGTGTGCTGTAGAACAGTGCTGCCTAGTGGAGGTTCACAAGACTTCACTAGAGCAGCTGAAGTCTCCCGAGCTGACAGTGAGGACTGTCACAGTTACACATACACTTTATTGCAGTATTGTTCAGGACAAATGTTGCTGTATTTACTCTGTGTGTTGTGTTACTCGCTCCCTGAGGGGCTGATTTAATCAGGAGAGCATCATATTGTATCAACGGACAGCCGCCGTGATTATCTTTAACATGTCGTGACCTCCTGTTTTTCACATTATGCCGTACTGATCTCTTAAACAAATCATGCAGCCTCTCTCTCATCCATTTGGAAATAACACTGTGCATTATAAGAGGGTTGTATTGACATAATATCTTTTTCACTCACAGTTTGGTGATGTTTATTGCCTTATACCTTTCCCTGTGGTTGGTGAACAGTATATCCATCATGCATATACTAAATCATATCGAGACAATAGAGAAAGCCCATAAACATTCAATCCAACACATGGCTTTGAGTGAATGGATTTATCGGGGTGGGGGAGAAAAGAAGATGTCGGGAGAGAAAAAGCAGAGCAGATGTGAAGGTCAATAATGATCAGTGATATTGACCAGCCACTTGGAAATGGAAACATAAAAACACTGGGTTAGATAGGATGAACAGAGGAGGCAAGTGCATCCTGACTCATGGCCTTGTCCCATTTTCTGGTGTAAATCAGTTCAACAAACACCTAATACTAACCGGCTCAACATAGATAATAAATGAAGGTACAGTAACGCTATATATTAAGGTCCTTGCACTAAGCCTTAGTTAATAGGTAATAAAGCCCATATAAGTCCTATTAAGATGCTTATTGACATTAACATGTGGTAATAAAACTATTTTAGTGGTAATAATAGCATTATAAACATGTTTATATTAGATTATATTATTTATTATATTATTATTATTATTTTAAGACATTTATAAGCACTAATAGGAAATTTGTTAATAGTTTTCCGACTGTTTAAGAACCTTAATAAAAGCCTTGGGTTTCTTATAATTGTTTATAACAGCATTGCAAACACATTTATTGAGTTTAAAGCTGCAGATGGTAACTTGGAGCAAATATGATAAAAAGTTATATTTTATAAAACGGTTACTATATCGTGACAGTATAGTGCATGAGACAGGTAATTTATTTAAAAAAAAAAAAATCTGGTTCCTCTTCCTCCTCCTAGTGCTCATAATGGCATTTGCAAGATTTCACCGCGCCCGAACAAAATCAACCAATCAGAGCCAAGCAGTCTTGGGGCAGCTGTCAATTCGCGAACTCCAATCAAACGGGTCAAACTAGGCAGCGCTGATCAAATCTGAATCAAGATTCTGTTACTGTAATGCCTCAAATGTTTTCAGAAACATATTTTAGTGAACTGTTTAGCTGATCAGCAAACTTTGCGTTGCTGCCCCGTTACATAGGCTAGACCCAGCGCACCGCCAGCACCGCTGTGACTCCTGGCGCTGGGGTTTGTTTCTGGCTAGATCTGAGTTGCTGCCGCCGCTGACTAGACATCCGTCTCCTGGAGCTGCAGAGTGCCGACCGCTCTCCACCCGGTGAGGTGGTTCTCCTGACCGCGGGGAGGACGAGATGAAGGTTGGAGTCATTTTCTCGTTTCTGCCACTTGGGATTTAATCCAATAAACAAAGTATCAAAGCGTACATAGACCGTACAGCCCCAGTTAGTGTCACAGTAAACACACAGATGTATAACGTAAACTTTTTTTTTTTTTTTTTTAATGACTGATGACTATGAATTTAGATTGAATGGACCCAGTAGTAGAGGTGAAATGTTGTCCCCATTTCTTTGGAGCAGGTGACTCGCTGTTACACGTTGCACCTTTAAGATGATGAAAGACACGCCTATTCAGGAAATTAACTTCATTACTTTTCACCACTGTTGTCATCCCTGAGTTTAGCCTCAACCTATTTCTTTGGAATCTGGCAGATTGAGATCATGAGCTCATGTTTCTAATTTGAATAATCTTGAGATATTAATAAACTATGTGAAGCTTTAAAATGCAACTTAATGTAATTTGTGTCTCACAGCTCCTTTGAAGTTTCTTTTAATCAGTGTAACAAGGTGTGTGTATGTATAGTTTATCTGCTCAGGGGACACGTTAAAAATGGTTCATTTTACTCCGTTATAACATCGACTACATAGAATAATGTCATATACTCTTTTATTGTCTCAATATAGTTTTCAGACAGCCTGTTGCTCACCAGAAACCGCTTCCTCCTCATCCTCCAAGGCCTTCCATGTTTCTAATCTCTTCATAAAGTTGGGAGCTATTGGTGATTTGAGGAGTGGCAGCTCTCGAGACAAATTCTCAGCGAGCTCCAGATGAAGGGTTATTGACCGAACCCCGTACGCCTTGAGCCATGGAGAGGTTGACCCCTCCATCCTGTCAATGATTAACCTCCAGGGATTGTCGGCCAAATCGCCGGGTGCAATCAATGGCTTCACAACTGTCACACACTGACCACTTCCACTAATGACGACGAGCTAATTAGTTGTCTTCTCACTGCAAGGGCATCAACTCTTCAATAATTTATTTAGCCTTTTTTATTCTGAGGAGTATAATGACTGTGTCCTGTGGTTCAGAGGGCATCGTCTGGGATCCTCTGTTCCTGTCTACCTGTCACCCTGCTATTGTTTCCGCTCCTCTCTCTGTGTTCCAGCAAACAGGACAGCGCAATAATAAATAAATAAATAAAACACTCATGAACATGATTGCTTCTGCATTTTAAAATGTTTCAGGCTTCAATAATGTTGATTCATTCAACCTTTTTGGTTGAGAAAAATGTCAAAGAAAGTATTAAGAGAGCAACATGCACTATACACCGCAGACACACTCACAGCATCATCATTCAGCAGCTACACATGTGATGTAATTCTTACAAGTAATGCTGGCAAGGAAAC
The DNA here is from genome assembly GCF_043250625.1 of Sebastes fasciatus. Taxonomy (NCBI): domain Eukaryota; kingdom Metazoa; phylum Chordata; class Actinopteri; order Perciformes; family Sebastidae; genus Sebastes; species Sebastes fasciatus. Next base: position 9,637,308 of record NC_133800.1, read on the forward strand.
GGGCAGGAAAACCTTGGAAGGGATTCACCGAAGAGGTGGAACGTCCTGTGATAAGTCTCATCGTCCATCAAACTTTTATTTTTCTTTTCTTATATTTTCTTTTCTTTTCTTTTTTTATTATTATTATTATTATTATTATTATTATTATTATTATTATTATTATTATTATTATTTATTTATTTATTTATACTTTATTGCAATGTTTCTTTTATCATCTTCCAGGCAATTGTTTACTTCATTTGTATACAATTTAAGTTTAATTTAATTAATTTTTTATATATTTATATATATATACATATAAGATAAAAAAAAACTAAGAGAAACACAACTCAACTAAACCGCAAAACAAAATAAATAAATAGATAAATAAATAAATAAATGAAAAATGTATTCAATTTTTTTATGTGATCTCTGTTTGTAAAGGTTCATTTTCCATGTCAAAAATGTGTTCTATTGTTGGTAGCCATGAATTTAGTTTTGGTGTTAAGTAAAACAGAAATGTGAAATATAATTAGAAATCAACATATATCATTAGAAGATTGGAAAGACTCAAGTAGAAACTTTAAGACATCCCAAAATACTGGAGGAGATTTGCCTGGAAAGTGAGCATGAGATGTTTTATCATGCCTTATAAGTATGGCAAATGTTAGCCTTTAGCAAGGACTAGAGGATGTGGGGAACAAGTAGAAAACTATACACACATTCTTTACATGTCCAATATTTATACCCTTTTGGGAAGGGGTTGAGAAAACCCTAAAGTATATTTTTGACTTAAAAGAACCTCTGAAACTGGAAAATATTTAGGGTATTAACGCGGCTACATTTGAAATGCGCATTGTGGTACACTTAAAGCTCATCATTTTCAGTAATGAAGAAAATGAAGAAAATCTTGAATAATAATGATATAATCCGCCTCCGAGCACTCGCTCCAGCCTCGGTTTGGGTCTCATTCACATGAACGGAGGAAGGGAAATAACTCTGGATTCAGCTATTAGTGCATTTTACAACTTTTAGGAGCTAATGATAAGGGCTATTAGAGTGTTCATACTGGGAAGTTGATTCACCACAAAACAATTATCCACTGCGTTACAGACGTCTCTTTCCAAATGTAAGTCTTTGGGAAAAAGTCTATTTGGGCCCAATGGCTAGTACTGCCGTTTGGCCACTACGAAAATTGGCATCAACGACCGGCGTTCTTCCTGTGGGCTTGGCTAAGGAAGGGGTTATGCCAAGGATGCCTCCAGTTTGTCGTCAAGCCATGATTTCAGGCCCGGAAGAGGCTACATTTAGAAATATGCAACATGTACCCACAACACTGGGGAAACAATGGCCTTAAAACTAGATTTTGACACAGTGACCCTCTTCAAGACAGGGCCCCAAGGTCACATAATAAAGCAGGACCCACTTTAAGGCCCTCATCATGTCCGTTTAGTGGTGCATATTCTCAGATGTATTTTCGATTAAATCAGCACAGTAAACGTGGAACTTTTGGGGCCTCCATGGTCTGGGGGCCCTGGGTCAGTTGCCCTCTTTTCTCTGGTTGGTGATCCAGCCATGATTAGCATCTGTAGCTGTACACTCTTCCACCTTAAATTCTGATCAGGACAAAAACAGGATAATAACTATAATACTATGGCACAATACAGACTGAGGGCTGTGAGTCCACTGAGGTTAATTGTGTGGCTCTCAGATCAGAGGAATATATATTCAACCAACAGAGGGTGCTCTTACCTAACAGACAGAAGATGGGGATTCAGTTCCATTACACCTTTAAATGTGGGCGAATCAGTGATCTAGTTAAACAGAGAGAATAGTAGACGGACCTCTGGGTTGTCTGTTTCAAGGTCAGTGTTTGGAACTGTCCTTCATGTGCAGCTCCTGTATATTCTATATTATATTTTGCTCCTTGCATATGTACTGTATGTGTGGCTATTAATCAAACACCTTGCATGTGAAAAAAAAACTTTTTGCTGATGAAATCTTCACTTCACAGCTGAGTTGTGGTTGAACCTATAGTGTCACAGTCCGTCTCTCTGTTCCTCCCTACCGTATTCCTTAATGACATTTCACCTTGACATGACTTACAATTTTTATCTTGAATGTATAGGCAGCACCCAATTCAACTGCTATAATCGTGACATGTTTACAAGTGCTAACAGCTGTTAAAGTCAAATTATTATATCAATAAGAACAATCTCTTGCATTCAGCACCATTTTGTTGTATTTCATGTTGTTATGTTATGTTGTCATAGTCAGGACTGTGTGATGTATGTATGTATAAATACTGACATGGCACATCAGTCCCAGTTAACAATTTAGAATTATTTGCTGATATTTTCTTTTTTCCTTTTTAAATATAGATTTTTGTGATAAAATACGACAGACATGTATGACAAATGTATTCCCACAACTTTATTGAATATCAAACAGTACAAAATCGCTGCAGTACCGCCATGGAAAATTATTCTGTTTATGCTGTTTGCCTTTTCCTTACATGAGGTATACTGTATATCCTGCAAGTAACCTACAGACCTGATGAAAAAGAAGACATGAATGGCAGATAGCAGAAAATAAAAGGCTTAAAGATATGATCTTGTCTGACTGCAGTAACAAGTTCATCATGTATTACATGATAGCGTGATCCATAAGATGCTACTTGGGGAAGGAAGATGGATTTAATCCAAATATAGAAAAAAAGCACACACAAGCAAAACCTGGTTTATTGGTTTGGAAAAAAACTCATTTGGAAGAGGAACTGGAGGTGAACATCAAAAGTATTTATAGCAATGGCGTTCCAAGATCCAAGCAGTTACCTTGGTGAGTAATACATTGTTAAATAATGACTCAAACTATGAGACAACAAATGTTGTATAGTAAACCGAAATGATTCTGTAAGGGAAACAGGTGTGATCTGTTTACTGGTGCCTAACATGGTGGTTCCAGTATCTCAGAAACAATCATGAAGGACTATAATGCACTATTGTGTTTAGGGTGAATAGAATGGTGAGAGAAGCAAGTAGAAAAGCTGACAGGAAAAAAAC